>NW_012267264.1:6479155-6531429 GCF_000151885.1 Dipodomys ordii | reverse complement strand
TGGGCAGTTGTTTCTTTGAGGATTTGTTGTTGGGGGATTTAATTTTTTGAGTTCCAAGTATATTTTAGATATGAGACCCTTGTCCGTTGTATGGCTAGTGAAGATCTTCTCCCAATTTGTGGGCTTTCTATTGATCTTGCTAGCTATGTCTTTTGCCATGCAGAAGCTCTGCAACTTCATGCAATCCCATTTGTCCAACCTTTCTTCTTTTTTCTTTTTCAGTTTTTGTTCTCTTCAAGCAGCTGAACAAAGGAAGTAGCAGATAACTAAGCAGTTTATAAATGCAATGCATCTTGATCAGTTTCATTCTCATTTTCATTCCCCTTCAACCCATTCTCCTACTGTTCTTAATTTTGTGGTCTATACAATGAGTTCTTGACTACATTTTTCCTCCCCTTCTCTGATTCATTTATCTACCACTCTCTCCTTAGCCCCACCCCCACCTCTTAGCTGTATCCATTTCTTGGTGTTGTTTTTGTTTGGCTTTGACCTACTCTTTCTAAAAGATTATACTATTTGTTCTCTCCCCAGAGTCTAATATGCTTCAGTTAATTCATTTGTAACTACTTGCATATAGTCCAAAGTGTTTGCTTATAAATTCATAGGTATGTTCTATCTTCCACAAATAAGGGAAACCAAGCAGCCTTCGTTTCTTTGGGTCTGGCTTCCAGCAATCCCACTCTTAGGCATTCATCCAATAAAATACAATCAAGGTTACAGTGAAGCCATCAGCACAACCATATTCATTGTATCACTATTCACCATAGCCAAGATATGGAATTCTCCCAGGTGCCCCTCAATGGACAAATGAGTCAAAAGTAGACAATGGAATTTTATTCATTATTGAAAAGAATGATATTGTACTATTCATAAGGTAATGGAAAGACTTGAAAAAATATTTTAGGTGAAATTAGCTTCTTTCTTCTTTAGCCAGAGGGATTGTTTCCTAAAGATGAGAAGCAGGAAAAATTTGAAATAATATGTTTAACAATATTGAAGTAATGGTTAATTGAAAGGCTTCAACTCCTCTTAGAAGAAATGGCACTTAATTTTCCAATGTGAGTTGATTACACAAAGAATGTTCCTTGTAAGTCAGGTTTAAGCAAACTGTGAGCCACAGATGAAATGAAGTCCACCTCCTGGTTTTGTACTGCTTGTAATCTTAGAAGCATTTTTACATAGTTGCATCATTAGAACAAATCACAGGAATAGTGTTTTGATATGTAAAAATGAATTAAAAATTCACATTCCCATGTCCATAAAGTATTACTGCATTTTAGTCACCTGGTTCATTTATAGTCCTTTTTGCACAATGAACTTCAGTACATAAGACAGAGACAATGCCCAGTAAATCCCTCCTAAGTATGTACCCTCCTGCTTTCCCCACAGAGACTGCTCTAAGTGAATACATTAGGAACAATAAAGGCAATGACATTGTTTACATTGCTCTAAAAAAAATCCTAATGGAGAATGAGGGAAAAAAATGATTCACTTAGACTTGAAGAGTAAACCTCTGGGACCTTTCTCTTGATGGTGAATAGCATGGATATAAGTGGAATAATTAACAATTGTTTCCTACAGAGGTTAAATCAAATAGAGCAGGGCCTGTAAACAGTAACCTTAGGCATCATGAGGGTAGAAGGGAAAATAGATACTAATATTTAGAGATCTAAGAGAATGAGTGCTTAATTATTATTTTTGCCCTAACTTCTTCATTGAGCTTTGAAGAGAAAACAGGAGAGAAGCAAGTGTTCAACTTATCAGCATCAAAACACTATAGGAAATTCATAACTTATTTTGAGAGAGGAAAAGAAAAGAGAAAATAGGAAAATACATTTAATAACAGTAAAGGTTTCAGCATTTGTCATTTGCTTTTACTTATTTGTCTTCTTTGCATAGTGAAGCTCACTAAACTAACTGTTCTTAACTAAGCTGATAATTTTATTTCTATTTACAAAATTACTAGCAAATGGTTGGAGGAATGCACTACTGCTTGAAGTTTTAGCTTACTCTTCTCATGTTGAAAATCAATTCAATTGATCACATAGCAACTGCACTTATAGGACAGTGAAGTAATGAAAACCCAATAGGCTTCCTCCTACAACTACATATATGCCATTATCATAAGCCCTCATTAATGGTAAAAACACCAAGTTGCCAAATAAATTTTAAGCATATTCTAACTATTCATGTTAATGACATTTATAATGGAATCACTGTGTTCTTTCTTGTGTTTAATTTAAAGCACACATTGGATATTTCCATTTTATTGCCCAAACCCTTATCAGCAATCTTATATTCTCCTTTCAAAATAAGAACTTTTTTCATTATTTAAATTTATAAGTAACAACCAATCTCTTGCCATAGAGTTTCATTACTGTAATAAAAACCCAATAACAAAAGTAACAACAGAAACAAAAAACTTCTGTAACAGAAAGCTTCATGCACAACTGAAATTACTGCAGAACTGTGTGCATTTTTTAATGTAAGTGGCTTTACATGCATTCACCTGCCCTTAAAATATGGCTTTCATTTATTACTGTTGGCACTCTTGGTGATCTGTGCACAGATTCAGCTCTGAAATCATTTGTTCTAATTAAGAGCCCCTTGCCAGCACTGAGTCACCACCAGGCTTGGAAGCCCTAGGGACCAGCTTTCAATGCACATTGTGCCCATTTCGCACCAGAAGAATATTTTACAATCATCAGCTCTAATTTACATCTTTCTAACATGCTTCCTGTCTGGGTTTTTGCTACCCTCTCCCCTCACTCTGTCAAAACAAGAGTCTAAAAGTTATTTTTAGTTGACAACTCATTGATATGAACATTTTGGACAAAACCTGCAAAGCCTTGAGCCCTCTCTAGAAGAAAATCTAACCTTCACTGCACTTATAAGGTATGACTTGTGGATCTGATGCCTATAGAAGTCCTCTCAGGCTCTCTGCTAGAATTCAAATTCAATAACATCTACTTAGAAATGGCTTTTGCCTTCTCTCCCATTGCTAATTTTATTGATTTATTAATAAATAAGTTAATAATAAATATAATTTTTCTTTTTGGTCAGTTTTTTTGGTCAAGTTGATATACAGGGGGGTTTCAGTTACATAAGTAAGGTAATGAGTGTATTTCTTGCCAACCTTGTTAACCCTTCCCTCAATTTTCTCCTACTTTCCCTCCGCCCTGCCCCCAGAATGTCAGTGTATAATTGTAATATTTCTTGATCAATTTCACCCCCTTCATAATGTTCTGGAATCTCTTCCAAAGCCACCCGTCCCTTCAATGCATATCCATTCAACACTATTTTTAGAATCACTAATATGGATATACTTCATAACTAGTTGTATGAAACATAGAGGGAAGCATATGACATACTTCTGGAGTTATAGGATAGGCACTTTCTCTTTTAAAGACATAATCTATTTTAATCTTTTAATTCTTATAGTAACACTGAGAGATGATTAAATTATACCTATTTTATCAAACAGAAAAAAAAAGAAATCGCTCTTGCCAAAACATCAACTCTTTTCTTGGGCCTTTAAATATCCAAAGATTAATGAAATAGGAAGAAAGGAAGAAAGGAAAAAAGGAAGGAAGGAAGGAAGGAAGAAAGAAAGGAAGGAAGGAAGAAAGAAAGAAAGAAAGAAAGGAAGGAAGGAAGGAAGAAAGAAAGAAAGAAAGGAAGAAAGAAAAAAAGAAAGATGGGGCTGGGAAGGTGGCTCAGTGGTAGAGCGCTTGCCTTGCATCCCTGAGGCCCTGGGTTCAATTCCTCAGCACCACATAAGCAAAAAGAAAAAAGCCGGAAGTGACGCTGTGGCTCAAGTGGTAGAGCACTAGCCTTGAGCTTAAGAGCTAAGGGACAGCGCCCAGGCCCAGAGTTCAGGCCCCACAACCGGACCCCCCCCCAAAAAAAAAAGAAAGAAAGAAAGAAGGAAGGAAGGAGAGAGAGAAAGAAAGAAAGAGAGAATGAAAGAAAGAAAGAGAATGAGAGAAAGAAAGAGAAAGAAAGAAAGAAAGCAGAAAGAGAGAAAGGAAGAAATTCACTACCTCTGCCTTTATTTTACATTTGTCTTTGCTCTGAGCCATTTTTTCCTGCCTATACCTTGCATTCACCTTGGGTTCCAGGAAGGACAGGAATGATAGATAAATGTTTTATGGCAAAAATAGAAACTACCCACCAAGCAGTGATTACTCTCTAGTAGATGTACGGGGAGGTTGTTCCTGAGATGAGGAAACCAAATCAGACCTTTGACCTCCACACCTTTGACCTGGACTGTTTACTTACACAGACCTCTCATTCCCTGCTCCAATTCTTCCTGTATTTCAACCCAAATCTCATGTCTGGGTCCTGAATTGGGGTTGAAATGTTGGTTTTTGTTTGTTGTTCTTGTTCTCTTCCTGTGCACAGTCAGTGCATTAATAAATCTCCGTCCCCTGGCCTGCATCATTACTTACCTATTTAATTGGCATATTGGGGTGAGGAACTGAGCCTGACATGTTAGAAGCCCCAGAACTGAGCCTGTGACACAGAACTCCCATTACAATTCTGGTAAAATAGAATTTTCTGCCGTTAGCAGGAAGGCTGGAGAAAGTCAACAAAATAAATCAGCTTTGCATCTGAGCCCTAACATCTTAGAGCCAGAATAGACCTGAGCCAGTGTGTGGAGGGAGGGCTGGGGGTTGGGGCAGAGCACGGCTTTGGGGAAACACTCTTGGTTCCAATTTCCTTGTGCCTCTTACCAGCTGTTCAGATGCCAGCAGGCTGCAGTTTCCCAGGCTGACTTGTCATCTAATTTCCTGCCAGTTCTGCTAGAGGAAAGCATTGGCAGGAGATGAGAAGAGGATGGAGAGCGTGTATATCCCTTCCTCCTTTCCATCTTCTGTGGGTGTTCTAATCTTCCTTTGTGGTCTGATCCCTTCCCTGGTAAATAAAGGCTTGCTAGGAACCTGCCTCTATTCAAGTCTCTGCCCTTGAACTCAAAACCTTTCTTCTCTCATTTCCTTCCTACCACCTACTTGCAGTGACTTTTGCTGTTGGTAACTCCTGCCTGCTCTGTAATGTCATCACTACCTGATGAAGATACCTCATTAAGTTTATTACCTTGTTAATACTTTAACTGTGAATACTTTTACTTTTGTTTAACCCAAGAATACAAACAATACTAATTTAAAATGAATAAACATTATGCTTATTACCTAAAATAATTTCCTGAAAATTATGTGTAGATAGGAAGTTACAACAAAATGTAAAAACATACATTTTGAATGTGATAAACGTGGAACATATTCTGAAATGAAAAACAATTTAACTTAACATAATTTCTCTTTCTCAAAATGAACATGAGGGAAATGATCTTTATAAAAGAATTTTTGAATTGGTTTCTGTTTAAGTATACTTTCTTATTTGACTTTTGTCTTTTGGCTTTGTCATTGTGCTGTTCTTTAAGATAGATCCAACCAGAAGGCAACTATCTGAGATTTTTTTCATATAGATATCTGATTTAGTAGAACTACACAGGTAGACCATGAGTTACAAAAGATGATCTTTATGGATATTTTTCATAATTAATAGAAAGGATTGCCATTCAATCAATATTTCTCTCTCTCTCTCTCTCTGTATGTGTGTGTGTGTGTGTGTGTGTGTGTGTGTGTGTGTGTGTGTGTGTGTGCTAGTACTTGAACTCAGAGATTATGTACTATCCCTTAGTTTTTTTCTCAGGGCTGCTGTCCAGCACTTCAGCCACAGTTCATTTTCAGCTTTGTAGTAGTTAAATGGAGATAGTCTTATGGATTTTTCTGCCTAGGCTGGCTTTAAACCTCGATCTTCAGATCTCCTCCTCCTGATAAGCTAGGACTACAAGCATGAGCCACCAGTGCCTGGTTTCAATTAATATTTTAACTTTTCAGGATGATGCAAAATAATCAGAACACTAAATGTACCCAGTGTCCTTATTTAATCTTAGGAGATAACTTTACTTGACATTGATCAGAAAGCAATTGTTCCCTAAAATATCTCTAATGTAAATATAGACCATTGGATTCTCATCAAAAACAAGGTTTGTTTAAGGATATAGAAACGTTTCAGGTTAAATTGAAGGACGGAATTTTAATGGAAATATCTGGCTGTTTTTGAAAAGTTAAATCACAGCTTCTCTGCTCTTTTTTCCTTCAGTATTTAAACAGTTGTGACTATTTACATGAAACATCCTCTTATTACATTATTTATCCTTTGAGAATTTTGAAATTGTTTAGCAGGGAAGACTCCCTGGTCATTGATGATGAAACAGAATGATATTCAAGTGAGGATGGAGAAAGTCAGGGCTCTGACCTGAGTGTGTGACTTGTGAGACAGGCAGTAGTAATCAACTCCAGACTGGACCTCTAAGTCCAGTCAGAAAAAGAGGGGTTGGAGCTGCCTGGGGCGGTGAGGGACTTTGGCAGAGTATGCTATGTTCAGATCTGCCAAAAAGACACAATTTGTATTTGCAGTACCGCTATCTCTGTCAGACACTACTGCTGCCAGGAAGGCCTTTAATGCTCTACCCCAAAAGAGAGCTAAGTCTCTCAAGCAAAGAGTTTTGAGTATTCTTTTTTGTAAGACTTAAGAAGCAGACAATAGGATGCAAAATTATCAGGCCTTGGTGGGCAGAATTAGAACTAAGAGATGTGTTTGGTCATTACTGGATAATCCATAAGTAATTTAAAAAGTACAGTTGAAAACAAAATAGGCAGATACTTAATGACAATTTGAAAGCGTCATGAGGCCTATAGTAGCTAATAGACTTTACACTGTACAATTTTGGGTGAGAGAAAGCAAACACCTTCCCATTAAACAGCTTCCCTTCTTGTGTTTAATCTGTCTGATGTATTCCTGTAAGGCCAGTGTTACAGGCCTAGACCCCGAGGTGCATTCTTCATTCTTCTAAGGCAAAAGTGCAGAGGAATCTTTGAATACAGTTTGAGTGATGTCAGCTAGGAGAAGAGAGCTTGGGGATTTTCAGAAGACAGAGTTATTTTCAAATGGCCCCAGGATTGGGCTCTTTAGAAGACAGCCTGCAGGGAAGCAGCTTGACTGGAATACACAGGCAGGTGAGGGGTCATCCAACAGAGTTACCTTTCAAAGGAAAGGTACATAACCAGGTGCCAGGGGCACACACCTGTAATTCTAGTTACTCAGGAGGCTGAGATCTGAGGATTGCGGTTCAAAGCCAGCCCAGGCAAGAAAGTCTGTGAGACTCTTGTCTCCAATGAACCACCAGAAAAATGGAAGTGGCGCTGTGGCTCAAGCGGTAGAGTGCTCACCTTGAGCTGAAGAGCGCAGGGACAGTGCCCAGGTCCAGAGTTCAAGCCCCATGACTGACAAAAGAGAGAGAGAGAGAGAAAGTAAGGCAAGGAAGCAATACCAGCAGGTAACACCGTGGGACCGCAGCCATGGCCATGTAGAAGATGAAACCGAACTACACATCCTCTGGAAGATAACCAGTCAAGCATTTGCTGGAATCTTGATGTACTTGTTGGGTTAATTTTTTTCATAAACCACAAACATACCTCCTTTAACATACACCCAGAGTGAAACCAGAGAGGACCCAGATAGAAAGAATGAAGACCACACAATGGGATCTGCAGAGGTTTGTGGTCCCTACCTGAGACTATCAACACAGGAGAGAAGGACAGAGGAATAAGAAAAAGGAAGGCCATTATAAGAATTCTATGTGTGACACTGAGAACCAGTCATAGTCACTCAAATTGCTGGGCTTTGGAGAGATTAAAAATCTGTCAAATTTACAGGAGCAATCTGTATTTCAAAAATTCTAGTTATGTTCCTATTAAAGTGTATGGCAATGGAAAACAAATTTTAACCAGAATAATGTCAAGAACTTTTCACTTCTGTCTGGGTATAAAACTATCTTGGTTAAAAATGATTTCCCAGAGTACAAAAACCAACATGCACTAATAATGTTGAAGGAGATTGTGTTGGACTTTTCATCTAAGTATCTAGATAGGAAATGAGAAAAATGGAGGGGAGGAGATGGTTCTGAACCTAGGGAAAACATAGGAAATCTGGTTAGAAGGAAAAGAGCTGTAGACAAGTTATCTCCTCTCCAACCCTTCCATATTTATAGTGCACCATCAGGCCTTCCTTGACGGATTTATTTAAGCAATAAACATTTATTGAGTTCCAACTATTTGCTCAGCACAGGACAAGGTCTGTACTAAACCTGAGTTTATAATGATGACATGATCCTTGACCTCATAGGCCTCATGGATTAGGGATAGTAGATAGACCCATAAAAAAAACTAATTATACTCTCTTGACTAGTTTCAAGCAGCATTGGAGTCATAGATAATAAGGGATGGATACTATTATTGAATAGAAATAAGATGAGCAAAAAATCCTTCCAAAGAGAACTGATGTTTGAGCTCTAGCAATATAAATTGGAGCTTACTGAAAGGATTTATGCAGTAAAAGTTTGGAGAGGATTATTCTAGGAAGAAAGCAAAAATGGAAACAACCACCCCCCCACACACACACAAACAGCATTACAAAAGCATAGAGAAAGCATAGTATGTTCCAATAACAGAAGATTAGAGAATAGGACAATTTTGGGTAAGCAGTAGGGGGGAGGGGAAGGTGTCATGAAACACTGTGTTTATCCTACAAAGAATGTGAGTTTTATCTTACAGGGGATGGAGACTCAATAGAGGTTTTATGTAGGAGAATGTCATGATCAGACTCAGAGATATGTGACTGTGACATTGAAAGGAGAGTTCCAGGCAACAAAGACTAGAAACTCAGACCAGATGAAAATATTTCCAGTGTTCTACAGCTGAGAAAAGCCAGCCCCTAATACAGTTTTTGGTTCTTTGTTTTAATGTATATCCCACAATAATCAATTTTTTTTAAAAAAATGAAAGGTACTTTGAAAATAAGGTGACATTTTTCAAGTACTCTTCAAATAACCTCTTTTACTGATGACATTCATTTAGATAATGAGCATTTTATCAGGATATTAATGCCTACATTTATTGACAAAAAAGCAAGTGGGGAACTATAAGACAACTGGAATTTGCTTATTTAAACTTCATGGGACAAAGAAGCAGTCTATCAGAGTGGGATGGAATGTGGAGGGTTTAGTGTGTAAGCCCTGAGTGAATGCATGCAAAGCATATTAGCGAGTTCCTTGATTTCCCCTTTCCTGTGCACATGCCCCATCCTTTGCCCCTAATTTAAGTGCTCTGTATTTGTGATACCTTACATTTCAGAAAATCACGTATCTTTGTGACAGAAACACAAAATGCTGTCAGAATTATTTTTGAATCCTTTTGGAAATGCCTTGAAATTAAGTAGTCAACGAAATTGGTGGGATGTGGTATTGTTGAACTAGTTGCAGAGGAATAAGATGTCCAAAATATATCCTAAATGTTGAATGTGTGTAGCCACAGATAAGGAATTCATACAGGCAATTTATTGGAAATAGTGTTTCTCATTCTCAGCTTGTGGAAAAACAGCAAAGATCTGGTTGGTTTCCAAACTTTTATTTAGGATTTTATGCCCCCTAGTGGGTAGTTGATATCGTGCAGTTGAAAAATAATTTCACAGGCTTTTCCTTTGTGCACTTTGAGCTGACTCTGTGAAATTAACAGTTACAATTGTGTTCCTAATATTATTTGAGAAAAAAACATGAAGACTTTCACAAATTAGTAAGGACTTCATAATAAATAATTTAATTTTAAAAGTATCTTTACGACTAGGGTTATAACTCAGTGGAAGAGTATTTGCAAATGTAAGCCCTTACATTCTGAAGCAATACAGAATAAAAGAAAAAGAAAAGACTTGTCTTTTTGGAATAACACATATAAAAATATATACTGTCATACACAGTTATGTGACTCTACTGGATTTTTTAATTTTTTTTTAATTTTTATTTATTTTTATTGTGAAAAATAGATGGGCAAGATAATGAGTACATTTCTTACCAAGCATTGTGGCCTCCTCCTTTGTTTCCCCTTCCCATCCCTTCCCAGCCTTCCCCCGCCCCCCCCCATCCATCCTCCCCCCCCACCACCACCAAAGTTGTAAAGTTTGTTTTCGACATGACAACTTGTACTTCTCATTGTTGCAACAGGTCCACCTGTATCCCTATTTAAACGACTTGTTTTTCCTCTTCCCCTCCACAAATTATACCGACATCAAATACAGTGAAAGCAGGGGTTATACTGTGGGGGAGGGACATACAAAGCAACAAAAAAATAATCTTATAAATGTGTTAGAAACAAATGCTTGAAAGAAAAAAACATTTGAATACATATCTTAGGGTTCATTTTCCTAACATCACCTTATTTGACCTTTTCTGCTTGACTCATACATATACTAGATATTGCAAATAAGGGAAACCATGGGACCTATGTTTCTTTGGGGTTGGCTTACTTCACTTAATATAATTTTGTCCAAGTCTTTCCATTTCCTAACAAATGGGGTAATGTCATTCTTTCTGATGGAGGCATAGAATTCCATTGTGTATATATATCACATTTGACTAAACTGGATTTTATCTAAGGATTCCTCAGACATTCAATGACTTTCAGCTAAAACATTTAATTAGGGAAGGAAAACCTCTGTCGTTTCTTTTAATATATGCTAAGATTGTAAATGTGGTCAACATTAGAAGAAGCTGGTTTTTATAAACTTTTAAGGGAATGATAACCCCATAATTTGGCTGAAAATTCTCAACAGGACTAGGAAAGTATTAGGACTGATTGTATGGCAAGAGGAGAAATGAAATCAGGGCAGCATTTTAGGCAAACATTGATTTTCAAATGTCAAAGAGAAATGATTGCAATGTAGAAGTAATGCAGACCCCTTGGCAAACAACATGTACTGCAAGCAGGTGTTACACAGCAGCACTTTAAAAAGTCATTTGCTGTTTGCAAACATTGCAGTTACTATGAAAATTATCCATCAAACCATGATCCTTCTGGAGTACCAAGCCGATGGCAGAAAAACCATGAATTACATAGCCACTGAGACCCTAAGGGCAAAACATTATTAGTTAAGAAGTGATCCAGCTCCCAGGTCAGAAGAAAGTATTTCATCTATTCCTTGACCTAACACTAAGGTCAAAAAAATGCAAACAGAAAATCAATCAAGTACATAAATACACCAACTAATAATTAGTTACAACTTCTACTAGTGATATTAGACATTAAACATATTGCTTACTTTCAGATGTTCTTTGTTTTCATTTTTGTTGTTGTTGTTGTTGTTGGTCATGGGGCTTGAACTCTGGGCCTGGGCGCTGTCCCTCAGCTCTTCAGCTCAAGTCTAGCACTCTACCACTTGAGCTACAGCTCCACTTCCAGTTTTCTGGTGGTTTATTGGAGATAGGAGTCTCACGGTCTTTCCTCAGATCTCAGCCTCCTGAGTAGCTAGGATTACAGGCGTGAGCCACCAGCGCCCGGCTCATTTTTGTTTTTAAAATTGAGTCTCACTCTGCAGTCCAGGCTGACCTAGAACTCCCTATCATGACTTATATGCCTTTGGCCTCTTGAGACCTGTAGTTACAAGAATGAGCCACCATATCCAACTTCTAATACCATCTAACATTTTTTTGGATTTGCCTATTTTTCAAAAAAAAATCTCCAAATAATGATTTAGGTCCTATATAAACTTGTTTTGTTGTTACTA
Organism: Dipodomys ordii; assembly: GCF_000151885.1. Classification (NCBI taxonomy): domain Eukaryota; kingdom Metazoa; phylum Chordata; class Mammalia; order Rodentia; family Heteromyidae; genus Dipodomys; species Dipodomys ordii. Next base: position 6,519,747 of record NW_012267264.1, on the reverse strand, counting down.
CTACAGTTATTGAGACTCACACAACATATAGGATATACCTGAACTTCTTCATGCCAGCATAGGATCCAATAATTCTATTTCTTATGCCTGGAAATTTTTAGTGTTTCATTGTAGAAAATGAGAGGGAGAATTGAGCTATCCTATTCATCAGACTTATTTGAACTTGAGTATTTTGTTCTTGTATGAAGATCCCTTCTACCTTCATGATTGTTTATTAGATCCATGATTTTTGTTACTCACAATCTCCATAAAAAGTAATTTCACATATGGAGAGTTATGTTTTATCTTGGGAAGTTTACCTTACACAACATCTTTCAGAAAAAAAATACACATAGAAACTATTTGAACAGAACTAGCAATCTAAAAGTATTGAGTTTACACTCAAGGAAACAATTCTATACTTGAGATATGAAGACAACCACATTCTAGCTATGATATTTCTGAAGAAATGTTAAGTAGGAAACTTAGTATACATTCATAAAATTTGTTCTGCAATGTATTATGTTTAAAAATTAGGCATATTTCTTGCCCATGCAATACTACATGATTAAGTTGAAAATATGGATAAGTGATACATACATACATACATACAAACAAACAAACATACATGATAGATACATGATAGATAACAAGATAATTTAAGTGATTTGTCTAAATTAAGCAAATTATACCACATTTTTTGCATTGAGTGAGTAGCTCAATACTATAATTTGAGGACTTTTGGATGATAGTTGAGGCTGATATCTTCAGTAATCCAAAATTACCTTCTGTTCCTTATATGGCCCTCCAACCACTATGATATTTAACATGGGGCATTTTGGCCAAATATATTTATGCCATGTGCAAATTTAGAATTAGCATCTCTTGTGAATGACACTTCTATATTGCGCCTTAACTAATGTAAGGTTGGAAAGAAACAATTAGCTATCAGGTATCTAGGATGGAAATGAGTAGAAATGACTTGCTGTGGTTGTCTTAGCTTGGTGAATGTAGGAGGAAGAGGCAAAATTTAGAAGAAATATGGAAAATAAAAGTATTGTGAGAAGCTTTTTGTCAACTAACAAAGTTCAAGTTGCTTTCTTACGTAAAACTGCCAAATAGCTATTCTCATATATTATTCTCTGGTTGTTTTCTTCTATTTTTAGAACAATATATTTATCTTCTTTGATCTTATAGGCCCTTTATAGTCTTTGAGTCTATTTTACAAAATATATAATTTTTTGCTTAATTTTAAACACCAGGGGCTGGGAAGGTGGCTCAGTGCTTGCCTTGCATGCATGAGGCCCTGAGTTCAATTCCTCAGCAGCACATAAACAGAAAAGGCCGGAAGTGGTGCTGTGGCTCAAATGGTAGAGCGCTAGCCTTGAGCTGAAAAGCTGAGGGACAGCTCCCAGGCCCAGAGTTCAGGCCTCATGACCAACAAAAATAAATAAATGAACATCAAATCACTGTTAGGTAACTCCTTTTGGAAACAGATATTTTAAATTACTCTTTCTTTCCATCCCCCAATTTGGGCTTTAATTTGTTCTTTTTTTTTTTTTCTAGGAGTTTGAAGTGCATCATTTGGCTATTTGAGATCTGTGTTTGGCTTATTTATTTCTTTTTCAATATGGCATGCTATATTTTTAAAAAACTGTAAATATGAGCTGGGAAAGTGTCTCAGTGATAGAGCAAGAGGCCCTGGGTTCGATTCCTCAGTACTACATAAGCAGGAAAAAAAGCCGGAAGTGGCTCTGTGGCTCAAGTGGTAGAGCGCTAGTCTTGAGCTGAAGAGCAGAGGGACAGTGCCCAGGCCCAGAGTTCAGGCTCCATGACCAGACCCCCCCCAAAAAAACTGTAAACATCATATTAACTCCTGAAAAGAAATAAAAATAGTGGACTTAGCATAAATTGAAGAAGGAAGATTTGGGGAAAATGAAGGGTTATTTTATGAAAGACAAGAAACAAAATATCAACAGGTAACAATACAGCCAGGCTAGAAATTATTATTAAAAGATGGCAGTATTTTAGACATATTTTAAATTTTAATTGGTCTTTAGCTACAATAATCTTTCATTATAAGGCTTTCCATGCTAAGCCTCTCTTCCACTCTCTTTCAAGATATACTTCCTGAGATACATAATGCTGTTTTGCTTCTTACTGTAATTTGAATACTACTTAAAAGAGCTTTTTCAGACCAAAAGAAAGCTAAAGAGTTGTTTCCCTTCCCCAGTAGGTTCTGTGTCCAATTAATAGTTTGCACACAGAAAATATTTCTATCTTTCCAAGTCATTTCTAAAGCAGAAAAGATACAAAATGCATAATGCAAAAACAGATATGAATCTCACTGTGTATTTCTTATCATCCTCCAATTCAAAGTAGCAATCGTGCTGAAAATATTACAGACATCAGCAGTAGTCCAATCTCAAAAAGTCAAAAGAGCCAAGAAGAGCAGAAAGGATCATGTATTCACTACTCAGGGGCATGTAGAAAGAGGCAGTGATGTTCCTTGGGAATCAGCTTAATGGCTCAGGTTATCCTTGCATCTATAATCACTAGACACTCTGGATCACCTTGCACGTCGTGTGGTCTCTTTCCTTGAGCTCTGTTATCATCTCCTGCTCCAATCACTCACAACAGCAGAGCCTTGGGGATCATCATAATTTGCTATAACATGGGAAAGCTCTTTCTCTGTATCCAAGAGAGAAAACAATAGATGAGCCTTGAGCCCTTGCTCCTTCTGCCTCTTCCCACCTTAGTCATGTTAGTACAGCTTGGTACATTCAAATTTCATTACATCTCAAATGCTTTGCCTATACTTTGTGAATTGTGAATGTTGGATTACAAAACAAATATGGTAGAAGTAAATAAATATAATTTCATTTATTGGATATTAGCATAGTTTTGGGCATTAAACATTCCCGAAAGTACTTTTTTATGATTTTGCAACCATGGATTATTCTAGAATGTGACTTTCTGCCTTCAACTTGGTTCATCTCCTGACTTTTCTTAATTTATGGTATACTTCCAAGTGTGCTGTACTTTACTGTTTTATGCCATACTACACCAAAAAAAATCCAAAAATCTTAAATAAATACATTTTTACATCTCTTAGAGTAGAAAGGTGGGCACATATAGTCATAATATTCAATGTGCACATATGAAAGTGGATCTAGGTATTCTGAGGGGAAGGGTAGAGTTAAGAAATATGGGGAAGAACAATGGCTGAGGTGACATTGATCAAGATGTATTCTACTCATAAATTACTATGTTGAGTTGAACAGTTACTTAAAGATAAGTTTTTAAATTTCTTGATGGAGAGACTCGGTGATGATTCATTTAAGTACTGCATGTGTTTATATTTTAAAGGCTTTCTTTAATTACATAGCTCCATGCCATTCTTTCCTGTCCATAACAATTGAGTTTTATTTACTTTCTTTTCAAGAAACACTTCTTAAATATTAACTGGTAGGCATTAAAGTCAAATCCCTTTTATTGTAGTTGTATGTGTGTTTGTGTATATGTACATATGTGTGTTAGTCTTTACCAGGACAACCAAAGAAAGAGAAAGGAGATGCTTATAGAATCCAGCCAAGAATTCAATGTGGACTATGGCTAGTATAGAAATTGCCTCATACCATATAAGATGATGCGAAGCGAAATGACCTCTACGACATGGATACAAGAGGTTTTCCTTTGTTATTGTTGTTTTTAAGGAACTATGTGATTTTTTTTGTTTCCTTTGTATGTTCTCCCCCCTAAGGTATATCCCCTGTTGTCACTGTATTTGATTCTGGTACATTTATTGGACATAGGGAAGGGAAGGGGAACAACAGAATGATGAGACAGAGGACAAGGGGGAGACCAATGCAATAGCAATTTACACAAGACAATTGTTGGAAATGATCTGTACCACTTGGGGTGAAGATAAGGGAGGTGGGAAAGTAGGAGAAAAATTAGGGGAAGGGTAACAAGTTTGACAATAAATATTTCCTTACTTATGTAACTGTAACCCTTCTGTATATCATCTTGACAATGAAAAAATCAGTACAGAACAAAAACACGAATTCAGGGAGCTGATTGGATCTGCACATTTTTCTTTATGTACATTATACATCAGTAAAGAAAACATATGGGGGCTGGAAAGGTGGCTCAGTGGTAGAGAGCTTGCCTTGCATGTATGAGGCCCTGGATTTGATTCCTCAGCACCACATAAGCAGAAAAAGCCAGAAGTGGCACTGTGCCTCAAGTGGTAGAGTGCTAGCCTTGAGCTGAGGGACAGCACCCAGACCCAGAGTTCAGGCCCCACGACCGACCAAAAGAGAAAAAAAAGAATAAGTTAAAAGAAAGCATATGACAAAAAAGAAATTGAGGTATAGTATACTATACTATACTGTGTGTGTGTATATATATATATATATATATAAATATATATATATATATATATACTGTAGAAAATGCACTGATTTTCTATGTCCACCGACATATCTCTGTAATAAGTACATCCATCTTGTAAGTCTGTTTTAGCTTTAACTGTTTCTCCATTAAGATAGTCTTTAGATTATGGAATCTCTTCCAAGTTGGACTACAAAATAAGATCTTGTTTTATATGGCACAGCATTTCAGTTCTGACATTATTTATTTTTATTATATGAGTTAATGCAGTACTGGGGATATCAAATGTATCTCTGCTCAGTGTGACATCTTGTCATCCTCACTGGTGTTCCCTTGGCCAGTTCCTCTGAGACTTCCATCTCTTTGTTGACAATGTGCTTTCACAAGAACCATATTAATTAAAGTGATCATTTCCTATGCCACCATCAAAACATAATGCAGACCTTCCTTCTTGCTCCTTTAGTCAGCAAATCAACTCTAACTCTGTATTGGTAAGGAAGAGAAAAATCCATTCACATAACTAAAATGCACTGAGAGCCTGTTTTAGGCTAGTGATGCACACAGTAGAATAGCTCTTACTTTATCATATTATTTTCAATACAGTGAATGAAGACTGAAAAGATTAATTCATCAGAAATATCATAGATAATATAATATATAGATAAGATGATAGATAATAGATAAGAACCATAAAGATAATCAAACAGAAACTTGTTATAGATTATGATTAGTGAACAGAATAAGATTACTTTTTTTGTTATTGTTGTTGTTGGTCATGGGGCTTGAACTCTGGGCCTGAATGCTGTCCCTCAGGTCTTCAGCTCAAGGCTGGGCTCTACCACATGAGCCACTGCACCACTTCCAGTTTTTGAGTGGTTTATTGGAGGTAAGAGCCTCAGGGACATTCCTGCCTGTGCTGGCTTTGAATCTTGATCCTCATCATAGCCTCCTGAGAGCTAGGAGTACAGGGGTGAGCCACCGATACCCAGCTAGATTACACTTTTGTGGTTCTTTTCTTTTGTTTTGTTTTTTCTATTTTTCCCCTTTTGTCATTTTTTATTTCTTAATCTTTTGTCATTTATCTAAGTTTAACTGATTTGGGGAAGGGAAAAGGAAGCATAGAAATTGTGGGACAAAGGATGAACCAGTTCAACAGTGATACTCACTAGACACCATGTTGGAAATGAACTTTACAACTTGAGGGAAAGAGAAGTCAGGAGGGAAAAAGCTGGGAGAAAAATGAGGGAGGGAGTGACATTCTTCAAAAAGAAATGTACTCAATACCTGACTTATGCAACTGTCACCCCTCTGTACATCACCTTTACAATAAAAAGTATTTTCAAATGATTACTCTGAAAACAGATGGCTTAAAGGGAAGTTCTGAGATGAAGACATTTAAGTGCTATGTGATGACCTGGGATCTATGCACAGCAGAAGCCCTGTTGGTTAGTGTAGCCACCAAACAGAAGGCTTGCAGGGGGTGGTATGAAGCAGAACTAGAACTAAATTATGTCATCCCTTGGAAGAAAAGTTACCAGGTTGAATGTTCAAGTTCATTGGAGAGGATAAACAAAGTTGAAAATACCTAATTTCCAATTTTGCAATTCTAACTCGGCTTCCATGTTGTAGAGTGGGAAATGTGGGTATTTCATTTTAGTTAGTTCTATATCCCCACCTCTAGAAAAACATGAGGATGTCTTCAAATTTGACATAATCAACTTGAGAAATCATATTTCCATTTTAGCAAACTGTGGGAAAACAGATTTGATTGGAGCAGGGAAGCTAAGGAAATAAGAAATTCAGTTTGGTCTCAAGCACCTAGGTGTAGAAATAATCAGACCAGAACACCGAAGAGTCTGACTTTCAGGAAGAAGAAAGATACCAGGGTTATCAATATAATTTAGGAGATCAGCTATTATGTTTTAAGTTATAGGACTCAATGAAATCATATAGAAAGATTAATAAGGGGAAGGTAAGAGAGCTTAGGAGTAAAACCTAGATTACTCCAAGATTTAGTAATTAGATAAAGATAAAAAGAGACAAAAAAAGAGAAATGCAACCAATGAGGCAGGAGAATGATTAAAAATCAAACTCTAGTTCTGAAGCCAACAAAAAGTGTTTCAAGGACAGACTAGTCAACTAACTAATCAAACACAAATAAGACTTTGAGTAAGATTATCATGAAGAAATGGCCATTAGACTTCAAAAGTGAAGGTTAATGGAGACCTTGAAAGACTTATTTTTTAAGTGATTATATCAGATGGAAGGAATGTAATGTCCTACTTTTGTACTTAAATTTCATCACCAATCCAGTGTTGAGAATAATTAAGTGGAAAAATGTGTTATCTAGACTATAAATTTCAATGTAGAAATATTGACTATGAAATAAATGTACAAAACTATACCATATTTAAGGGATGAATTGAAAAGCTATCATTACATCATCTGGCTTAAAATATTTTCTAATTTCTGTGTTATAATAATTTTCTGCAAAGTTAAAAGGCAATTTTCATATCCAGATATTTGTCATTTCTCATCTTCTAAAGTCTGTACTTATGCATATAGCCATGAAGTAGAAATAGACATAGAAAAAATATATATAATATATATACATCATATGTATCATATATATATACCATATATACATATATATATACCATTTGATCTGAATTAAAGCACTATTAATAACAAGTAGGAGTCTTTTTTATGACAAAACAATATGTATGTTTTTCTCTAACACAGGTATGGTGACATGGTGCCAAAAACCATAGCTGGGAAGATATTCGGTTCCATCTGCTCACTGAGTGGCGTGTTGGTCATTGCTCTCCCTGTTCCTGTGATTGTGTCCAATTTCAGTCGCATCTACCACCAAAATCAACGAGCAGACAAACGAAGGGCTCAAAAGGTACATGTTCAGTTCTGTGAAAACTGCGATTTCCTATCTCCTACCTCCTACACACAGATTTGAATTTCCCTTCTGGTCGTTCAGTATGAGACTGCCCTAATCCAAAAAGAAATTGAACTCTTCACTGACTTAAAACACAAAGCACTTTGTCAAACATCTCACAGGATCATGACTGGTCCAGCAATGAAAACATCAGCTTGGCAGTATACGTTGGCAGGACTAAAGGACACAGGTAGCACAGGCTAGCTTCTAGCAGTATCACCCTGGCTGTGGCCTTGACCATCTCTGTCGCAAGCAGATCATGTAGCCATGTGTACTTTGGGTATGTGTGGTAGGGGAGCTAGGGGAGGAGATTACATTCGGGCCAGAGGCAAGAAAGAAGAAGTAATTAGTGAAGAGCACCACTCACAGCAGTTAAGTTCAAAAACAGACTCAGTGAAAATATTACGAATATCACATTTTTCCATATCATTCACTTAGTCTCTGTCCTTCAAGAGGTTAAAGTGGTTACCATAAAAGAAAGGTCCAGTAAATGGATCTCAGACATTTTGCTTGGTTGACACAAGAAACAAGGAATATCTGATCATTTGTAGCTGACTTTTGTTTTCTTTACTCAGCAGTTTCCTGTTTCTCTGAAGTTCTTGCCAATTAATTTATCACTCTAAGAACAAGCACAGTGAACACTCATCTGTAAAATGAGGAAAACAGTAAGGTTTAAGATGGTATTCAAGTGTATGTAAATCTATAAACATGATATTAACATCTTTGATATTTCCTGATGTCTTGCTATGTGCTAGATATTAGTCCAATGTTTTCTTTTTACAAAAAATAATTCTTATACTCTTCACTACAACTCTTGGAATTCAATACCATTATTCTTCCTATTAGACAGAACGAATCCAAAAGGACCCAATATTTGACCCACTGTCATGTCACATATCTAGTAAGTTGGCAAACTACCATCTAGTCCAAGCCAGTCTGGTCTAGAGTAGGGAAACAAAGCTCTAAATGAGCTATAGATGTCTCATACATTCAATGTAAATTAATCAAACTATCTGAGACACATAGTGGCATCTTTTAATCACCTTTACCCTTTCCTATTGGAACTGTTAGAGTGGAGAGACTATATGAATCAGACCTAGAAACTGAACCTTAATTACACAATGGAAAACCACAATTGGCTGGTTTTCAGAAAAATGGACTAAACATTAGTCCTCTTCCTTTCTGCATTATTTGTCAAGATAGTTATCTTTAGAGACAGGGTCCTTTGTGCTTAGAAATAGTCTTGAAAGCTGGGCACTGGAAGCTCATGTCTGTAATCCTAACTACTCAGGAAACTAAGATCCAGAGGCTTGCCAGAACCAGCCTTGGCAGAAAAGTTCATTTCCAAAATAACAAACAAAAAGCCATGCTGGAGACTGGAGACATAGCTCAAGTGATAAAATACCAGCTGACCAAGAAGGAAACCTTGAGTTCAAACATTAATGCTGGCAAAATAACAATAATGGTGGTGATGATGATGATGATGATGACAACGACGATAACAGGAAATTTCTGCAGTTTATGTGTTCTTTCTTCAGTATTCTTCATAGTCATACACTTATCCTTTAAAGGTAGTCAGATTTTTTTTAAATATCCAAAATCCATTCAGAACTATGCTTTAAGTGAAAGCATAACCCAAGCAATATGTTATAACTATCAAATATCTTGGGAGATCTAGTTGCATTTCATTATCAGTTTGTAGGGATTGCCAGAGTGGATTTTAAATATGCTTCCGAGGAAGGTTAGCATCTTCAGTCAAGTATAAAATCTCATAAAGTAACGCGTGGGAAAATTCAAGTTGATCATATGCTCACATTGCATGTTTTACGAGAATTAATTTAATGTCTATTGTCAGTAAAGAAACCTCTTTCTCTCACAAAGCCTTACCCTTTCAGCCTTGCTTTATTGTATACCATTGTAGGACAAATATTTAGCTTTTAACTATTACTACTAGGAGCATTACATATCACAGGCAACATTATGTAGAGGACTGATGATCCAAATGACAGTGAGTGTTAGCAAACCACTCTGGCCAATTTTAATCTGCAGGACATATCCTTGGCAAGCAGAGCTGCAAGGACTCACATCTTCAACCAAGGACCCTTGTGCACTGCCCCTGTAACTGTGTCTGCACAGTGCAATCCTTCTCCATCATCCCAAACAACAGATAGCCTCTAAAACTTAGCTCCCATCCTCCTTCTAGAAATCCCTACTTTACCTAAGAACTATTCTATGAAAACTCTAGGAAGCATAAATCTGACTTTTTAATGTATTTTTGGTATCTTGTCCTGAGCAATATTAAGGAAAATCTTAGAATATTTTAGAAGCCTTTTTGTTCTAAGTATTTTTACAAAGCAAAAATAAATTCATATGATGGCTAATTATGCCAGGCACCTCAGATGTTATACCTGTAATCCTATCCACTCAAGAGATTGAGATCTGAAGATCACAATTCAAAGCCAGCCCTGGAAGGAAAGTGTGAGACTCATCGCCAAATAACTACCAAAAACTCAGATGTAGAGCTGTGACTCAATTGGTATGGCACTAGCCTTGAGCAAACAAACTCAAGGACAATGACCAGGCCCTGAGTTCAAGCCCCAGGACAGCAACCCCCCCCTCATATATATATACACCAGTAAAAAGTTTGTTCTGTCAAGTTTTAGATATACTATTTTGTTTCCAAGATAGGGTCTCTCTATGTAGCCCAGCCTGGTCTCTAACTCCAGATCATCCTGCCTCAATCTCCTGAATGATAGGATTACTGGCACATACCACCAAGCCTTGCTTGGTGTTTTTATAATATTGTCTATTTTCTAAATTGTTGCAATAATGCAATGAATTTTTCATGTGACTACTAAAAATGACTTAATAAAGCCAAGTACAATATGTCCAGAAAATAGTCTATGACCAATAAACAGAGTATAATTCTCTGAGTTCATAGCTAAGGAAAAAAGTAAGTAATTAAAAGATATTTCCTATTTTCCATCCTAAAAGACAAAAATAAACCTGAGACTAGCTGTCCATTAGGCTAAGATGGTTTACATTTATCTGGATGTGGGTAGTACTACAAATATCCAAATTATGCAAAAATAACCAGAATATTCAGTCAATCAAGCAACGTACTTAGTTAAAACTTGGTAAAAAGCATCCCCAAAGCTGACCAATTAAAGTAATATTGTGAAATTATTTTTCTATGTCAGAATATTTTAGCTGTTTAGTCCCATTACCAACTTCAAACTCGAGCCAAGCATGAATTATATATAAATTGCAGTTGAGAAAATTCTCATTATCACCACTATCAGGGACAATTTCCTTCTGCTAGGCTCTTTCTCCCTTGCAAGTATTCTGTCTTCCCTACTTAATTTTTTTTTAAATCAGGTCCACATCTTTTTACCTTCAGATTGTTTTTCAGTTTGGGTCTTACACTTTTGCCAGGCCAAGCAATTCTGAAATCTGCACTGGGGTGAGTTCCTCTGTGGACCACCGATTTTCTTACCTTGGCATCCTGGAGGCTGTAAGTGTTCTCCAACATACCCACAAAAATTTGCATTTCTAACAAGCTCCCAGATGATACTACAACCACAGGTAAAGAGGCATTGCCTATTGCATTTAGCAATGCTCAAATCAAAAGACTTTTAAACTTCATGCTTGAGTAATGAAAAGGCAAGAGAGAACTTCTTGCTAAAGCCTAGTTATGACCTCTTTTAAATTATCCACTATAAAAAAAACAGCCAATTCTTACCCTAAGCATCTATGAACAACCCTTTATAAAAGTTGTCTTTAGTTTAATGGCTACTTGTCACAACCCATGTTTGTATCTGTCGATTATATATTATTTGAAATGTTTACTAAGTTTCAGAACTATCTGCACTACCGAATTACCTCTGCCCTTAGATCTCTCTACTCCATCCACTTTGTACCTAATGTAGTAACTTGTCACTTGGCAAATGAACTTGTTCAAGGTTGAAGAATAAGATCAAATGTCATCCCCTCCATGAAAATTTTTCTGGATATTGTGAACACCATTAGCTTCTCCCACAATATCAAGTAGAATTTTTTAATAGGTCCTGGGGCTTGAACTAAGGGCCTGGGCGCTGTTCCTGAGCTTTAACATTCAAGGCGAGTGCTCTACCACTTTAAGCCATAGTGCCTACTTCCAGTTTTCTGGTGATTAGTTGGCAACACTAGAGTATCATGTACTTTCTGGACCTGGCTGATGTTGAACCACAGTCCCCAGGTCCCAGCCTCCTGAGCAGCTAGGATTAGAGGTGTGAGCCACCAGAGCCCAACTAAGTAGAATCTTTGATCCTGTGCCATTCTGTCTTGTCACTGTGCTCTGTCTCTGGACAGAGTGCAACGCCTGGAACAAAATCTTATGCCTTATTATTGGTTTATTTCATATTCACCTCGACAGCAGATCCATTATTAGAACAGGGAAGACTTTTCCCCAGGTACTTAAAACGAGGGAATGAATGAGGCTCTGGATTCAAGCTTCAGACTTAAAAACTATGGAGCATGATTTTGGCTGATCCTTACAAATTTCCATTTTTTATCTTTCCCCACTTGGAGAATTCTTGCTGCTGATTCCTTTGTGCCATCATCATGAACCTCAGCTCTGTTTGTGCCCAGGACAAGGTCCTCATAATAACCAAGCTCTGGACCTGGGATAGTACACCATCGCCCATTGGCTATACAATCCACTCTTCTTTTGATTATTGTTTCACACTAACTTGTTTTGTTTCTGTGGAAGTAGAAAGATTTCAATAAGCTCTTTAAAATTTTAAAAGCTGATTAGGCTTAATATGCTAAATCCACATGAAGCATTTTACTGAACATTAAAATGAAAGAAATAACTGGAAGTGAAATTTCTATAGCGCAAGGTCCAAATCTTTGCCAAATAAGAAATTGTCTGATTACTAAAGAGAGAAAACCTCTGGACTCCAGTCAGCAGGCTGCCTAGGATACCTTTATCTTACAAAATTATTGTTTACAAGATACTCCAATAATCTTAAACTTTCCTCAATCTGCCTCATTCCTCATTTAGAAAATACTTGTCATATACAGAAATCACTGTGGCCATGGTGATCAGATACTGGTTGGCAGCATCTAATATCATGTGGTGGAATTGAAAAGCAAGGATTTTGCTGAAAAATGAAGTTTTTCATTTCTGACGCCTCCACAGTCAAAGAGCTCCATGTCAAATTAGCATTGTATTCGTCTGCTATCTCCTCTGGCTAGCTCCTCTGCTATCTCTCCAAAGCAAAGAAACATGTTTCACAGTTCAGACTTCTCCATCCCAGAGCAAGATGATTGCCATACTGGTTGGTCTGGATTGTGCATACTGTACAGCTAACTTAGAGAAAGCTTTGCTTCTCCAAAGGAATTAGGCAACAACTAAAGTTATGGAAAATTTAATAAACAGGAGAAATGTGTCTAGGAGATCATTTTTTTCCATATACAACATCATAATTAGGTTGGGATTTTAGTTTTGGTTTATTTTTTATTGGTGTTGGACTGGAGTTGGAACTCTAGGCAATGGACTTGTAGTCTCTAATGCTTTTTTCTTTCCTGATGGTGTCTTTTTCCACCTGGGGCTGCTCCTAGTCAGCAATTTTCCTATGTATGCCTCCTATGTGAAGATGGGAGTTAGTCTGGAAAGACTAGACTGGTCTTCAACCCATCCAGAGTAGATGGGATTGCAGGCATGAGGCACCATTAGTAATTATGCACCATTAGTAATGTTTAAAGTGTATTCATAAGCTGATAATAAGCTGATAATATGAGCCCTATTTTTAATTAGAACTTTGAAAGTCTTCTAACTTTCCATACACACTAAAGATTTTAGTAAAATCTTGTCCAAATTTACATTCTTTTTGCTGGCATTTTGCTATGCCCAAGGAGGTTTTATATCTTTCAAGAATGGGAGTAGAAAATTGGACAATTGTTCTCATTTACCCTTTCAATTTCATGGGCAGAGTTGCCAAGATTGTCACACTGAGTAGGTCATGAGTAAAGTAATTTTCTAAAATATCTTTGTAAAATAATTTTCCTCAATTACATGCCAAAACCAAACATGTAATCACAGATCACAAAGGCTAACATCACACCAGTAGGTGGTACTCAGCTCCGCAAGACAAATTGGACCAATTAACTCACATATCATTCCAGCCAGGGAAAAGAAAAGTTATGATTGAAAGTGAAATGAGTTTTTTTTAACTTCATAACTTATTTAAAAATGGTTTTTTTGCCTCAAAAACAACTTTTTCTTTTAGGTTTGAGCCCCTTCTGTAGTAGTAATTGCTACTACTGTATATGCAGATGTTCCATTCCATGTTAACAAATACGCCATTCTTACTGGGCATTATGTTTAGTTCATGTATATGTCTCCATAAAAGGAAATATTGTTTCCCAATACTAATGCTAAATGCTTGTAGAATAGCAGAGGTCATATTGGTAACTGTGATATAAATAAGATTTTCCTATACCAAAGAAAGAAAAGGAAAGAATGACAGAAGGGAGGGAGGAAGGGAGAGAATGAAGGGAGAGGGAAGAAAGGAAGGGAAGGAAAGGGAAGAGAAGGGCAGGGCAACTGGTTCCTAGAATTTATCAAGGACATTAGTTTAAATGAAAAGGAATTGGCTTTTGCTTTGTTGGGCTGCTGGGTGTCCATTTCATTAGTTTACTCAAATTGAGGTAAGTAAAAACATAAATTAAGTAATCCTGTTATTTTTCTTATGGACAGAAACACAAATAAGTAATTTGCTCTTACTCTAAAGACTAATAACAATTTTAAATGCCTAATGCATATCTCAGCTCCAAGTTAATTGATTTTACCAATAAACATTAACCAAAGTAAAATAATTGAAAAGGGAAGATATATATATATATATATATATATAATATGACTTACTTTTAAGAATAAATATGCTGAGCTGGGCATGCTAGCTCATGTCTCTAATCCTAGTAACCCAGGCAGCTGAGATTGAGAGGATCTCAGTCCAGGCCAGCAGTGCAAAAAGCAGACCCTGTTGGAAAAATACTAAAAGCAGAAGGTTCTGGCTCAAGAATGCTTGCCTAGCAATCGGGAAGCTCCAAGAGGACAAACACCAAAACAGAAAAGAAAAAGTATGATGGTACTAGGGTTCTGCAAGATTGCATTCACTGTTTTATGAGAATGATACATAATTATTAACAGCACTTTCTTTTTCCTTCATTAGAAAGCTAGACTGGCCAGGATTCGGGCAGCCAAGAGTGGAAGTGCAAATGCTTATATGCAGAGCAAACGGAATGGTTTACTCAGCAATCAGCTACAGGTACAGTAAAGTGCCCCATTGTGTTTAATGACCAATTTGTCAGTGTAATATTGATTTAGTTCTACTTAACCATCTAATTTTATTGTGTGTAATTATGAAAATGGCTACTGAAACAACAAAAGTGTCATTTTTTACAACTTGCCCACCTATACATTGTAGTTGGCCATGGCTGGTTAGAAACTGTACTATGAAACATTTCCAGTAAAGGCTGATTACTCTTCCCTTGGTCAGTATCTGCACTCTAAGGTGAAGACCTAAGAGTTGAAAAATGTTCAAGTAAGTCAGGCCGTGGGGGCTCAGTCAGTCCTTTAATCCTAGCTACTGTGGAGGCTGAGCGCTGAGGACTGACCAACCAAAGTAGAAGAGTACATGAGACTCTGTTCTCCAATTACCCACCAAAAAGCTATCGTGGATGTGTGGATCAGATGGGAGAGCAGCAGCCTTGAGTGAAAAAGCCAATGGAAAGCATAAGGCCCTGAGATTAAGCTCCAGTACAAAATATGGGTAATGACAAGATATCTCATGTTACTTTCTACTGGAGAGAAAGCATGATTCCATTAGCATAAGGAATGTCACATGATCCAAATACAAATTGAGAAACTTATCATCAAAACTTTCTTTTAAAATTCAGGATTCCAATCATCTTAGTAGTGACTTCCAATCATAATAATGATTTCAGGATTATTTGAGCACAACATTAAACTCAAAGATAAAGATCCCCATATCTACAAAGGTAGTGGTGTTGAATGAGTAAAGAAGGGGTAGATTTTCAGTTCAAGGAAATGACCAGACCTCAAACCAGGTGCTGGTGGATCACACCTGTAATTCTAGCCATTCAGGTTGCTGAAATCCAAAGATGGATGCTGGAAGTCAGCCCAAGAAGAAAAGTCCCATAAATTCCCCCTCTAAAAATAAGCAGCAGAACGCTGGGCTGGAGGCATAGTTCACATGGTAGAGCTTCCAGTCAGTCAAACAAACAGCAAGGACAAAGCCGTGACCTCAACTACCTCTAATTTGGTGGAAATATATGTGCTCATCATTCACTTAAAACTCCAAAGCAACTACACCATTACCTCTTTTTTAGTTAAAATAGTAAAGTGCTGCCAGTCAATCTCAGAAAATAGGCCATGTCTCTTTGCAAATGTGTATCTGAGATTCTCGTTGTTTGCAAATAAAATAAAAATGTTCTTCTGTCTTGTCTGTGTTATCAGTCCTCGGAGGATGAGCAGGCCTTTGTTAGCAAGTCCGGCTCCAGCTTTGAAACCCAGCACCACCACCTACTTCACTGCCTGGAGAAAACCACGGTAAGGAGACCTGGTCAATGCCTATATACTCTTGGGAATTACAAACATACTCTTATTCTGCATTAGAAAGATATGCTGAAATCCTCACCAAAAACCCACCATGTTTGAAATTACCTTAGAAGTCTACAGTGACATTTCTACTACGAAATTATCATAGAGACGCCTGAAGATGCTTTAGCCTTCGTGATTATCTTACCTATAATCTAAGCTGCCATTTAGATGCAGAGTGAGAGTTGTTTTCCAATAGCTAATACAATCAAATATTATTTCTTCCCTATTTGTAAAGTGGTGATTAAAAGAAGGAAAAAAACAATGAAATTCAAGTGCTTCAGAGCGCCCCTTAAGATAATAGCAAGAGAAATAATCAAAGAGAGGGAGGGAGAGAATAACAGAATTCAAGCATTTATTTCTTTCACAGGTGTAATGGATGGGGCAAATACTTAAAATTTATCCATTTTAATATAGAAATGATCCATTTAATCCCTCCTTTGGTTCTGGATGTCCAGGAGTGAATTTGCATTTCTCTCAGGTATTTTCTCAGTGGTACTTCCCATAACAAAGGTGTTAGCAGATGTCACAGCCTATGACCCACAACAGACCAGGCCCAGTCCCACATTTGAGTCACACAAAATCACTCACTCACAGTCAAGACATGATATGAATTGTCAATCTAATATATTTCTTGTCAACATATTTGCCATATAGCTACTCAGCAGACATATTCAGGATACATCATCAAATAAGTATGAATTCAGTCTTCATCATACCTCTACTTATGGGACAAAACAGAATGTATGGATTTTAGTAGAGAAGACAGTGAGCAGTAGAAGCAAGGATAGATCCACTGTGGAATGGGGCAAAGAGCATGGAGCCAAAAAAGCCAGTCAGGATTGACTTCCTGGCTGAAGCGAAGACCAGCAGGATGATAGAGCTAATGAGGCAAAGAAATGAAGCCATTAAAAGGTGACTCATCTGAAAGAAGCAAGAATTTAAGGGTGATCAGAAGGGTGTCTAGCATGGTATAAAATAGGCAGAGGAACAATTATCAGATATGCTGGGCTTTCTAGACACTGGAAAAAATTGATTTTTGTTCTATAATAAATGGGAAATTATGTAAGAGTTCTCAATAGAGTGGTTGCATAATTATATTTACATTTTAAGTAAAAAAAAACAGAACAAAAACATAAGACAATGCATTGAAAGTTAAATGACAGATTAATAGTACAATTATTTATGACTTGTTATTGTCCCTATTATTTTATCTCTATTTATTGTATTTTTATTTTTTCCCTTTTTTCATTATTTTATCCTAGAAAGAATTTTTCAATAACAAAATTACTTTAATATCATTAAGTATAGTTTAATTTGTGCTACCTACAAAGATATATGGCAATCAATACCTAAATGATTTCAATTCTAATCACTGATTAGATAAATTAGAACATTGTGTATTATCACTTGTATTATGTGTGTGAAGTTGCATGGTAACAGAATATGAATCCTTTGTGCACAATTTTATCTAAAATTAAATATTTACTGTAAAATTCTGTTGTATGTGATCAAAATCTCTGGACTCTAAGCTGC
Organism: Dipodomys ordii; assembly: GCF_000151885.1. Classification (NCBI taxonomy): domain Eukaryota; kingdom Metazoa; phylum Chordata; class Mammalia; order Rodentia; family Heteromyidae; genus Dipodomys; species Dipodomys ordii. The sequence continues at coordinate 6,502,225 of NW_012267264.1, read as the reverse complement.
AGAATGTTAAATTTCATGTATTTCAAAATGTTCTCTCAGCAAAGAAATGACAAAATGAGTATCGAAACAATTTATTCCCTATTAGCCTGTGAATTGCTTCAATTGTTTTGCTAATACTTTAGGATGAGAATTGGTTAGTGAAATTCAATGTATTCAAACTTTCCATTGCAAAATTATTTTTACACTCACAGAAATAAAACAGTAATTGAAGTCATTCTTCAGGCTAAAACTATTTTTCCTTCCATGTGTGAGGTAAAATTTTTGTATAGGCAATTTTTATTAAACATTTAATGTTTCTTTACTAAACATTTGAAAAGTAAAATGTATACTATATATGTGTCAACAAAGTGTGTTAAATAGTACTACTACTGGTTGATTCTGCACCTTAAGTTAGAATAAGAGAGAGGAAAGAGTCATCAGTAGGCTGGGAACATGAGCTCAGCTAGAGTTGTGTCACAAAGAGACCTAGGAAGGCCACCAAAGGGCACTGCTAATGACTTCTGAATCACACATACTGACATATCTGCAGATTAATTGCATTTTACTTAATGTACACATTATAAAATATATTTTTCTATATCTTAGGAACTTTAGCTGGGAAGGTGGCTCAGTGATAGAGTGCTTGCCTAGCGTGCATGGGACCCTGAATTCTATTCCTTAGCACTATATAAACAGAAAAAGCTAGAGGTGGTGCTGTGGCTCAAGTGGTAGAGCATTAGCCTTGAGCTGAAGAGGTGAGGGAATGCGCCCAGGCCCAGAGTTCAAGCCCCATGACCGACAAATACATAAATAAATAAATAGGAACTTTAGGGAAGCACATATATAAATCGAAAGTGCCGCCGGGCGCTGGTGGCTCACGCCTGTAATCCTAGCTACTCAGGAGGCTGAGATCTGAGGATCGCGGTTCAAAGCCAGCCCGGGCAGGAGAGACCGTGAGACTCCTATCTCCAATAAACTACCAGAAAACCGGAAGTGGCGCAGTAGCTCAAGTGGTAGAGCGCTCGCCTTGATCTGAAGAGCTGAGGGACAGCGCCCAGGCCCAGAGTTCAAGCCCCATGACCGACAAAAATAAATAAATAAATAAATAAATCGAAAGTGCCTGAAGTAGCTAGTAATTAAAAACCTGTTTCAATTTATTTGAGGTACCTAACTTAAGACATTCTATTAAAATAATCTCTTCATTAATTTGATTAACTCAAAAATGAAGTCAATGTGGATTTATAAATTCTTTGTTGATATGAGTATGGTATATGTAATAATACATTTATATATTATATTTAAATATAATATATGTAAATATAGAGCATATGTAAATACTGTATACATAATGAGGTATATGTAGTATATATGAATGAGTATATATTTATCTACTCATTTGTATGGTTTGGAATTTTTTCTCTTTAATTTGTATCTATTTTCTCAATAAGTAATTTATTAAGAAAAAAGTAGTTTGTAAATTCACAAGCAATCAACTTGTCCATGTCAATCTCTTCATCTAAAGAGTTTTTATTTCCACACAAGTGCCAGCATAAGTGGTTCTGATGTTTTAACGTTTATGAAAATGTTTTTACTTACCTCTTGAGTCATATGTATGTAACAAGAAAGACTGTAGTCCAGTTTTAAAGATAAAGATATTTACTTCCTTTCTTCACGTTTTCTTCCAACTCTAACACAGAATCATGAGTTTGTAGATGAGCAAGTCTTTGAGGAAAGCTGCATGGAAGTTGCTACTGTGAATCGTCCTTCAAGTCACAGCCCCTCACTCTCTTCACAACCTGGAGTCACCAGCACTTGCTGCTCAAGGCGACACAAAAAAACTTTCCGCATCCCAAATGCCAACGTTTCAGGAAGTCATCGAGGCAGTGTGCAGGAACTCAGTACCATTCAGATCAGATGTGTGGAGAGAACACCTCTATCTAATAGGTAACTAATTGCCCTGGCTAGCGGACCAGGTCACCTGAAACCACATTCCTTCCTGTGTGTCACCAATTCCTAGGGTGGAAAAGGAAACAGAGCTAATAGGGGAACCATGGGAGAACAGACCCATTGACATCACTCCTGAGTATAGAAAGTAAAAAAGAGAGTTGGGCACACACAAATCTGTTTTACATCTTTCACCACAATTTTCTTACTTCAGAAAAGCCATTTCTCTCAGAAGTCCATGTGTAATCTGGAATAGACTGAAAGGACATTCCACGTCACTAAAGACACTGATGGAATTTATATCATACGACTGAAAATTAGTCCTCCAGCACCTGAAAATATATCAACACATCCAATGCAACAGTGAAAATTAAAACAATGACAACACAAATCTCCTTTATCAATCAGTGATTTTTGATGACATAAGTATTTGGGGCTATATCAAGCATGAAAACCAATCCCATACAAAAAAAAAAAATAAGTGAAATACTAAAGTTCTTTACCTCATGTATATCTGTGGAAATTTTATGTGAAATTTGGATACCAGTAATATTCTTTTTTTATGTCTCTTTTCTGTTTTTACCACAATACCATGCACATCAGCTAAAAGATCAATTTTTGCCAGAATTTTTTACTTCATTCTTCAATTTGAATATTATCCATTCTCAGACTGATAGTCTATAAATTCTCTCCAAATTCTCTGCATGCACTCTACCATCTTTGTTAAAATCCCGGAGTAGATTCTGAATTCAGGTTATGTTAATTACAAAAGTTAAACATGCCTGGAACCAGAATGCTAAAATTTAGAGCAGTGAGTATTTTCTACCTTTAAGATACTTTGTCTTTGCCAGTAATGGTGATAAACTCAGAGCCTGAGGAAGACAAGATCATGGTGGAACACCAACCCAAGCAAAATATTTGAGAGGATCCATAGCAACCATTAATAAATTCTGTACATAGTGGCACATACTTATCATCCTAGGTAAAGAAGAAGCATAAACAGAATTGTGGATCAGGATAGCATGGGCAAAAATGAAGAATTTATTCACAAAACAACTAAAGCAAAATGGGAATGGTAATATGATCCAAGTGGTGGAGGCTGTCTAGCAAGTACAAGTCCCACAGTTCAAACCTCAGTACTACCAAAAAAAAGAAAAACAGTCAGTTGGTGGTGGGTTTGGTGTTGAGCATCTGTAATTCCAGCTACTCACTGCTCAGCTGCTGGTTAGACAGAAATGGATGTATTATGGTTTAAGGTCAGCCTGGGAAAAATGCATTTTTATCTGAAAATAAACACATAAAGATTGAGTGTGTGTGGTTGAAGTGCTAATATGACTGCCTTATAAGCATGGGACCTTGAGTTCAACATCCAGCAGTACAAGAATGTCACTTAGGAAGACATCCAAGTTTTAGCTAGAAGTGTTAAACTCTTGGGGGCTCCGGCATAGGGCCATCACCCAGTAAAGGGATCAATAAGCATTATTTATTTTTTAAATGACATGACTTTTTAGAGTCTGTCATCAAAAGGATTGAGAAATATATTTGAGTGACCCTTTCTTAATGATATCTCAATCCCCTTAAATTTCCATCTTAAGTAAAAGCATTTTATTTGTTCTATTCAAACTGATATTACCTGAGGCTCTTTCTCTGCTGCATTTGTGGTAATATGCTTTATTAGAGAAACAGTTATTGACCAAATTAACAGTAATCAACTGACTCCTGATCAAACTAACAGATATTGTTTTGGTGTTTTTTAATATGGTAATTTTCCTTAAACTTTTAAAGTATAATTTATGAGCATTAAAATATAATTCCTTCAGTTAAGGTCACTGCTTCCTTTCTTAAAGAGATTTTTTTTCTCTCTTCAGCCGATCCAGCTTAAATGCCAAAATGGAAGAGTGTGTTAAACTAAACTGTGAGCAACCTTATGTGACTACAGCAATAATCAGCATCCCAACACCTCCAGTAACCACACCAGAAGGCGATGACAGGCCAGAGTCTCCTGAGTACTCAGGAGGAAATATTGTCAGAGTGTCGGCTTTGTAAGACAATTGGAATAGATTTAAGAGCCTTTGAGCCTTGGCTATGGAAAGAATCTCAATGTAGAAGAAAGACCAAATGCTAAGCCCTTTTTTTGCAGATTAAGAAAGCAAAGCATGAAGGTTGATAGTGAATCAAAAGTAAAGCTTCCAAACTAGAGGATGTGAATAAAACCACCAAATGGCATTTCTAGACAGAGTTTGACCTGTTATTCAGAGGAGTAATCTGTGGCCCTTTGACTTTGTGAATGAGCACAATGAAATGCCACCTATTAATGCTTCTTATGATCAGAACTCTTTTGTAATAAAACAAACAAAATAAATCTTTGAACATAATGTTCCAGTTGAATGCAAAACAAAAAAATATGGAAAACATTTTGATAAAAATTTTTTCCTGTTAAAACCACGAACATTGGCTAAGGTGAAGATGATACATATGGAGAAAAAACCTCATACAAGCCATTTGTATGACTGAGGAAACCATCTTAATGCATGCTAGAATTCTTTGGAACAGTGATCTCAGTTTCCTTATGTTGTCTTCAGATTAGGCATGATAAACTCTAATTGTAGAAAGGGGAAATTTCTGTGCACTTACAACAAAGTTGATTATTCATGTTCCATGGTGGGCTGTGCAAATAAACTCCTATTAGAACCGCAGTAATTTTCATGGGGATACTCATTAGTAAATCTAAAGTGTTCAGATAGTTCAGCATTAATTATGGTCTCACCTTGCACCTAGTTACTGTTACAGCTGCAATAACTCATTGTACACTTGTTATATCAGCAGTATTTTTTTTATTTTGTGATTGAACTTTTCAAATCTTCATAGTTACAGTATGAGCCACATTTATAGACAAACTTGTGGTGTGGCTAGGGTGTAACTCCAAACTACTGTGTCATGAATGTTTTCAGTAGTATTCTTTGTTCCACTGTATTTCTGTGAACCTGTGCATTATTAGTTCCTGAACTTGGATAGCACCTTTCTATTGAGTTTATCATCACCAACAAGACTAGAGTTTATTGTGGTTCAAGTGACTTTCCTACTTTTATATTCCCCAGCAAGTTACCTTGTGTGTAGATTGTTATCAATCCCCTTGTCAAAAAAAATGAGAGAAAAGGAGTTGACAGCTAAGAATTATCTCTAAGGTCTGTGGTATTTATGGAAAATCCCAGACCCTAGATATATCACTATATATTTCATAAAGAGAGCTGACTGGGATTAAAATCACAGGATCATTGATCTCAGAATCTTATTTGATGTATTATTTATTTTTCTTTAGATCTTGAATACATTTTGAGAATCACTAATGTGAACTGAAACACAGAAATATACTGGGAGTGCTTTATGTAGCAATATTTGACAAAAGCACGCTTTCGATGCCTTTCAGGAAGGCATCACTAGTTTATCTCAGACATGTTTCTGTGTATTGTGAGGCGCATGTTCTCTATGAACTTGGCAGGATCAGAGTTTAATGATGTAAAGTTGACCTCTATGTACATTGATGTGAAAAGACATGCTACCTTTTCACCCTTAAGCTGTATCAGCAGACATGTCTGCATGTGACAGTGTAAAAAAAAAAAGTTCTATGTAAAATAAAATGTTTTGTTCATTCCAAACCACCACTGTAAGGAATAAAGCATAGTTTCTATACATGGAAAGAGTTGATACTTTTCCCTCTATTATAGAAATTTTTAAATGCTTATCATAACTTATCATAAAGAATAATTAACCCAACCATTTTCAAGTAAAGCCAGGAAGTCTTGCTTCCCATTTCTAGAATAGTTTCTAGAACAGTCCAGTAGATCCTATTGCTGAGTGAAAATAAGAAAATCTCAGCTGTTTTTTCAGAAGGACTGGCTTTACTCCTAGTTACTAATCTTTCAGCAATGCATTAACAATTATATTAATATTGGCCACTTATCACTTTGTGCTTCTAGAGCAAATCTATAGTCAAACTTCTTTGATGGCATTTATTGAAAACCTTTTTTAAAAAGTAGATTAAGGAACTACCATCAGGAATATTTAATGTCTTTTAATTCCCAATAATAAATTCTATTTTCATGTTTTTAACATTATATGAAAAGAAAATACATTTAGGTTATTTTGGTTGACAGTTCTGCTTCTTGTTCTGATTCATCATCTATCCATAATTATTAATTTCTTTAGACTTTGGAAAAGAAAAAACCTTTTGATGTTTTAAGTGATTAAAATCTGTACTGTGTTGGTGGTAAATGACTATTGACGACCGTGTTAGGTGCACCTGTATTGTAAGTGAAATGTAATTATTTCTGTGTGTTATATGGAGTAACTAAGGTCATTGTTTTTTGACAATTTTGTTTGAAATTCATGTATCTTATTTCAAAGGATAGCATAATATGTGCATTATGCTGGAAAATAGACCTTTGGAGAATACTTAAATAAAACATGTGCATGCCTGAACAGGACAATGTGGTTGACTGTGGCTCTATGTTTTCTTAGACTTCATTCCATTCCAGAATTGTATAATTTTTATAATATCCACTAATGTTATCCTCTTCTTTCTCCCACACCCTATTTTCTGGTTCCTCCCATAAAAGTTTCTCTTTTACCTATCATTAAATAGATAGACGAATAAATAGATAGGTAGATAGATAGATACACAGATAGATAGATAGATAGATACACAGATAGATAGATAGATAGATAGATAGATAGATAGATAGATAGATAGATAGATACACAGATAGATAGATAGATACACAGATAGATAGATAGATACACAGATAGATAGATAGACAGATAGATACACAGATAGATAGATAGATAGATAGATACACAGATAGATAGATAGATAGATACATACATACATACATACATACATGGATACACAGATAGATAAACGTTCTAGGTCTAAAACATGAGGTATTTTCTACGCTGGTGATGATCTTTAGTTCCATCCATTTTCTGCAATGACATCACTAAATTTTTCTTTATGGCATGTCTCATATGAATGGCATGTAACACATACACAGAGCTCAAAAAATTAAATATGAGCCTGGCGCCAGTGGCTCATGCCTGTAATCCTAGCTACTGAGGAGGCTGAGATCTGAGGATCACGGTTCAAAGCCAGCCCGGGCAGAAAAGTCCATGAGACTCTTATCTCCAATTAATCACCAGAAAACTGGAAGTGGTGCTGTGGTTCAAGCGGTAGAGCACCCTTGAGCTGAAGAGTCAAGGGACAGCACCAGAGCCCAGAGTTCAAGCCCCATGATGGACAAAAAAATAAATAAATATGAAAGTAACAAATAATCCAATTAACGAATAGGCAATCAAACAGAAGAATAAGGAACTACTAAGAAATGCAAACTGAAGTTAAGAGTCGAGTGAATGGGTCTTGAATTGGATAGATAAATCCATAAAATTAATGTGTACAGTAGGTAGCTAACCAAGGATATTTTCTTGGACAAGCAAAGGATTTTATATCATAATACAGAAAAACATTTAAAGTAAAAATATCATTATGTCTCAATCTAAGCTTAAAATGAGTTTATTTCCCAAAAACCTAGTGAGAAAGCAATGGACAAATCACAGAAGTAAAATCCTAAAACAGCCTTTTTAAAATAAGTAGTCTATACTAGATTTGTAGCACTAATAATGATGATGTGATAATGCAAGACAAAAGTAGTAATATTTCGATTGTTAAGTGAATTGGGTCAGAGCATATGATAATCACTTTCCATGTACCAATTCATTAGCTAACTGCATTGAACACATTTTCTATGAAAAAACTCAATTTTTCTGTGGAACAAACACAGAAAAGTAATGGGTCTGGATTTTTCTAATTTAGATAATATAACATTTTAAATTTTGTGACACAGTTTCTATTGTACAAAAACACTGATGGTACTTCCTCTTTTAGACTAAAACAGAAATTGAAAATAACCAGAACATAAGAACACTTGGTTATAGTCTCCCAGTCTATAGATTACAGTGTTATTATTAAAGACAATAATTTTTTTCTCCTGGTTTTCTTTAATCCAAAAGTTTTCTTACGCTAAAAACTTACTGCTAATAACTGCTTCCTGGTGATTGTAGATAAATTTCAGTGAAATTTAAGACCCTAGGAGATATAGCACTATCCTAATTTACAAAGATTTTTCAACAACTCAATATCACTACACCAAACACATAAAACTAATGTTACAGACACAGACATAATTTTGTGTGAAAGCATTTACCATCTCTCATGTATTCCTTTTTTTTTGAACAAAGCTCTACCAATATTTTCAGTTTTTATTCAGGGCTGTAATTGCAGCTGTAGTATCTACTTCAATAATGATAAAAAATAGAAATATTTTGGAATTGATGTCAATAACTACAAATTCTCACCAATCATTATTTTTTGTACCTTCCTGAAGTCCTGCAGGTGAACATTTGAAAGAATGACAACAAAATTTCCATTCCCAGTTAGTATCTTAAACAAAATCATGTACTGGGAGAATCAGATGTACAAAAGTATTCCATAATATGCCAAATTAATAGGATGCTATTTAAAACATTCCTGATTTTTTTATTCTCATAAGAACTCCCAAAAATTTTCTATACACTGCTGATTTTTCTTTTTTGCCCTAAAAATAAAAAAATAACTCAAATAAAGGTATAAACACAGACATTTGATTTAAAAGGAACTATAGAAAATTTAATGTACCTTTAAAATGGTGCTTTGGATATAACTACTTGCCATAAAACTTCTTAGGGTTTCATCGTTTGCTTGTTTTATGCTGTAAAATAACACTGGTCTATTAATAATATCTCTTTACCCTCTACTTCACTACCTACTAATGTAAATGTATTATTGACGATATTAATGTTATGTCTCAAACTTCTAACTTCTTTTACAGAAATATGCTATAAATAGATGCACATATATGCATACACATATATATGAACAACTATATAAATATACAAGATAAATGTGTATAAGCATATATGTAAAACATACAGAGATCAGTTTATAATAATAATACACTGAACTTATACACTGATTTTAGTGTATTGTTGTCAAAACTGCACCTATAAAATTGTAATAAAAGACATTTGTGAGAGAATCAACATTTTATATATAACTTATTATTACTTCTTAGTGCCAAACTCTGATAATCATTTTTTAAATATTAACATTTTATTTTATGACAAATTATAACTTTATAAACTTATTTTAAGTTTATGATAAAGTGATATCACATTTCCAAACTATCACACAGAAAGATGAAAACTCTATTTTTTCACAAACGAGGAAAATACAGAAGGTAAGCCCTAATAAACCAGAATATAAAATCTCACAACAGCTCTGCTGTCTGAAATGAAATACTTCTATTCACCCAAATGTGCATGAGTCATCTAGTGAGGGAAAAAAACCATCAGTGACTGAACATGCTAAAAAACACATATCACCTGGGAAACACCAATGTGAGAAGACGGAAAGGATTCCACCTTATGTTGCTTTCTAAAGGATTCCACCTTATGTTACTTTCTCTAGTAGAATTAAAGAAGATCCCTGATCAGAATTCAGTTCATGGGCAAAGATTCTGGGGGTTGTATTCAATTTCTAATGAAATTATGTACCAGTACATATACACATAAAATTTGTAGGATATATAAAATTAATTCAAAGCATTTCCCTCAGCTTAAATCTATGCTAAATATGATAACAAGTGTAATAAATTCAATTTAGAAGACAAGGTTAAGGCCACATGTCAAAAAGTAAGACTAGCTTCAGTTTATGTAACCTAGTCTGATTGTATTTTATTGTATTTTTATAATTATCTTCAATTCTAATCAAAATGTAAATTTAATAGGACTTCAGAAGGCCTGTTATTTATTTCTAATTGTTGCACTTCTTCATGTTTCTTATAACTAAGTGAAAATATATTCAATGCTCAAAATGTATCATAAATATTTTTACAACATAAAAGAACATCAGACAACCATCCATAATAGATATTCCTTATAATAGAAGCACATCAAGTAATAAAAGAAACATATGGCTTCCTAGGGAATGTCCTGTATGTACATTTCTATTTTTAATCAAAGTTTGCTGAATAATTATGTAGACATTTTGTTGTGAAATCTCTTTCATATCTCAGGTAAAATTCAGAAAACAAAACAAGACCCATACAAGCATGTGCGCGCACACACACACACACACACACACACACACACACACACATACATACACACCACATCATGCCACATTATAAAACTGGAACACAGCACACCAAACTACGCAAATGAAGATAATTAGAATTTGAATTTCCATTCATTTCACTACATGATGAAAACAAAATTTAATGCTTTTTCTTTAAAGCTTTCTCTTTCCATAACCATTATCTCTTCTCAGTGTTTTTTCTTTGTCAATTGTAGAGAATTATAATGTAGTGATGTCTAGGCTTTGAAATAAATCTTCCATTATAAGATCTAAAGCAGCATTTTTACTATTATCACACAGCATCATCTTTTTTTCCCCTAATGCTTAAATTCTGTTGAAAACCTGAACCAGCACTATCTAATACAAAAGAGAAATGGAATAGCAGCAAGTTTGAGTGGTACATACGAAAAAGGGAAACTCACCATCTATCATCTTGCAAATCTGTTCAGAATCTGTGCTCCTAAGTTAACTTTTAAATAAAACAGTATATATGTGTTCATAACATTTAATAAGTTTCTTAGGTAACTTGTTTTAAACTTTAAGGTAAATATTTGTGGTATTTTGATTAAGGAACTATCTTAAATCCTTATCATCATTAAATTAAAAGACCTAGCAAAAAAATCAAATTCTTGCTTACAAAATGCATTTATGAGACAGGCACTGTCATCCTAGCTAGTTGGGGGTTGAAATATGAGCATTGCAGTTCAAAGCTAGCCTGAGGAAAAAAGTCCATTAGACTCGGATCTCCAAGTAGCCGGTAAAAAAGCAAGAACTAGAGATATGGCTTAAGTAATAGAGCACTAGCCTTGAATGAAAAGTCAAATCATAGCTCAAGGTCCTGGGTTCAATCCCCAGTATTCATACACACGTGTGCATGTGTGCGCGCACACACACACACACACACACACATACACACATGTATCCATGAGCTTTAACCTATGCTTTCCAAATGGTTGAACCAATTTCTTTGGACTTTGTAACTTACAGGGATGTGATATATAGATATATATATAATGTATAAAGTATTGTATATATTATATATATATATCTGTGTATGTCCTAGTTATGTTCCCCAAAATAGATACTATAATGTTAACAACTCAAAATGACATTAATTCAAGAGATTTTCTTAAAAGAAAGATTCTTTTGAAGAAATGAGCATTGGATGGCAGTTTAGTCATGGCTATAATTGCACAGCAATGGTACATAATATACCCAGGTAATATAGCAATCATATTCATTCACTTTCTTTGTGATCACAGTGTACATTTCAGGTGCTATGCTAGCTGTTAAGTATAGACTGATATCATGTTCCTTCCTTCAGTAATATTTGTAAGCCACTTGTAACTTGGACCCAAGTTAAACTAAAATATGATTTAACAAATTAACCCTAAAGTAAACATATCCTAGAAAATGACAAATTTTATACTCAAATCATCAGTTACATAACAATAACATAACAGCAGCAATAACAAAACCATGGCTCAGCATAATAAAGGAAAGGCTCCTAGCAAAAGGCAGATGAGATTGGATAAAGGAAGCCAGCCAAGCAAATTGCCCTCTGGCCTTCCAAAGCTGGGAAGCCCACATGTATTTACCCTGCAACATAAAAGACCAACCTAGTGTTTCCAGTAAAATTCATACTTTATTTTTTTCTTTGTATTGCCAGCTATGTCAGAACTGTTCATGATTTTAACCTATAATCATTGTAATCAACCAATATGAGTCTTGCCTGTTTCAATTCTCCGTAAAACCATGCAAGCTGATGTTAGGCCAACCCTTTTCCAAGCAAGGTTAACAAAGTCCAGAGAAGTTAAGCAAGTGGCCTGAGCCCCCTGCACCAGTAAATAATGCAAAGGATCAAACTTAGGTCTCACTAAAGAATCCATTCATTTAAGCTTTTATTGTATTAATAATAAAATTGATTAGTATTGAAGCTGAGCACAGCCTACAATTTTAGATTTAATTACTGAAAAGTAAAATGGCTAGGAACATCTTGTAACTATTCATAATTAAGTTACAAAAGTAGCTCTTTTTAGAACTGCAATGACTATATCAGCCACAGTTCATTCTTTTACTATATTAATTCAACAAATATTGATCAAGCACCTTAAATGTGTCAGAAGATTTGCTAGATACTTGAGATGAAGTAATTAACAAGGTAGATCTGATATCTGTCATGTTTCATTTGCATTTAGAAAACTAACATATAGTAATGAATAGAGAGAAAAATGTATAATTGTAAATGGTGATGAGTGTTATAATTGAAAATCACGGAGTGCTAAAAAAATATAACCTAGGAATTAGTTAATATTCAAAGCTCAGAAAAACTCCAAAATAATACTCATCAGGCACCAAAAGGAAATAGAATTTATTTTTATAATGGGAAAAGATTTCATGCATACTCTGGAGGTAAGATTATAATTTCCAAACTAGAAAAGTTCTTATAACATTTTAAACTCTGTTAAAAAGAAGGGTAAAAAAGCTCCAGGTAATGAATGAGGGTAGCCATGACTACTGATTAGAAAGCAGACAGGGGACAAGGCATGATGAACTAATAGACCCTTCCACTTCAGGATATTGGAACCTGCCTTTGGTTCAAAGAGAAAGCATGAAGAATTTTGAGCAAAGGAGTGACATGATTCAATTTAGACTTTAAAAATGTCACTCTGGTTGCTGTGTGCCGAAGAATGACTTGAAGGAAAGGGCAGAAAAGGAAACGGGGAGAGCAATTTGGAAACCATTACAGTAACTCAAGTGAGAGTTAAGATATAGTGGATTTTCAGAGGACCAAAGAAGACTGTGTGATGGAAGGGACATTTGGAGTGGAGCAATGATTGGTATCTATGTGAGAGATATCTAGTGAAACTGTCAATCTCATTATTTTAGCAGCTGGGTGGAGGGAATGGTCATTTTCCAATACGGTCAACAGTCCTGCTTTAGAAGTGTCTGTGAGGCTTCCAAAAGGGGGCACATACTAGCAATAATAAGAGGAAGAATAAGTCGACTATTAATAAATGTTTACTGCATGTCAGGCATAATTTCTAAGGGCTTTACATCTAGGCATTCATTAAGCATTGGAAATATGTATAATGTATATATGCTACTAGTTTATAGCTAGTAAAGCAGAGGAATAGAAATGGCACATAACTTGCATAGAGTTACATGGCAAATAAGTGTCACAGATTAGAATGAATCCCAGACTTCTGACTCTGACTTCAAAGCTTGAAAGTATAAAATTTCTACAGTTTTCTCTTTTTTTCTTGAACCAGTTAAGACATAAGGGTACAAGGCCACAAGAAGATTTGAGAGCTAATCATCTGGAAGCCAGCGCATGGAGATTGAATTGAAATCAAGGGAAATAGGGAAGGAATAAGAACAAGATCCCTAGAGTGAACTGGATGAACTATGCAATAGTCTAATGGTGGCAGAGGGGGAGAAGGAAATCGGGAGAATGTTGAGGAATTTCTAAAAGAAGAAAATCTGAAAAGCTGGCTGAATGCTGGCTGAAATGCCTTGCAGGATATGACCTGCAAGGACTTGCGAAAGTTTACCTCTAGTGGTCACTATTCTACTGAGCAAAAGTACAGGTTATGAAGTTGCAACCAAAAGAGGAAGTATGGGAAGAGTGGAATCTGAGAAAGGAAGGGCATGGAATAAGAACAGAAAATGAAAGCAGCCAGGAGGAAAGGAGGCTGCCCTCTGGGAGTCACATTCTGGCAGCTTGCTGAGGTGGCCATGTGTGACTAAGTATAAATTAGTAACTGAACACACTTTCTTGTTGCCTTCTGCTTGTATCCACTGATGGTTGGCTGAGTCTCTGGGAAAATTTTTCTCATTTTTCACTGATCTGAATAAAAGGAGAAATTACCTAAAATCTGAAGAACAAGAAAATTTTGAAGCATGGAATCATACTAACCCCTAAGACTCCCAGCAAAACTTGAGAACACCTGACTTCTTCATTCCCCAGGGTCATCTGGTCCTATAATTGAGGGCCAATCAGTGATCCCAAGAAATACTCCAAGACTTGCTACTATGTAGCAAGCCCCTACCAACAACCTGAGGATCCCTCAGCTTCCTTTCCTAAAATCCTTCCATTTATTCTTTTTTCAGGTTGTCAGCAAGACTGGAAAGAATACAGTGTAATTATAATAACTCACGGGAAGAGACAGTGACTGTGCAGCTCCCAGGATATTTGCAATTGACACGAGAACACTTAAACTTAATGACTCCCTAGAGAAGCATAAATATTGAGAGACAATGTCTGTGGTCCTGCATATTCTCAAGAGCATCTTCATTTCTGCCTGTTCTATCTACACAGCCTATCAATCAGGATAGCCTTGTTTACACTGAAACTTATCAGATACACTCCTCTGGTACAGGAGCACACCAACTGAAGACAAGCATAAATGCAAGACCTGCACTCAGGTATATTCCCAGATATACACTAACACATTCACCTGCAAAGCGTGCACAACACACACCACACACAACAGATATACATGCACATACAATCTATGATAATGATGAAGACCAGTGTTGGCTGATAGACCAGTGTTGTCTAGGAACAAGAGACTTAAGAAACCTTTTCAAGCTGGGCTCCAGTGGCTCATGCTTGTAATCTTAGCAACTCGGGAGGCTGAGATCTGAGGATCACATTTCAAAGCCAGCCCGAGAAGGAAAGTCCATGAAACTCTCCAATAAACCACCAGAAAACCTGAAGTGGCACTGTGGCTCAAATGGTAGAGTGATCGCCTTGAGCTGAAGAGCTCAGGGACAGTGCCCAGGCTCAGAGTTCAAGCCCCATGACTGACAAAAAAAGAAAAAGGAAAAAAAAAAGAAATATTTTCAATAAGGGCTGAAAATTTGACAAATTGACGTAAAAATACTGAAGGAAGGGCTGACAAAGCTTGTCCAGGAATGCAATATAAGGCAGAAAATCAGCAAATAGGGAGATTTACTGAAAATGAAAAGGCTGAGGGAGATGCAGGGGATATCAAGAGTATTTCTTTTAGCCACGGTACTTTTTAAATTGATGTGTTCTGTGTGGAGATGTCAAGAAACAGCAGGGTATATAAAAGTAAAATTGAAAGGCAAGGTCAGGGCTGAAGACAGAAATACAAGAATTATGAGAATCGGGATGAAGCTGTAAGGTAAGCTTGTACATAAAGAGACTTTGAGCAGATGGGAGCCCCCAGCCTTCAAAGGCATACAGAGGAGGAAGGCAGCAACAAAACTAGAAGGAGCTATCAACGAAAAACCAGAAAGAAATAGCAAGAGAGCTTTTATCTGTTTTTATCAGTTTTACTAGTGTGTGAACCAGCTGAAAAGGAATAAATCTACTTTATGTGCTTTCTCTTCTTGCAAGAGCTGAGAATTTGAACGAGGAAAAGTTGTGAAGCTCTCTTCACAAATTCTTTGATATACATCCATCCAAGAAACAGAGCTTAATTTCCCTTCCCTGTGTGGGGAGGGGGCCAAGCTTAATGATTCATTTTTCCAGTTGGTTGAATCTGGCATTTGTACAGAATATCTTCAAGATTAAATAATTAAAAGACTGCAGCTTCCATCTCAGGAGCACTCTGCTGCCCTTGCTCTCTCTGAGGTCATCTGCTCTGAGGTGAGCTGGCTGCTGTGTAGAGAGGTCATCCAAGTGGAGTACTGAGAGCCCCGATCCACAGCCAGACTCAATGCGCTCAGCATGGGACTGAGCTTCCTGGCAGAACATCTTTCAGTCCAAGTTGAACCTCCAGGTAACCACAGTTAACAGTGGATATCTTTCCTTCATCTACCTTCGAGACTCTGAACTAGAATCATCCAACCAAGTGACTCTCTGAAGCTTTTAGATAATAAAAGTTTTGTGATTTTGTGATTTTTGTGTTGCTCATTTTGGGGATGATACATTAGGATGCATTAGATGATGAATCTATTAGCATAATGGAGCAGAAAATGCTCTTTAAGTATGT
The DNA here is from genome assembly GCF_000151885.1 of Dipodomys ordii. NCBI lineage: Eukaryota > Metazoa > Chordata > Mammalia > Rodentia > Heteromyidae > Dipodomys > Dipodomys ordii. The sequence goes on along the minus strand of NW_012267264.1, from coordinate 6,486,109 downwards.
GCAAAAAGTGTGCCCCGGTGTTCTTACCATTTTCCTGCTATGGGAAGATGAATCCAAGTTGGTAAGTATATTTGGAGTCAGTGTCATCTTTTTTCTCCATGCCAAAAAAGATGAGATTCCATGGCATGATCTAGGTGTGGTTAGTAGCATCTTCCACGTTTATTCTGGACAAACCATTGTCTTTTGAGAAGAATTTATTATTAATGATACATGATATCTAAAGATCAGTTCCAATATATTATGAGCTTGCTAACGAAATCCCAGAGAGGATCACTGTAAAACTTCCCCAATTTCCCTGAAAGTATAAGATCAAGACTGACTGAGGGAACAGAAAGAATAAGACATGGAAAGGCTGTAAGGTATAAAGAAAAAGCATCACAAACTCCACAGCCTGGCTGTGAGGCTGTGGGACATCTATCCAGTCTTTGGAGCCTCAGTGCAAACTTCTCTAAGATGAAGTTTTGTCTGCCTTGCAGAGAGATAAGAGCATTAAATAAAATGAAGCATGTGAAAGCCCCTTTAAGCTTTCCGAACTACCACACAGGTCATTCCATCTACTCTTTCCATTCATGGCATGTGGAAAGTAAATACATCCCAAAGAGTTATATTGATGATAAATTCATTTGCTCACTTGGCCCTGATGAACCTCTTTCAATTAACTTGGGTACTGTGTAAGTTTACCATTATCATACTCTAAAGCATGCATTTCTGTATAGGGGTCTCTATGTAACCAGATTCAACCTTTCATTTTACTTTTCTAAAAGCTTGTTCTTTGTCCTCTGTGATAATTTTTATAGGAGCTCCTCTATTGAAACTGACAACATAGAAAATTCCAGGGAAGGGGCTGGGAAGGTGGCTCAGTGGTAGAGCACTTGCCTTGCATGCCAGAGGCCCTGGGTTCGATTCCTCAGCACCACATAAGAAAAAAGAAAAAAGCCGGAAGTGGCGCTGTGGCTCAAGTGGTAGAGCGCTAGCCTTGAGCTGAAAAGCTGAAGGACAGTGCCCAGGCCCAGAGTTCAGGCCCCACGACCGGACCCAAAAAAAAAAAAAAAAAGAAATTTCCAGGGAATATTCAAACCTCAAACAGAACAGCTAATGTTCCCACCCTCCCTCTCTATTCTCATTTCTAATAATAATCTCCAAATGCAGGTGGATGATCAAATTCAAGGTGACTTCCTCAGATAAAACCCATGCTCTCAGAAACCCTTCAAAAAATTGGAAGACAACATATGTGTTCATTGTTATTGAAATAGCTATGTAACAGTCAGGTTCTTCATTTTGTAGGATTTTCATTTTTATTACTCTCCTGCCATTTACTATGAAAGGAGAAGAAGGAATGACTAGAGTACACTGCAAGTCTTCAAGACAGGATGGATAAAACCATCACATCAACAGATCTATTCTTGGAGCTGGTCAAAGACAGCACACAATTTACAATTCTTCACAAACACTAAATTAGGGGGAAAATCATTTATTCATCTTCTTTTGTTCTTATCTTCTTAAAAGTGTGTGTGACTCTGTGTGTCTCTGTGTGTCTCTGTGTAGGGGTCTATGTGCATGTTGCTAAGGTATGAACTTAGGGCCTTACTCATACTACATTCCTAGCCCAGAAATAATTTTTAATAGTAAAATCTTTCTTCTTTTTTTTGAAACTGACTGTTTCAAACATTAGCATTTTTCTTCAGTGTCCATGTATTACCAACATATTTAGCTACAGCTGTTAGTTTCAGTCAATTGTTTAAGGTATTAAAATGTCTTAATATGAAATATTTTGAAAATATAGACAACTAAAATGAATAAACATTTGTGTTCACACCACTAAGATCTACCAAATGTTGGTGCTTTGCTTTATTTCAGATATGTCTCTTATTGAAATATTTTTGGTATGATATAAAAGGTTTTAAATATTCAGAGAGTTACAAATATCGAAAGAAAGAATCATGTGTTTGGAGTGGAGGTATTGTGTGAACTGAATAGATTTTTTTTTCTGTTTTGGTCAATCGTGGGGCTGGAACTCTGGGCCTGGGCACTGTCCCTCAGCTTTTCAGCTTAAGATGAGCACTCTACCACTTGAGCCACAGCACCACTTCAAGTTTTCTGGTAGTTTATTGAAGATAAGAGTTTCATGGACTTTCCTACTTGGGCTGGCCTTAAACCTTGATCCTCAGATCTCAGCCTCCTGAGTAGATAGAATTACAGGTGTGAGCCACCAGTGCCCAGCAATAGGTATTTTTTTTAACCCTCGCCTTTTTGAAAGATTTCTCCCAAACACAAGCAAACAATTCGTGGTAGAAACAGTCTTTCTTATGATAGAATGCAATTCTGCTGCTATCTACCTGGTGTTAGCATCAGATCTTGCAGGAGAGAGGCTTAGACCCAGAAACATAGATGGGTATGCTTATGTCCTTCCACAATGTCAAAATGTATTGAATAACTATAAATTAACAAGGTATATCAGTTTCATTAGCTTTAATTTGCCAAGTACTACTGAATTCATGTGGTTTGCAGGTGATGATTTTTTTTTCAGTTTTTCAGGTTGTTTTCATGTGGTAGCCTTTGACACATACAAGTTCATTTATTCCAAACTTAATGTTTACCATTCATTCTCATCTCACACAGAATACTTCTCTTATTGCTGGGATAACATGTTCACACTACTGCACACAATAATTGATTGAGATGATGAATTCTTGGAATTTTTATGACCAGGGTAGCTTCAAACCTCCATCTCCCAAACCCCCCTCCCAATTAGCTAGGATAATAGGCTTGAGAAACTACCCCCAGCTCCTGATACCCACTTTTGAACCTTTCATCTTATTCTTCCTCCAGATAGACACTGAGCTGCTTTATTACCTGTAGATTATTTTGACTTTTCAGGAGACATGACTAGAAACATACAGTTTCTTTATTAGTTGACATAATTTACTCAGAAAAAATAATTTTTACTTTATTTTTTTTTGGTCCGGTCGTGGGGCCTGAACTCTGGGCCTGGGTGCTGTCCCTAAGCTCTTTAGCTCAAGGCTAGCGCTCTACCTCTTGAGCCACAGCGCCACTTCCAGCTTTTTCTTTTGCTTACGTGGTGCTGGGGAATCGAACCCAGGGCCTCATGCATTGCAAGGCAAGTGCTCTACCACTGAGCCATCTTCCCAGTCCCAATAGTTTTTACTTTAATCTAGTTGTTTGTCAATGGGTCATTCTTTTCTATTGCTAAACTTTTCCATGAAGCATAAGCTTTATTCATGTATCAATAGTCCATATCTTTTTAGTATTAAATTACGTTCCATAGTAAAGTGGACATAAATATGGAAATATACTTAGCTTTGTCCTGGAAAAATAGGACTAGAATGGTTTAGCCATTTTTAAATATGTTCAATAATTTTAAAATATCTATCCTCTTCTTTTCCAAATGATAGAGCTATTTCACATTCCCTTCAACAGTGTGAGAATTTCAGTTCCTCTAGGCCTCCATCTCCAATGGTGTTGGGGTTTTAACTTATCTTTTCCTGATGAAGAATAAAGAGCATTTTATCATATGACTATTTTTTTCAATGTGTGAATCTTCTTTGTGAAGTATGTGCTCATATTTTTTGCTCATTTTTAGATGGAGGAGTTTTAAGTCAAGTTTAGAATCTTTTGTATATTCTGATAAAAAAAATTTAGCATGTATCAGGTACACATTTTGTAAATATTATTCTTCCACCTTTGCTTTACCTTTCAGTTTACTCATTTATTAATTACTTATTAACTTCTGTCCTTATAGTTTCATTTGAATATTAGAATTAGCTTTGTAATTTATTTTCTTTCTATCTATCATCTAAGTATCTATTATCAATCTTCTTTTTGATTAGCAATGCTGGGGTCTGAATTCAGGGTTCACTATCATGAGGCGGGGACTTTACCATTTGAGTCATGTCTTCCAAGTCTTTCTTTTTTTATTTTTCTTTTATTTTCAGATAGTGTCCTGTATTTTCACCTGAGGCCAGCCTCAGCTGGTGAGCCTACTACCTATTCCTCCCATCAAATTGTCATCACAGGTATAGGACACTGATGTCAGGATACTGTGGCAATTTCTATGAAAACTTGAATTAGATTTTGATTGGGATTGCATTGAACATAAAGGTACAAATTTAAAACAAATTGTCATCTCAGCAACATTAAAGTTCTTGTTTCGTTAACAATCTATACATCCCATTTACATATATTCCTTAATTTCTCTCAGCAGTGTTTTATAGTGTTAAATATACTAGGTCTTATTCCCCATTTCTCTAAGAATACCCCTTAATATTTAGACATATTGATGTTACTATAAATACTAGTGTTCCAATTTTCATTTCTGATCACTGTCAGTGTACAGAAAAACAGTTAAATATTTCTTACTGGCTTTGTAGTTTTACCCTTGACAACATTCTTTTATTAGTTCTGGAAGATGCTGGTAGATACCATTGGGTTTTCTACAACAACAATCATGTTGTCTGAGAAAACAGACACTTTGGATGCCTTTAGAATCCTTTTATTACTTTGCGCAATAAGAAAAGAGTCCTATATATTTGCCAGGGTAGTTATCATTTCTAGTGCTTTTCATAGGTATATGTTTTTGTCTAACACCATTTTCTGTGTATCTGAAGGATTCTTGTTAATAGCTCTTGCAATGTGGTTTGCAGGTGATGATTGTTTTTTCAGTTTTTGTATGTCTGAAAAGATTTGTTTTGTCTTGTCTGTCCTTATTGGAAATGTATTTTTGCTGGGTAGAGAGCTTTAGGTAGACAATCTTCTCTTTCTGTAGAAGATGTTATGGTACATATACTGCTTCAGTTAAGAAATAGTCTCCATCCTCTGTTACTCTGTACCTACTGAGATGATTTGTTGCTTTTTTAAAGATGTTTTTAATATATTTCCTTTATGGCCAAAGATAGTGAGCACTTCATGTGTTTATTAAATATTTTTATTTCTTTTGAAAACTGTTAATTCATTCAACCTTTCTGGATGTTAATCCTTTATCTAAAGAATAACGATAAAAGATCTTCTCCCATCAAGTAGCTTGTTTTTTGATTCTGTCTATTGTTTCCTACACTGTGCAGAAGATTTTTAATTTGATTCTACTGTACCCCTCCTGGGCATACATTTGACAGAATTAAGACAGCATTACATTCAAGACATCAGCACACTTATGTTTATAGCACCACGATTCACAATTTCTAAACTATGGAATCAAACTATTCACCTATACACTGATAAATGGCAAGAAAGATATAACACATGTACACAGTAGAGCTCTTTATTTACCCACAGAGCAGTAAAATTTTGTCATGAATCTGGTGATAATCATGTTAAGCAAAACTAGCTGGTTTGAGACAAATATTCTATGTTCTCTCTCATATGTACCATATAACAGAGAGAAAGAGAAAGAGAAAGAGAGAGAAATTAAGAGAAATAGAACAAATGAGAAAGAAGGACTCTAAGGCAAGACTTGGAGGATTATAACCAAAACACTCTATATGCATGTACAAAAACAGAATGATGAAATTCATTAAAATTAATTAAAATGGGGCAAGGATGGCAAAGAAGAGCAACAGAAATGTGATCAGAATCAATTTCTCAAATAAATGGCAATATCACAGTAAAATCCCATGTTACAATGAATATAAAAAGATTTTTCTATCACTCTCTTTGCGCAAACATTTTATCTTCCCTAGTGGAAGTTATATTTCTTGGATGTTGTTGATGCCTTAAAATTCAAATTTAGAAAATTTTTCTAAAATTATTTCAAATATTTATTCATCTCTTCTCCTCTTGATAACTGGAGGTGATCAAAACTTGGAGATGCTGCTCTTTCGTTATTGTCTTTCTCTCTCTTTCTCTTCATGTGATTGCTGTGTCTTGAGATGTACTAGTCATTTTCACTACAAGGAAAAAAATCTGTTCTTTATTCTGCCCAAAATACTTTTTATAGTCTACCTTATAGCTTTGATACCTAAAAAATTAATTTGAATCTTTCAATACCTTCCTTTATCTTTTCTTAAGTTTTTGTACACATGAATAATCTCTAGAATTATTCAAGTTAATGTTTCTGTCTGAACACTGTAACATCTTTGTCGGTTCTTGCTCAATTTAATTTATATTTTCTTCTCCTTATGGTCACATATTCCTAATTTTAGGCATGTATAGTACTCTTTGGGCAGCTAGTATGGTGAATACTTCTTGGTTGGGTGCTGAATGTAGAGGAATTTCTACCAATATTCATAAGCTTCTTTTTAGATGAAGTTTGATAGATGTGATACTCCATGGTGCTTTGAACATTGGTTAGGTGTCAGTACTTCCTTATTCATTCTACTGTCATCTGTACTCAATTTCTAAGATGAGACTTTTATGTGTACTCTATCCAGTGCCTTGTGAATTATGAGATTTTCTGGTCTGACTGGTGAGAACAGGACCATTCCCACCTTTTATAGCCACCAAGAAATGTCCTCCTGATCCCTTTGGATGTGTTGATTGGAACTCTGCTGAGTACTCAAATGGAAAGCTTGACATATCCCTGTATCCCCTCTCTATTCCTCCACCTGCGTTGGTCTCTACACTCTCAGCTGCATTTCACTAGTTCATGGAGTTCTCTCGGCTCTACTCAGGTTTTCTCTCTCTTTACCGCATCTTGAAATTTCTCTCAAGGTAGTAACTAGTACATAGCTCATTGTATTTTTATCACTTTCTTCAAGGTTCTGCATACTTTGATGTGGACTAGTTTGCATGCCCATTTCACTCAGAAGGATAAATCTGGCCCCTGTCATTGATGTCTGGAAGATAAAGTCTCATTTTGCCATTCTTAAAATTAACAGTGCAATTTTGGGCATTTACCCAAATGATCACAAACAAAACCATACTAAAGCTACCAGCACAACTATGTTTATTGCAGCATTATTTACCATAGCTAAGATATGGAACCAACCCAGATGCCCCTCA
>NW_012267264.1:6443968-6478985 GCF_000151885.1 Dipodomys ordii | reverse complement strand
TGTTAGGAAATTGAAAGACTTGGAAAAAATTATATTAAGTGAAGTAAGCCAGGCCCAAAGAAACATAGGTCCTATGGTTTCCTTTATTTGCAAAAACTATATGTCTAAGACAAGCAGAAATGGTCAAAAGCTGTGTACATATGACCAGATAAGATGAAATGAACCCCAAGAGAGGGACACAAGGGTTTTTTTTCTTGCTTGCTATTGTTTCTAAACTACTTATAATGTATCATATGAGTTTTTTGTTGCTTTGTATGTTCCTCCCCCATGGTATAACCCCTGTTTTCACTGTATTTAATGTCGGTCTAATTTGGGGAGGGGAAGGAAAAAAACAAAATGTTTAAATAAGGATACAGGTTGACCCATTGTAACAATGAGATGTACAAGACACTAGGTTGAAAAATGAATTTTACAATTTAGGCAGGGGGTGGGTGTAATTGTGGAGGTGGGAGGGAAGGAATGGTAGGGGAAAAACAAAGGAGGAGGCAACAATGCTTTATAGGAAATGTACCCATTACCTTGCTCATATAACTGTAACTTCTCTGTACAGTATTTTTACAGTAAAAAACTTAAAAAAGAATAAAGCTATTTCCACTTTGAAAAATGAAAGAAAATAAACACTGGAAGATTGAAGGCATTTACTCTATAGAATTAAAGTAAGGATGTATGTCTCCCCAACTCTCAGAATAAAATAAAAATAAATATATTTACAAGAATCTAGATTATCCTTGATATAATATATATATCAATGATGAATTTATTCATACACCTAAAACATATGAAGATAACTTGTATATATATATATATATATATATATATATATAAATGAAATACCTAAAGAATACAAATTATCAACTTAAACCATATAAAACCTTTATATATAATTTAATATCTCTGCTTTTACTTATTTTATAATACTGAACTCATTGGGATTATTTAAAGACTAGGTGAGACTAAAGCTACCAGCACAACTATGTTTATTGCAGCATTATTTACCATAGCTAAGATATGGAACCAACCCAGATGCCCCTCAGTAGATGAATGGATCAAGAAAATGTGGTATATATACACAATGGAATTCTATGCCTCCATCAGAAAGAATGACATTGCCCCATTTGTTAGGAAATGGAAAAACTTGGAAAAAATCATATTAAGTGAAGTAAGCCAGGCCCGAAGAAACATAGGTCCCATGGTTTCCCTTATTTGCAATATCTAGTATATCTATGAGTCAAGGGAAAAGGTCAGATAATGTGATGTCAGGAAATTGAACCCTTAGATATGTATCTTAATGTTTTTTTCTTTCATGCATGTGTTTCTAATGCACTTATAAGATTATCTCTTTTTTGTTTGTTTTTTCCTCCCCCACAGTATAACGTCTGCTTTCACTATATTTGATGTCAGTATAACTTGAGGAGGAGATGGGGAAAAACCAGTTGTTTAAAGATACAGGTGGACCTGTTGCAACAATGAGAAGTACAAGTTGTCATGTCCAAAACGAGCTTTACAACGTTGGTGCGGGGGTGGGGGGGAAAGGGGGGGAAGGAGAAAGATTGGGATTGGGGGGGAGGGGGGAGGCTGGGAAGGGATGTGAAGGGTAAACAAAAGGAGGAGGCTGCAATGCTTGGTAAGAAATGTACGCATTATCCTGCCCATGTAATTGTAACCCCTCTGTACAGTATCTTCACAAATAAAAAAAAATTTAAAAAAAGACTAGGTGAGATACTGTTTGGTGCATTTATTTTCAAGTTGCGTTTTTTTTAATTGCATAGAAATGAACAGTTAGTAACAATCTCCCATTTTACACCCTCCAGGGATTTTCTGGGAGACAGGCACTCTGGTAGTACTCTACACATTACTACTCACCCCAATGTATATTGAAAGCTCAGGGATCTGAGGTTAGCTATAAAAGCAATTTATAAATTTAAGACACTATTATATTATTAACCCACAAATATAATTTGACAACTCATTCAAACATTTATAAGACTGGACTGAGCTCCAAAGGTATGCTGCAGATCCAGTCTTCATCCATTTACAGTACTTAGCCCATGATAACTTAATGTCCTTTGTCCCAACCAAGGAAAATAGATAGCTTCCTTTACAGTGGTTGTTCCTTATTGGAATAGTTTTGGACAATAGTTTTTGATTCATTTAACTAGTTCATGCTCATGCATATATTAATTAATATACACAGGGAATAAATAGACAACTCATACATAATGAATATTGCTAAGGCTTATTCAAAATGCTGAGTGGAAAATACTGATACAAAATATTTACTCTCAAGAGAAATCAGATATACAGCAAAAAAAAAAAAAACAGTACGAATGAAAAGTAGCATTATAAGATAGGACCATACTAGGATAAACGAGATATTATAGCAAACAATAAATGCTGAGCTAAGAGGAGAAAGGAATGCTATGCGCTGCAGTGGACAGAGGAAGAAGCTTCTAGTAGAAAGTGGCTGCTGAGCTGGGATTTGAAAGTCAAGTACAAATTCAATCTTTAGAAGTGAGTTTCTGCCAGGTCAGGCCAAGAGGAGTCAAATCAATAAAGCAAAGGGCTCATGGGATTTTAGAAGCAATGAGCAGACCATGGTTGACCAGCTAGCTAGAAAGTATTGGGGTTTTTGTTTGGGAAAATGTGTTTCCAAGGAAGATATTATTCCACAGTTACACAGAAGTGAAGAAGAGACTTGCTAATTGATGCCAATGCACATTTTCTCCTCAGTCTATGGTCATACAATGACATGGTTTTGCTAGATGAATAGATAGCCAGAAGAAAGAATGTGATGGCTTCCTACTAGACATGTGACCAGAGTGCTAGTGAAGTCTATTTATGGGTATGTCCTTCAAGGGTAGAGGTCTGCTTCCTTCTCTTAAACCTGCCTCTTTATCTAGCCTGCTGAATGAAATGAAGAAGTAAAGATGTGAGCTGAGAAACAACGTAGTACAATAGCAGAAAAGCAGGAGAAAAGCAGTGAGTGCTTCAGGGTACCAAACTCTGGGCTACTCACATGTGTGCTTTAGGAAATATAAAGTTACTTCTATTTTACTTATTCCATTGTATGTTGAAGGGTTGAACAATGAAGCTGCGTTCTACATGTTGGGCTACTGCTTGATTATGGCCTAGCAAGATTTGGCCTCTGAACTTCACTTAGTCCAAAGTGCTGTATATATGACATACACACAAATGTTTTGGAAAGGTATGTGTTGCATTGAACAGAGAGTCCTTGCAAATGCTTGCAAGAAAGTGACAGGAAAAGAATTGTATTTTACATGAGCTCATTCGATTGGTATTTAGCATATCTTTGCTAACAGAGGCTATGAATGGGGATTGCAGGATTTACATAAGAGGCAATGGTATTTTGAGATAGCAAAATTGTCCTATATATTGAGTGTGGTCATGGTTATATGAGCATGTACATATATATATATATATATATATACGTACAAATACATAGGACATATTACCTGTAAACGTAAAATTGATGTATTATGCGCATGTATTCCCTCAATGAGGTTGACTAAAGAAATTAATTTGGCTCTGTGCACATGCCTAGATTAATCAGTGAAAAGAACCAGAGGAAGTCAGAAGAGAGAGCAATCTATGGCTTCAATCAAAGCTTTAGGTAATTTGGACTTGTTCTGGGAAGAGTAGGAAGAAGAAAATGTAATTCTGGAAGGAGGAGTAGATTTTGGAGAGCCATTATGCCCAGAGATATTGATTGACACGAAAAAAAATACTTGCTTTCTGTTGTAAAGAATCAGCAAAGCCACACTACAGGCTGATGATGATGATGCCATGCTCCAAGTGTGTGTGCGCAGGAGGTTGTGAGGGGCGGGATGGGGGGGGGGAGGGGGAGGAGAAGGGGAGCGCTGCAATGTACTCACTAAACAGCCTCTGCATCATTCTTCTGCTTGTAAAATGGTACTGCTATTGCCTACAAATTTCAAAGAGCTATGCAGAGCAAAGAAGATACCTATAAAGCAACTTGTATACAACTTGCATCTGATGCCTGACTCCTGGTAGTCTCTATGAATGTAGGAAGGTTCAACAGCCATCAGTAGATTAAAATAGAAAGAAGTGAGCTTTCAAGATAATATCACAGGTTTTCCCATATGTGTTTCTAAGATCCACTTGGATGTGAGGAAATAATAATTCAGTTCCTAGGAAAGGGAAGTACATTTTCAAACTTGGGCTGAAGAAGGGGTTGGGCAGGGTTAAGGTGAACAACATGGCAGTGAGAAGTACTTCTAAAAGACAGTATGCTCATTCTGCCAAAGAAAAGTCAATAGATTTTCATTTCTTATTTCTTCACCTTCTTTGACTCATAAGTAGGAAAGGGAGTTCCGACAAAAAGAAGTTCTAGTAGCTTAAGATTCTCTTCATATGAGATCTGGTTCTCAGCCCATTTTCTGTCAGGCTTTGTGAGATGGAAAAGCAATGCATAAACCTTCTCAGGCTCTCCATTGAATTCTCCTGCGTGCCAAACTGGGATTTACAGCTGCCTGTGGACACCTCCATCTGCATGTCCTGCAGGCTTCTTCAACTCAGTGTGTCCCAGACCAAATCAATTTCCCTCCCACATGCTCAGTCCCTTCCAGCCTTCTCTCTGGGTTAATACTATTGCCAGTGTACAAGGTGTCAGTTCTTTTACATTTTTCATGCTCCCCAAGATCAATCTGCTGTCAGTTTGGGGAAAGAATTGCTATAATCTGTTTTATACGGATGGTTTCTTGACTTTCATTGTCCTGTGCAAATCTTCATTCTTCTCCAAGAGCATAGAAGGATCACTCCTGAGTCTTGATCCTCCCACCCCTTGAGTTTGCATAGTTGTATGGCTCCAGGATGCTCCATTTACCTAGGTGCTGGTAAATGACAGCTTGACCCCAGAGAATCTTTAACCATGTCTTCACCTGTCTCTCTGTTTCAATTCTCATTTGACGAATACTATGAAGTTTCTGACATATGGCTTATTATTTTCCAAAGACATTTCAAGGGCTCTTCTTGGAACCTACTGAATGATACCCCTATCTCAAATATTACCTATGCCATTTCCCATGGTGTTTGTTCTAAATCTGATGTGTTCTATCTAACCACACTGAACTGTAGACCATGGACCCCAAATAATAATGCATACTGTTTTAACTTCAGAGCCATGGGTCATGGCCTTACAGAATGTTTTCCATGAGCCCACCCCCACTGCTCCTTCCTGACTGTGCATTTCCTTGATGTAACTTCTTATTCCCACTTTCCTCACTCTCTTCTTCCTGAGTTTGGCCCTACTCCTCAACGTCCTTTATTTCTTTTCCCTGTGGTTATCCCAGGCATCTCTCACTTAGATTTTACAGGGTTTATGAACAGACATCATGTCTAATTGCCATCTCTGTGTCTCCAGGGCACTTTGAATTACCTTCTAATCAGTCTAAAAATAATCTTTTTCTAAAAAATTGACTTGAAAAATCAAGATTTTTTTAAACAAAGAAAGCTTTTTAAAAATTCCCAAAGAAATAGTTAACAATTTTGTTTGCACAGTACCCAACTAGACAGCTCCCTCAGCTTTAGGGCATTAAATATACTTCTTAAAGTTCCTTGCAGTTTTATTATCCCAGGTGCACTGCTACTAGAAGAGGCCTTTGTGGACCACTGCTATAAATGTCATTTGTTCCCATTAAGCAAATGTATTTGTTATATATAAGCTGACTCTTTAAATTTATGGAGACTATTCTAGAGAGTAGTAAGCCAGGTATTATATCAAAAATATGTAGTCTAAAAAATGTGGAAATCAGCTTTTATAATTTGAGGATTTTTTTCTAAACTCAATATAAGCTTGATCATTCAATAACTATGAGATACATTAAAACAAAATTTCACCATTGTCTAAGCCCTTCTATTGAAACAGAGCTATATCAGCTGCTTGCATAAAGCATGTGATATTATGTTTGCTAGACTATTAAGAAAATTATAAAGGGGGATTCTTTTGTTTCTAATTGATCATACAATTGCTCAATTCATTAAAATTTGAATTCATGAAAGATATTAAATTTGGCAGTTAATTTCAAATGTTGTATTCCTAAGATTCATTCTCTTTTCCTTTCCTTCTCCCTCACTCCCTTCCTCCTCCTCTTTCATACCTCCTTCTCTTCCTTCTCTCTATCTCTCTTTCTCTTTTTCTCTCAATTTTATAGCAAGGACTCTTGCTGTATCTTACCCAGATTGGCCTATACTTCATGCATTCAAGCGATTCTGCTGCCTCAGTCTCCTAACTAGCTGGGAGTGCAAATATATACTACCATATCCAACTAGAGTCATTTAATAATAACTGTAAAACCTAGGATATCAAAATCTTACGAAGATAAATTAGCATATACGGCCATTTGGGGCCTTTGGCAGTCTCACACTTGCTTTGCTTGCTTGCTTAGCTAGTATTCGAACCCTTGAGCCATGCTTCCAACTCTGATTTTAATCTTTTTGTTGGTTATTTAAAAAATGGAGTACCACAGAATTTTCTACATTGGCTGGCTTTAAACCATGATCCTCTGGATTTCAGTGTCTTGAGTAGAAGGCTGACAAGTGTGAACCACAGCACTCAGCTGGCACGTTTTTGAATTATATCAAACTATATTATTTCTAGCTTTAAAAAAGCAAGATTGAGAAATAAACAATGTTTATTGTTGTTGTTGTTTTCAGTGAAGCTAACATACTTATACAGATTAGTTCCAGAGTTCAGAAATTAATCCTTTTTAAGCCATTCTTTCTTACTTCCCCTCTTGCTAATCTTTTCAGTAGTAAAGGTACTTTTAATGTGTAAAAAGTAGGCATAAACCGAATATTAACTCTCTATAAAATATTTATTGACACTTGTTTTAAGATTTTCTTTCTATAATCTGAGAAATAAACATAATACAAACAAAATACAGTAAAATGCACTTTTCCCATTTCAAATAAATATATTCTACTTTTGTAAAAATGTATTAATCTGTGTAATCTGCCCTGGTAATTAGTGAAATAAAGCAAAGGTAATCTCTAGTTTAATTATCACTTATTTGAATGGATCTCAAAAGCACTTTTCTGGAAAAAGAAAACTATTCTCTGTAAAATAATATCATCTTGGAGATTCTCTTTTTTTGAAAAAAAATATAAGGTCTTTTTAAAAAGCACTTATTGTCATAAAAGTGTCCTCACTTGGGAGAAAAATAGCATCCAAATTTTTGCTGAACAACTATGTTATATGTAAATTTTTTGTTAATACTTCCTAGAGAGCAGACTACATGCAGAATTACAATGATTCCCACGTATCATACTGGTAATTTTCAAAATTAGTGGTTAAGCATTTAAATTAACAGGTATGAATATAATATAGACTCAAGACAGAATTTAAAAACTCTCTTATCAAGAAAGGCTAAAAAGAATAGTGCTATAATGAATAAATTTATCCTTTCCACAATTCTTATTCTTAACATTATAACAACTGAAATCTACTGAATTATACAGACTTATCACAGAGTTATATACATATGTATCCCTGATCAGTTTAAGGCAATGTGTTAGTTTGCTATTTTAAATTGTGAGAAATTTTTTGTTACCAACAAAATCACATTTAGGTAGTCACTAATCTTGAAAGTTTCCTTCCATATCTTGGATTATCTAGTCACCTTCAAAATAATATATTACCAAGTAATAAAAGTCATTAGTAATGTCTAAATTTCTATGTTAGTAGTTAATTGATAATTTACATACTAGCAGATGAAGGTAAATCATACTTTATGGTAGCTCCAAATTCATCATTCACATGGTTGTAAAAATGCTGATTAATCCAAGCTGTTGTGAAGCATCAATAGGCTCAGAAAATCTTATAAAGGATAAGAAGGAAATATCAGGAGTATCAGAACTGTCCTTACTTAGCATTATAAAAGGCACCAAGTATTATCCAGGTGGTCATGTATAAGTTTTCCTGGTTTTTTCTTTTATGGAAATATCTTTATGTCCACAATTTTCTGAGACATATAATGTACTCAAAAACTCAAGTCCAATGACAAAAGTGTGTGATTTCCTTCCTTGCCTTTCTTCATAATTCCTCCATCTCAAAATGTGTATTAAAGCTGTTTGCCACTGATGTATGTTCAAAGATCCTGGAAAGGCTTGGTTTCAATAGTTCTACTGAGTGGCATGACAGGTGTTGAGAAGTGTCAGTCTTCAGGGACATCATTTGGTCTGTACCAGGCTCCCTTCTGTCATAATACAGAGCCCAGAGCAGAGTTATGGTGAGAATCATGGCAAGGATTTGTGTCACTCCAATGGAGATCCCCAGAAACCTTAGTACTTGTAACTGTTTGGTTCCTCTCAAGAAAGAATACATTTTCTTCCCACAACCCTGTAAAAGAAATAACATAGTCATTTGGATAAGTCAAAAATAGTGAAAACAACTAGAATTAGTTAATTAAAATGATAAAGCTCAACACAATGACTACCAGTAGGAAAAGCTATTGGGGGAACAAAAGCCTACTTGCTTAATCATGACCAGGCTATCACTTGTTTTCCATCCAAAAATTGAAATCCATTCATACAACCCAGTGTCTAGAAGAAGGGGTTGGGAAATGGTATAAAATGGTATAAATGGTATAAAATCTCCCATCTTTTTCAACTAATTCATTTAAAGCTGAGAAACCATGTGGAATGTATGTACAAAGGTCAGAAAGCAAATATTTCAGGCTTTACAGTTCATGATCTTCTCTGTAACTATCTGCTTTTGCCACTGTAATAGGAAAGCAGTCATGAATAATATGTAAATGGATTGAGGAGAGGATGACCCAAAAGGCATTACAACAGTATTGGCATAAGCCAGAGATTGCTGGCCTGCTAGACTGCTCCAAATTTTTTCAAAGTAAATTATTATCTTGAACAGACTGCAGTAACCAGCATCTCATGTAACTAATACTGGTGGATAATTTCCAGTAAAATAGACAGACAAACAGACAGATGAATATAGATAGATAGATAGATAGATAGATAGATAGATAGATAGATAGATAGATAGATAGATAGATGCAATTCACTCTTCTAAAGGGAATTTAACTATAAATTAAGGTGAAAATCTAAGACAGTTTCTAATACATTTCAAGAACTTTTCAAGACTGAGATTATGCTCTACTTAGAAGCTAACAAATTAGCCTGCCACAATTCAATAGACACTGGAGGAAGAATGGATGTTGCCATTACTCATAACAATGACAAGCAGCAGAGAACATGTCAGTTCCTCAGGTTCCCAGGACAACAGGAAGAAGGACATTTAATGTCTACATATCAAGCGGATTGGATTTTAGGAAAGGAAGCCCAAGTTTATAGAACCCTAGTGTTTTATAATGGGCAGCATAGAAAAGGTCAACAATGTAAGAAATGTATCTGCAAATGGTTCTTAGAATTGCACACTATGAAATGCTTTCAGTCCAGTATCATTTCAACTGGCCCTTTACAATAGTCTCTGCATCTTAAATTTTACCCATATAGTTCTTTAAAAGAAATGGTATAAAATCTCCCATCTTTTTCAACTAATTCATTTAAAGCTGAGAAACCATGTGGAAGAGGTATTTTTTAAAACTGTGAGTAAAATAGAAATTAAGAATCAAGTATAATTTGTTAGGCCTTGTATTTTGACATAGTGGAAAAAGCAATATTTTTAAACAATCACATTTGATTTTTTGAAGATATGGTAATTATATACCACAGAACAGTTTGTGAATTAAATATATTCGCTAACACTAAATGCTGTGGAGTGAAAATGGATCATTGAAATCAGTGTGTTCAGCTTTTTCTCTTGGAAAAGTAAGTTTTACAACACTTCTTCAGTGATATCAACAAAAGAAACATAGGAGTCTGAACAGTTTCTCCTATATGTAAACAACGAAGCTATAGCCAAAAACAAAAGTGGTCACACTCAAATTTTTCACAACTCTGGATATAAGCCAATATTTGTAGCAATCTGAGAAGCATTTATTCAAGAAAAGCACCTGGATCTTTGGGGAAAATAGTAAGCTTTGTTACATTTGAATGTGCCCTGTTCCTTTTCCCTTCCTCTGCAGGAGTCATGAAAAACAGCAGTCTGCAAATCATTCTGAAAACTGGTCACACCACATAGAATGGGGTTGGAGCTCCTTCAAAGCCCCATTCCCTGTGAGAATTAACATCATTTGTCAAGTCTGGTAGTTCCCTGGAAGACCCCACTTACAAGGCTGTCTTTGTGTGACCTGAGTTGGAGCCCAACCATTGGAACAGTCTTCTCCCCTGCTAGTGTTTACCAAAGACAATTAGAAACAACTGCTGATCATTGATGCTAGTCCAGGAATTAAATTATAGTTGCACACTGTAGCACTAACCAAAAAGCTTAAAAAGAAGCTGGGAGTAAGTTCCTGGGAGGGATTGCCAAAGCTCTCTAACATATTTGTGAGAGGATCTAGAAATTTACACATATACCCAGGATTGTGCCCATAAGACCTGGGAAGGCCTTCCACCTCAGGATGCCCTTGAGGTTCTGTGCAACCTTGGCCAAGGTGGGGAGACTTGCTGGTTCCTCAGTATCTAAGGAAATCTCTATTCATTCATTACCTGACTAGTAAACTACTTAAGACGTGGCCACACATGACAAAGAAAACAGACCTTATAGAGCTTGTTTAGAAAAGTTATTCAACTCACAACTGAGTAACCACAGCAAAATTCAGGTGGGGGAAAGGGGAAATCTGATTTCCAGAGATGTCCAAAACTTCGATCATGAAATTGACTTATAATGAGAGGATACCTTTGCCTTACTCAGCAGTCCCCTCAACACACAGGAACAACTCTAATGCTTGACAGTCATTTCCTGTTAGAACCTGTCTTCCAAACAGGATGCACTGCTTCCTGTTCTGCTCATAGGCCATCCAGTTACCATAGTTAGAGTCACAACTGACAAGTCAATATCTTCTCTTAAGCCAGTCTCTACTCTAGCCTAACTCTTCTGAGTTCCATTAATATTTCAAATCTATGTCCACCATTGTGATAATCCATTCCAGAACTGTATTAATTTTGACAATATTTCCTGAAAAGTGTCATAGACTTTTAACTTTTAAACAGCTTGAATAAGCAACAAAATTTTTAAGCTAATAAAGGCTATTTTGAATAGATTTGAATCCTAATGAAAAATTCACTTTTGGGGGGTCACCAAAAAGTCAGTCATGGGATTGTGCTGTCATACAACTTCTCTGGGACTTGGATTCCTTCCAGATTACTGGACCCTGAAGATGGTCTTCTTATCACTTCCTTGTTTTGTTTGTAAAGTACACAAACAACCTTTAAATGACACAATTTTAATCCACAACTTTGCCCTCAGGAAGAAGTATAGTCTAGAGATTATTAAATGAACTCTACAATTAGGGGAGGGAAGCTAGGACGGGGAAAAACTGGGAGAGAATGAGGGATAGGTAACACTATTCAAAGTGAAATGTACTCATGATTGACTATGTAATTGTAACCCCTCTATACATCAACTTTACAATAAAAATCAGCCCGCCAAACTCTGCTGATGTACAATATATGAACCTAGACTTTATCAATTCTCCACTGAAGTGTACTTTAATGATACATATTGAGGAACACTACACAACTGCTCCCTAAAATCGGTGAAAAATAAAATTGAGGATATTTTGCTAGATTACTTAAGAACAGCAGATACACCAATTCACTACAAAGTACTTTGTTTCTTTTCAATATATGCTTTCCTCCTTTATGTTTGCTTCTCTTCTGACATTTGAATAATGCAGATGCATCAGCACCCTCTTCAGCTATCAGAAAGCTCACAAGTCAACAGAAAACTCAACTACAGACACCCCTGTCCCTTACTAGCAAGCATGTATGCTTCCTTTTCCCCTTAGCCTTAAAACCTTTATTTAATAGCAGAGATGCACGGTATAAACATTCAACTAGTATCACAAACTCTTCCACAGTGCATTCAATTTAATATTGCTTTGATAATTCAGAGGCATTATAAAAAATTGCACGATAACTAACCAGCAACATGCTAGATTTCAATGTCATTTACCAGAGTACTTAATGTTGTGAATTAACTTTCCATAGAAACACTCCTATTCTTCATAGAAATAACTCCAGCATTTAGGGTCAGTACCACAATGTCTCTATTACAATAATTCAACACAAACATCACCCTAAGGTTATTTTGAGCCAGTTCAAATGATTATGTACATGTTTTTTTTTCAGTGTAAACACAGATGCTTTTGTTGAAAAGCAAGTACTAGGTCTAGAGAAAAATAAATATGTTTTTATATAATCTGCTATCTTATCACAGATATTTAGTTGCACAAACAAACTTCTGTTCAGTGAGTCAAAAGAGGAAATAGAAATGTTAGAGATCAAGCGTGCACTTCCTTTCACAAAAGGTATTTTGTTCAGCATTTGGAAAGAATGAATTGCCCTTACTTGCTTTGTCAAATTGAAATATTCTGAGTTGATTTTGCTTGAAAGTATTTTCTTCCCCATAGAGCTATGCTAGGCCTATTCTAATAATCTCAGATAATTCAAAGGTCTGAATAGAACTTGTTGACAAACTGACTTGCTGCAGCATTGAAGTTCTGGCCAATTATTAGCTGCAAATAATGACACTCCCTTTATCAGAGAAAAGGCATGGACTCTACATTTCCTGGAGTCTATTTGAAGGCATGTCAGGATGCTTCATTTCACTTGAGGAAATTATACACTTGAAATTATTCTCTGATCTATCTCCAAAATGAGTTTCTAAATTTGGAAGAACACCCGTGGCTTTTCAGTACTCGATATTCACAGGCCACATCAAAGAGTCAGGCAGCCTTTTAAGCTTTATGAAGATAACCTATAAATAAACTCTAGTTACAAATACATGCAGGTCTATATTGATATTTCTGTAATTTATTTTTTAGTAATAAACATGACTGTCAAATTTGACATGACTGTTAATTATCAGATACAGTTATATAATTTTCCCTTTATTTCTCTACAGTTCAAGGACAGAGTGATGTGAGCTCATGAGTTCATGAGTTCATGGGTATTAAACGGGCTGGATCAAGAATTCTCCACAGATAATGTAAGTTCTGCAGGGAAGAAGTGCTTCTTCAAAAAAAAAGTAATCATTTAATAAAAACTCTAACCACATTTTCTTCTTAAAAGTGTAAAATTAACCTGGGTATAGGAAACGTAGTAAAAAAGTCATTTTATTATTCTTTAATATATAACAGATCCTTACATCTTTATGCCCAACTCCTGTGACACCCTCTTCCTTTTCTCTTTTCTCTTTTCTCTTTTGTTTGAGGTACTGAAGTTTGAATTCAGGGTCTCACACATGCTAGACAAGCACTCTACCACTGGAGGCATACTCCTAGAACTTTCAACTACTTTTTAGATAAGGACCAGAAATTCTACCTGAGACCACAGTGTGGCATAGTCTTTAAGAGAAGATCTCACTAACTTTTTTTGCTCAGATTTGCCTGGAATCCAAGAACTCTTGAATTCATCATCCTCTCTCTACTTCCTGAGTAGCAGTGATTGCAGGCTCTTTGATCTTCACAACTTGATAGGTAGAATCATCGCAGACTAAATTTGCTGAATATTTTTTCAGTTTTACTGAAAACTGTGGTCATAAAAAGCATGAAAAAACATGAAAAGCTTCTTTCTCACTAGTGAGGCCTATGCTGTTAACAGGAAGCATTGCTTGCTTGGCAAAAAGTTTATACATGGGCTACTCATGCAAATTTTCCTCCCTAACTGTTCATCTATAAAAAGTTAAAAGGGAAAGGACAAACGAAGTCCTGAAAACTATCTGAAAAATCTACCTTTGGCAGCAAAAATATACTTATAAATAAATAAAATTTCTGTTATGATAATCAAAGCCAGGGATAATTTAGCTAGTTAAAAATCTTCGTGTAGCTATCCAATTTTTCTATCTACTTGTGATTGTTGTTGGGCCTGGTCACTGTCCCTGAGATCTTTGGCTCAAGGCTAGTACTCTACCACATTGAGCCACAGCACCACTTTTGGTTTTCTGGTGGTTAACTGGAGATGAGTCTCATGGGCTTTATTGCCTGGCTGGATTTGAATCACAATCCTCAGAACTCACACTACTGAGTAGTGTTATAGGTGTGAGCTACTGATGCCTGGCTCTATTTTAATAAATACATCAATAAATGATTTTCACTATTATCATTAGCTACTACTATGCACTGAAAGTGTGATTAGTATGCACAAAGTGGTGTTTATCTTTGCACCATTACAAAGCAGTACACACTGTTGATATCTATCAGATAAGGAAACTGAGGTGCAGAAGCAAAAATTTAGGTCAGCTCCTGACAATCTGAACATTTTAATATCTACAACACTGGGTTTTGGAATCAAACAGATTCAAGCTCATTCTGAACAGCTGCCCAGTGGATTTCATTTTCCCCACCTATAAAGTGCTATTGAAAATACTGGACTTTCTTTGAAGAACTATTTTAGGTTTCTAACATGGTAATGCACTTTGAATCCTCACCAATGAAACTGTACAAATAAGTGTCCTGTTTCCATTCCATTGGTTGCTGGACACACTTTCCCAAAACATGGTGCCTTGACATACTGTGTATTTTGGAGCAAAAGAAAACTGGAAGCACTGCTAAGCTGTGGTTTCTCTGACCTATTCCCACCCTCCTTTCTCAAGTTTCCTTGAATATGGAATTCTTCTCTAAAGCAAAGCACAAAACCTAGGAATGATTTCTCTGGACTCCTCCTTTTTCCCCTGAAGATCTACATGTGACTCCCCACAACTGGAGATTTATAGAGGGGATAACATTATAGAGATACACAAGAATGAATCTGCAACTGGTCATGCTAGAGTCCTTCATCCCCAACCAATTACCATTAGATCACATCCTTTGTTGTTCAACTACATACTTCTTTCTTCAGATGTAGCACAGACACAATATTCCCTAGGTCTTCGGTCTTCACTTTTGAAGACTCTTGGTTACATGAAGCTTTCATTGAACAAATGTGCTAATGTATCTTTTCTGATAGGAATGCCAGCCATGAACCTTAGGGTGAGTAAAGAAAAGTATTTTTCTGTCTTTGATTTCCTTGAACTCACAGCTGAAAATGGTCATGTCTATTGTAGGCATGTACTATTCTAAAGGCATTAAATATGCTAATGTGTTTAAGTCTCAAAACAAGAAAAAGTCAGGGAGAAAAAGGAGAAAGAGGAAGGAAGGACAAATGCGCACTGTAGCTATCACCATTGCTAAGTATGAAAATGAAAACACAGAGAGATTAAAATTTTATCCAGGGTCACATAAGGAGAAAATTGAGATTTCACTTCAGGAATTTGGCTTCAGAACCTAGTCAGTTTCTGGGATATACTTCTTTACTAAGAAAAACATATTCCTAAACAACTCATTTCTTCTTGTTTTCCATTTGTCTTACCTAGAAGAGGAATGTCTCCTATTCTCCACAGTTGGTATTCCCAGAGTTCCATCTTAGAATGTATATGTTATGGCTTCTCTATGTGGTTTTGTCTCTTCACATGTTTTCATTAGGTCCTACATACTAGTGACACTTACACAGACTATGATGAGGCCACATCACCCACCCAGGCTCTTCTGTACATAGATGCTTAATTACACCACATGTTCTTGCCTCTCTTGAACTAAATGAGATCATTGGTCCCTGCAAATGGAATGTGAACTTGGACAACGGGTATAGACTTTCAAGCAATGAGTACACTCTTTACCGTTGGATTAAAGAAGGAATAAGTCTGGAAGGCAGGTGTTTTTTTCAATGCAAAGGCAGCTCACTGCATTAGCCCATGGTTGAATTTGCACTGCAGAAATGACTGTCACCTGGATGAGCTGACTGATCTATGACTGAAAAACTCCCATAACTTAAGCCACTGCATAAGTCTTTCCACTGGCACACACAAAACTTCTGTCTCTCTCTTTTGAGCTCCTATCACCTACTGAGTCTTACATGTGGGTTACCTGACCAAAACTTTAAACTCAGAATTTTCCAAATGGAGCAAATAGAGCACAGACTTTCCCCTCCATAAATGGCTTATCTTTCAGGGCCCAAATGAAAGCCATATATGCTTGCAGTTCCTCATCTATCACTCTCCTCCTTCCAGCTGTCAGTTCTAACTTTTAAATATCCTTCATATTTATTCTCTCCTATCCATCAATTTTCCAACCTAAGTCCCAGCCCTTCTCATCACAAGGATAACCCACTACAGTCTCCTACCTAATTTCCAAGTTTCCAGACACAATCCATCACCTCACCCTGCTGACCCACGCATTTCATTGTCTATAACGCTACCTCATCATTTTAAAGCACAAATCTAAAATTATTGCTGTGTGAGGTAGTTTCTCAGGTGAAAATATTACAAAGGCTTTCAGATCAGTGCACTGTGAGGGTAAATATTGCACAAGAGGCAAAGTTGTTTGAGTGAACAGTGAACAGGGCACAGGAAACTCACAACTAAACTGCTAAGAGCCTGAAAGAAAAGAATGCATTTATACCCCAGAAGCAAAACTGGCAGAACTGTTCCAGGCCTGATTAGATCAAGCAAAGCCAGATGATAAAAGGGCTCTCCCCCAACCCCCTACCAAGCCCAAACTGGCGCTGCAGGGCTTTGAATGATAAAACAGACAACACCCCAAGCCAAAGTCAACCTGATCCTGCTGGCAGTTTAGATGGAGATAATGAAGTCGACAGAGAGGCAGGAGGGAGTATCTTTGACTTTATATAAAAAGAACCCTGAGAATAAAATTTCTTGGGGATATTCCATCTAAATAACCACTGAGCCTGAAAAAGTGCCTACAGTTTGCTATCTGGGCAGCAGGCGTGATGTGTTTATCGGAGAGCAGAGTTGCATTATTAATAAATCAGAATCTGATGACTACTCTATCCTAAGCCTTCCTTCCATAATAATGCCTCAAATTTGTAAAGACATCTGCCTTTTCATCTGGCAACAACTCAGAGACTTCAGTATAGAATCCTGGTACTGGCAGATCTAGAGGACTGTCCATCTCAGCCTGGCCCTGTGCACCCCAGTGACATGACCTTGGCCACCCCAGTGCCCCCACAGTGCTCATCTACTAACTCTGATCATTGCTTCTTGGCTGTGTACCTCACAGGCTACAATATCTTTCAGCCCCATGACTTCAACTGTTTTCTGTACCTAACACCTTCTTATCCTTTAAGACTGAAAGGCCAGGGAGATACTATTCACTGATGGGAATCTGCTTGGTTTTCCTAACTCAATGTTGCTCCCCTGCCTGGGCCTATGACTACCCTCCCACCACTGCCTTCCCCAAATTCTCCCACCTAGAATCTTAATCTAAATGTGAAAGCCCATTCCCTGATCTCACCCTAGTTCCTAAAAGTAGGCCACACCTGGATGAACTACTAACCTGCACAATAGGTTCCTGGAACCAGGCCACTTAGGCCTGGTTCTCAAGGCACCCTCTTGCAACTCTTCTGCTACCTGTGGCCTGACCCCCACCCACGTGTTGGAAGGTGAATCATCCCAGAAGCCATATTTTGAAATATGGAATATTGGAGTTTTTATTATACAGTTAACAACCTGCAGACAGCCAGTTACTACAAAGACCTGCAGCTAGGAAACAGGCTAAAGAGGAAAGAAAGAACAAAAACAATACCAGCAATCCAATTCAGCTCCAATGGAGAGCTGAATTGGGACGCCATGATGACTGGCTATGCGCCAAGAGACAGGAGACAGGAAACAATCACGGAGACACTTGTGGCATGGTTGTAATGGTGACTGGGCTGGTTTGGGCCTAAATAGGGGTTGGCGCAGGGAGCAGATACACAGGAAATTCCCAGTCCCAGGCACTGGACTGACAGATTCAGTAACCTACCAGCCAAGTACCACCCCTGTCTCCAGGGATCCAGGCACACCCATCACCTGGAAGGCAAGTAACGAATGGGAGGAGTTTCCTTCTCCCAGCATGAAGACAAGATGCCAGACTCTACCATCCCACTATGTGGCCAATATGGCGCTGGCCAGACCTGACCTCCTTACTTCACCCTACTTAAAAGTCCCTCCAGCCCTGTCCCCATTATGCCTTGTGTCTCTTGAATCTCCTCAGGTTACCATGGCATCCCTGTGTAACATTTCATGAAGGCTGATCTAGTCTGCTGCAGTCAGTATCTGCATCTACTTTCATTCTTCTAGCCTTTGCAAGTCTGTCCTTTTCCCGAACACTCCACTATGCCCTATCCATGCCTATCTCAGTTGTAAAAAAATAAAATAATAAACAAATCAATTAAGTATTTCCCAACCCCTCCCAGGTCCTTTCAGTGTCCACCTTTAAGACTGCCTAATTCCCACCTGATATTTTTGCTGCTCATGTTGTAGTGGGGAAACTGGAATTTTACCGCACAACAATGTGGGGATTTGGTCAATCTGCAATTAGTATATCTAGAGGGTACATGGGTGGAAGTTTGAGCTATTATTTCTCTGTTCCTTACATGGTCTGTCAGATTTCCTTTTTAATTCTTGCCCCCAGTTTTTGGTTTTGTTCTGATTTTTGTTTGTTTGCTTTTCTGTATCAGATGACATTTTTTTTGTTTTTGGTCCTTAGGAGAATTTCAGTAGCATCCAAAGAGCAGGAGGAATTGAGTGAAAATAAATCGACTCTAACTAGGAAGAGTTTGTCAAAAAAAAAAGTCACATCCCATTTCCAACTGTGGCCTTTTTACCCAGAAACCTTTGCCACGTTTCCACTTCTGGCTCTGAAGTGTTGAACATTGTATGTAATGAGAAGAAAATAAAAATAGTTTCTATTAGTCAAAACAAATACATAATAATGTTGATTAACCTTTCCAGTTGATCAAAGGAAAGCAATATTAAAACAAAAAAAGGAAGAAAAAGCATTAAGGACTAAGATACTACCCAGAGAAACAGAATGTGTAATTATTATAAAACAACTACTGTTCACCTAATAAAATCGTGTACACAGGTGAGAGACCAGGATAGGGCCTTATGTCATAGGTTTCTCAGTCCACTCATCACATAATACTCAACTAAGAAAACAAAATCATTAAATGGGATTGAAAAACACACTCTACTCAGGCTCTCCTGAGCTCTCTATCATCTCTGGAATGTCCAATTTTGGAACGGATTCTGTTAAGTTCAATTGTTATAATTGCCCATTCTTCATGAATCATCTTCTTGCTTAAACCACATGTGATATCTAATCACAATGGCCTGCCTTCAATTGGAATTTTGTTGGGTCCCATTAGCCAGAATTTCCTCTTATTTCTAATGTTACATCTTAGAAAATTTATACCCAGTTATGTTCAACATGCTCCTTGATCATATGAAGGCCTACATAGTCCATGCAATATTCAGAGCTGACTGTAATCTGTCTCCTTGGTGCAAGACACCATTACAGGATCATATGTCTATGGAACTGTTGAAAATTGAATAAACAAAATTTTCTTGCTGTCTAACAAGGATCATCAAATAGTTTTTCCTTTGACACTCTGAGATTCTTCTACTTAAGGGAGCACCTTATAGCTTTGGTTGTGTTCTGTAAGCCTTAGAAATCTATAAATAACTTGTCATCATACAGATTCATTGTCCTAGAAGGGAAGACACAGAAAAAGTACACATGGCTTCACATTTGAATCTTCCTGACCTTTCCTACTGCCTTTATTTTAGCTGTTTCCCAGCAATGGAAGAAAAAATAAACAACTATATAAAAAAGTAAAATATCATTTAAAGTAACATTACTTGTCACAAAGACAATTACTGTGAGGGTTTGAAATTCATACTCAACACATGGAATATAGGAAGTTTAAGAGTTAAGGCAAGGCATCCCCAAATCATCCCTTTTGGTGGTGAGAATGTCGCTTTTTCTCTAGCCCTTACATAAACCTTTGCAAATATTACATTTCTGAAGCAGTCTATATTTTAGCCATAGTCTTTCTTGTAAATCCAAAGCAAAACAATAAGTCTTTGAAGAGAGATTTTGCTTGACTTTGTGTCCCTTTATTCTGAGTGGGTTCATTTGAAATAGGGCTGTTGTGAGTCTGTAAACTTCCATTTTTATTTCCCAGGTAGCACACAGAGGAGCTGCGTGGGATTTCAATCCCTTTGAGGGGTTCTTCATACTTGTTTGCTATCTGAGATTAAAAAACAACAAAAAGTACTGCAGCTCTTCTCCAAACCTGAATCTGAAGATGCTGAAGATGTATTGATGAAAGCTATTCCTCCTCCCCCCATTGATGAAAATGTCTATAAACTACAGAAAATAATTTTAACTGTAGCAACTTTTCTATCCACATCCATCCAAGAAGCAAAAGGTTGGGAGTCCCTACTCCATGAAGACTTATTTTCTACCTGCCTTCCTCACTCTCTTTATTTTCCTTTCTGCTTCTTGAGATCAAATCTAGACACACTTTGGTAGCAAGAGAGGCAGAAAACTTCAGCAAAGAAGAGATGAACCTTAAACTTGCATTTTACCAACTTCAAATCTGAATACAAAATTGAGGCCAAGTCTGACACTTAGTATTTACAGAGCAAGGACACACAGATAATGCCAAAGAATACGGTGAGTGTGCTTTTAATTATTATAGGCCCAACCCATCTGAAACTTTGTACTTGTAGTTCTCGAGGCCAAAAATGCTTTTCTGAAAACTTGTTTATGGCTGGCTCTTTCCCATCAATTTATCTCCATTCAAATACTACCTTCTAGGATGGCATGATTTTATCAATCTCAAGTAACTCCCTCAGCAACAGCAACAGCAACCTATTACCCTGTTCAGAGACTTTACAGAGCTTCCTATCACCTGCAATTGTTCTCTATTACTTCTTTTGTTTTCCTTATTAAGTATCTGTATCACTAATGAGAATATAAGATCTAGAAGAGAGACTTTTGTTTTCTTTTTTGGCCCAAAACATTTTCCACTACGTTCCCAGCATTAAAAATAGTAAGTAGATAGCTGGACACCAGTGGCTCACGCCTGTAATCCTAGCTACACAGGAGGCTGAGATTTGAGGATCGTGATTCAAAGACAGCCCAGGCAGGAAAGTCCATGAGATTCCATCTCCAATTAACCACTGGAAAACCGGAAGTGGCTCTGTGGTTCAAGTGGTAGAGAGCCTTTGCCTTGAGCTGAAGAGCTCAGGGACAGTGCCCAAGCCCAGAGTTCAAGCCCCCTGACCAACAAAAAACACAAAACAACAACAACAACAAAAAAAACAGTAAGTAGAATTCCAGAGACAATCCAAAAGTATTGTTGTGAATGAATGTGCAGACCAAAATTGATGGTCAAGCATAGTTTCTTTGTGTGATGCTGAAGCTTATTACAGATACTCAAGGAGATGTGTGCCAACCTCACAATATCTCCAATGGGAACGTTTCTAAAATGTGCAATACATGCTGTATTTCTGCTCTATCATTTTTCATGGGTTTCAAAATGTGTCATAAAATATTATTGGGTCAGGGACCAGGCAGACCACCAGATGGTTGAGAATGATTTATTTCCTTGATTTCAGACTCCTGAAGAAAGACTATAGGAAGAAAGCCAGTCCTTATCTCTGTGTTTACAGAATATGAAAGACAAAAGGCCCTTGAAGTTCATCCAGCCCAGATTCACTCTTAATTTAAAAATTCATTCTATTCCACCAATCACGTGGTTATCTGACCTTGACTTTAATATTTTTAGTGATGGGACACTCAGTGTTTTACAAGATAACCTGTCTCACAATCAGACTGATTTTGATGATCAAGGTCTTCCTTCTATTGATTCAAAGCTTCTTTCTTGTAATTTTTGGCCCTTGGGTCAACATGCCTAAGTCTAGTTCCTTTTCTGAATTATGAACTTTGAGATAGATGAAGACATCTAAAATATCGCCCCATAGTGTGCTCAGCTTCAGA
The DNA here is from genome assembly GCF_000151885.1 of Dipodomys ordii. NCBI lineage: Eukaryota > Metazoa > Chordata > Mammalia > Rodentia > Heteromyidae > Dipodomys > Dipodomys ordii. Next base: position 6,457,038 of record NW_012267264.1, on the reverse strand, counting down.
TGAGGAATCACAACTATTTCCAGCTGTTTGTAATTCACTTGTTTCTCCTTTTAGACCCACTACTCCCTCCTGGATGACCTCTAGACATGCTACAATTAGGAGACATATGTCCTCTAGGGTAAAATGAAATTAAATTGCATTTTTTATTATGTATTAATTGTTCTTGACCCACACAGCTACTGGATAATCCACTTTTTAAGTCAACTATATATATGTAATTATGAACTATATCATTATGAATATCAGCATCCATTATTAATTATTAAGTACAAAAACAGTTTAGTAAACCACTACTCAAATGAAAGTCTATATTGAGAAAATGTATTAGAGATGACAATGCCAGTTAGCTATTGGAAAGTCTTTTGAAAAAAGTATGAAAATATTCAAAGTGAACTGGAATATCAATTTGCACAGGCTAACATTGTGACTTCTTTCAGTCTTTCAGTAGTAGGTAACTTGAAAGTAAATTATCCAATTACAAAGTACTATTAATGAAAATAATCTAAAGAAAACTAAAAATAAAATAAATTGCATTTGTTACAATAAAAATTATAGTAAATATTAAGATGAATGTTTTTAAAAATAAATTAGACTTGCTACAAGAGGAAAAATATATTAAATGTTAACTTGAATACTCATTTGGTTAAATAAAGTCAAAATACAGGGAATTCAGTCATAGACATTGTAGGAAGAACTTGTACACTCATCCATGCTTTCTTTATGATCTTAGTAATGTTTATAATCAGATCATCATTATTAATCACTATTGTAGAAAAATTTCCTGTAGTGTTGTAACACAATACTTTTCAAAATTGATTTACTACTTCTAAAAGCCAACCAATAAGAGTTAAATTCAGGCTGGGAATGTGGCTTAGTGGTAGAGTGCTTGCCTAGCATGCATGAAGCCCTGGTTCGATTCCTTAGTACTACATGCACAGCCAAAGTTGTGAGTAGTGCTGTGCCTCAAGTGGTAGAGTGCCAGCCTTGAACAAAAGGTTAGGACCAGGGCCCAGGCCCTGGATTCAAGCCCTACAGCCAGAAAAAAAAAAACAAAACAAAACAAATTCATGCTACCAAAAGTTGATAGGCTTCGAGTCATATGTCTATGCATGATTATATTGTTCTAAGTAATTTTCACTGTAGCTGAACATCAACAATTATCTGCAGTTAATACTACCCCAAAAATATTAAGTACTGTTTTTATATGAAATAAATGTGACTGCATCGTATTTACTAATTGACCATCCTTCTATACACATAACTCAATAGAGCAGTCAGCTTCTTTCTAGAACAAATAATACAGGATAAACACCAAAAGAACCTACAAAAATTAACTCAACAGTGTTTTGTTCAATGAACTAATTACCAAACATAACATATTCAAAATGATAATATTTTGAGTGCCCTTTCAGTAGTATGAAGGATGACAAAAAGGCGTTTTGCTCAGTTTTTAAAAATAAACAAGTTACGTTACTTAACTATCTCATTAATTCTTGTCATGAAGTGGAATATGCCCTCGCCATTCGTAGGTGATTAGTTTGTGATTTCCATAGCTCACAATGGATCTTACTGGAAATATGGTAGTTGCAGATGGAAAGAAGATGAAGTCACACTGGAGAAAGATGGCCTGAAATATGACTGGTGTCCTTGTAAAAGGGGGGAATTTGGAGGCACACACACACACACACACACACACACACAGAACACATCCTATGAAGAAGGGTCAGACCAAGGTAAAGCTTCTATAAGACAAGGAATGTGAGTGAAAGTTGTAAACAAATCAAGAAGCTGTTGGAGAACTGTGTGCAACAATCTTCCTCAGAGTCCTTCACAGGACCAACCCTTCACACGTATGGACTTTGAGCTTCCTCTCTCTAGAACTGCAGTAACATTAATATCCCATATCAAAGCTACTTAGCTTGCAGGGATTTGTTATAGCTCTTACAAGCTCATAACACAATTTTTAAAGTCCTTCAAAAAAAGTTTGAATATCCTTAATTGTGGCATATTTTTGTCCTTTGAGATGATTTTTTTTATTTTTATTTTTTATTGTGAAAATACTGTACAGAGGGGTTACAATTACATGGGCAAGATAATGAGTACATTTCTTATCAAGCATTGTAGCCTCCTCCTTTGTTTCCCCTTCCCATCCCTTCCCATCCTCCCCCTGTCGCCCCCTACCCAATCCTCCCCGCTACTCCCCCCCACACACCCGCACCAAAGTTGTAAAGTTCATTTTTCGACATAACGACTTATACATCTCATTGTTGCAATGGGTCCACAGCCAAATGCTATTCATATCTAAAATATGAGTAAAATAGAACATGTCCATGGGGGGAAGGAACATTTTTTTTATTGTGAACATGCTGTACAGAGGGGTTACAATTACATGGGCAAGATAGTGAGTACATTTCTTATCAAGCATTGTAGCCTTCTCCTTTGTTTACCCTTCCCATCCTTCCCAGCCTCCCCCCACCCACCCGCCTACCCAATCCTCCCCCTCCCACCAAAGTTGTAAAGTTCATTTTCGACATGACAACTTGTACTTCTCATTGTTGCAACGGGTCCACCAGTATACTTAAACGACTTGTTTTTCCCCTTCTCCTCCACAAATTATACTGACATCTAATATAGTGAATGAATTACAGCTTTTTGATTCATCAATTTACAGTATAAACTGTGTATATGCAGAAGTGACTTTGGTAGGCTGTCTAAAAAATGTTTTGAATGATAATATTTCCTGGGGGGGGATATTTTCTCCTAATTTAATGTTCTTGGAATACATGGAACTGCCTATCTTACAGAATCTGTTATGTTTCATTATTATAACCATTCTCCATGTATGTGTAATATGCAATGTATATTCACATTATACCGTGAATGGTGTTTTGTGATATACAAGTACTTAACTGACAGTGTACCTGAGGAGGGATCTCAGTCCTGCATCCCAAAGTGCTTCCCTTATTTCAACTGAGTCTAGACCTTGACTACCCAATAAAAGTTAGTAAAACGATGAAGATGTCCCCTGTATGCATATCCAAAACATAAGCCACTAGTTACAAGTGACTGTCCAGCACTGCAAATGCAACTGGTGAGACTAAGGAACTGAAATGTTAAACAATTAATTATAATAGATATAATCACATGGAGCTATTAGTTATTGTACTGCATAGTGCAGTTCTAAATTTTAATTGGAAAACAAGATTCCACTAATAATAGTGTTAAAAATTCTCCCTGAAAATGAATGAATAAATAAAACTTCTGTTAATAAGGAGTTGCTGACCATTTGGCTAATTATCTGAGAGCGCAGAGCATGCAAATTTCCTGGCACATGGTAGCTGATTTAAAATTCAATGAGTATAAAAAATTTCAGAAGCTGAAACTGACATCTCTTATCATCAGCCAGCAGGGGGAGCAGTAGAGCAGTATGTAATATTTTCTCAGGAGAATTTTTCTTCTACAACTGTGGAGGCCCTAAAATGTATATTCTACCCAGAAACTCCTGTGGTACCTGTGAATATCAAATACCAAATACAGTACCTGTGATATTCAAATTTAGCCACAAAATCTACCTTTTATTGTTTTCAATGCATTCCTAGGAAGAGGCAACAGAGTTTTGCTATCGACAACCCAGTTCAAATTTTAACTAGTTATAAAATTTGGTCTTCCCCACTTTTGTGGAAATGTGATTTGTTCATGTTTTTAGCTTATTCTTGTTTCTCCATCTATGAAAGAGAAACTGGGAAGCCTTCTAGATTTACAGAGGAAAGGAAAATTTCACTGACATAATGCTGATTCTTTAAAGTTATTTTAAGAAAAGTTTAGTCTACGATGGGTTAGTGACATATGGCCTTACCTCTTGATAAAGGTCACTGAGATCTTCCTGGTGGGCCTGTTTGGAACATCCTGGGAACTCCCTGAGACAGCAGGAATCTGGAGGCCAGTCCATTTCTGTCATTTCCAGCCAGTCAGTGAAATACACCACTCCACAGCACTTAAACTGCAAAAGAATTATTGGAAACACTCAGGAACTACAAAAAAAATTATTCATAGGAGATAGAGTTCTTAAATTTTTGAACTGAGACCTAAGCTCATTTCTATCATCATTTCATGATAAGTAGATAGTATCTGTTGTTGATAGAAATGTCATAAGAGGGGCTGGGAAGGTGGCTCAATGGTAGAGCGCTTGCCTTGCATGCCTGAGGCCCTGGGTTCGATTTCTCAGCACCACATAAGCAGAAAGGAAAAAAAAGCCAGAAGTGGCACTGTGGCTCACGTGGTAGAGCACTAGCCTTGAGCTGAAGAGCTGAGGGACAGTGCCCAGGCCCAGAGTTCAGGCCCCACGACCAGACCCAAAAAGAAAAAAGAAATGTTATGAGAGAATACCATGGGTAGCCACCCCATAATAGAACAATTCTAAGTAGTAATGTCCCTAACACCTCACAAATCAATCAGGCATGACTGAGTCTTTCTAACTCCAAGTTCCTCTACTGATAATCATATAATGACATATTTAAACATACACTAACAAATTTAATAGCTGAAATTTTATCCATCATTATCTTCAAACTACTAGAGAGCAGTTATTCCCAACCAGTTATATCAACAGGTGCAATTGCTCATGGAAAGTTTCTATAATACCTGGAGAAAATTTATTTGATCACCAAGTTAACCTGACTTGTATTCCTTAACCAGTAAAGTTTCTATAAATTTTGGGATATAAGTATAGGTTTGGCCAGCTAATTCTCATTCAGCAGAGTGATATTCTTGAAATAAACTGTCATATTCTGTCATTTCAATCTCAGAGACAGAGGGGGAAAAAAAGATTGGCTTCCAGATTGAATAAAGTTTGATTTAAGAAAAGATAGATTATGGGGCTAGGAAGGTGGCTCAGTGGTAGAGCACTTGCCTTGCATGCTCGAGGCCCTGGGTTCGATTCCTCAGCACCACATAAGAAAAAAGCCGGAAGTGGTGCTGTGTCTCAAGTGGTAGAGTGCTAGCCTTGAGCTGAAGAGCTGAGGGACAGTGCCCAGGCAAAGAGTTCAGGTCCCATGACCGGACCCTCCCCCCCAAAAAAAAGAAAAGATAGATTAGCCTGGCACTTGTGGCTCACACTTGTAATCGTAGCTACTCAGGAGGCTGAGCTCTGAGGATCCCAGTTTGATAACAGCCTGGACAGGAAAGTCTGTGGGACCCTTTTCAGTAAAAGCCAGAAGTGGTGCTGTATCTCAAGTTGTAGAGCACTAACCTTGAGCAAAAGAAACTTAGGGATTAGGGACTAGTGCCAAGGCTGAGTTCAAGCACCAGGACTCGCAAAAAGCAAAAAAGAAAAGACATATGCCTTCTAAAACTGTATTAAAGACAACTATACTTTCTCTTTTGTCCAACATCACAACAGATTAGCAAAACCTTTCTCTGATTAAAATTTAGAAATACTGCATAAAGACATGAGCAGGTTAAATTGAGAATAACAAACTCTCAGGAACAAACCTTTGCCCTTGGATATAGGAGGGGCATTATCAATCATAATTACTGAAAGCCAGAGTGATACTACGAATGAAAAGCTATCAAATGATTCTAGCATTTCTCTTTTATGAACTTGTCCTAAAAGCCACAGATGTACCACAGACATCACAAACTAAGTCCTGAGAGTCGAGTAGAATGTAAACATTATACCTTAAGTCAAATGCTATTTGACATCACATATTATACATAATATACATAATTCATCACTCAGTACCCTTAAAACCACATATGTGGTTAAATGACTTCCCTTCCTAAGCCTCAGAAATGACTTCATTTCCATGTCACTCTTTTTAAATCTTAATGACCGGTGTCCTTTCTGCCTTGATGACAGAAGGCCAGCACTTGGAACACTCTGACTCCATCTCCAGTGAAACAGCCCATTTATCTGGCTTTGTCAGGAAATGAGTTGTTCCACAGAAATGACCTTCCCAAATAACTTAAACATATCATGTTCAGTGCCAATTTTTTTGGTAGTTTCATACGTCTCAAAATATTTTCCTTTTATGTAGTTATCTTCCTTCTTTCAACAAAAGGTGATGATTTTTATACTAAAATATTTTCCTGAAACCTCCTTTAGGCTAAACTCAATATTTATACCAATGCATAACTATCTTCTATAAACCCTTCCTATGTTTTTGTCTCTGTTAATATTGCATTGTAAGATAGCTCTACTCTTGTTAACACAGTGTCAAGCTCTAGAAAATGCCACATAATCATCATTTGCTGTATGAAAGAAGAAGAAGAAGAAAAAAATCCCTCGCTGGGTCAATCAATTTTCCAAGGCCACAGGCCAGTCTGTGGCTAACATATTGATCCTAAAGCCTCTATTCCAACCAAAACAGGTATTAAACAAATGTCAGTAGGTATTATGCAAGAGTCTACTGAGTCGAGGTACATGCACAGAAAAAGCAATGGATGAGGGACTAAGCAAAGTCAAAACTTGACAAGCTGACTTTCTGCTCTATGACTTCTTTTGGAAAAGGATGTTATATATAGGCTGAGTTGTATCTTCTTCTTCCCCTACCCTCCATAATCAAATCCATATGTTGAAATTATGATCCCCAGTATCTCAGAATATAATTGTATTTGGAGACCATTTTTATGTATATATAGGAGTAATTAAGTAAATAAGGTCATTAGGATGAGGCTCACATATGAGTGATAGCCTTATAAAAAGAGGAGATTTAAACATGAAGAGGAAACTTTGTACTTACTATAGCTATACTAGTGGACTAACATAAGATACTTTGGAAAACTCTTCTAGGATGTTCAAAAGTCTTTACCAATCATTTTATGTAAAATTGTCTTAGGAGATACAAAGAATTTGCCATATGACAAGTAGCATGTGATCATTTGCAGTATTTGTACATTGTTCATCCAATGAAGGCCTCATCAGGAAAAAAAACATGAACCACACATTGATTTTTAACTCATTAATCATGATCTACTTCATAAATTTCAGAAAATAAAAAGCTCTGGACAGTAGCTGAACACATCTTACTATAAATTCTCTAATGTTCATTGGATTCCCTTTGGATTGTTTTTAGTACAATTGTACAGTCAACAAACTGTCAGGAAGCATTGAAGTAAACAGGAAATCTGTGTTACAATGATCATGTCACCATATCAACAATTATAAAGAGAGAGATTTGGAGATTGTCCTGGATGTGAACTTCTGCCCAGATCCACCCAGGACAAGTAGCTGAGCAGGGGGCTGGCTGTTAGGGAAGGTTTTCACTCTGAAAGGCTTCATGGCCCAGTGCCAAGACAAATCAAAGGAAACAGAGATACTTGATCATCTGAGGATATGACTCAAGACACAAGGAAATTACTTGAGAGAAGGGCTTGGTTTGAAACAAAATTGATGGTTAACTTCAAATCACCAGATTTTAAACAACTAAAAAATGGTCTTCATTTGCTACCACTGAGTGCAGTACAATAGAATAGTTAGGGATGAAAAGCCACATTTTTGTTGTGAATAGCCACAAGCTAAATGAGATCAACTTTATGAATTTATTCAATCTAATGAACACTCTAAGAAGGTAAGCATTCTTAGTGTCCAAATTTTATAGATGAGGAAATTTTATAGATGAGATTTAAGGGGGTTATGTAAATTACAGAGACTCACTGAACAGTAAGTGCTCAAGTTTGGATTTAAACTCAGGTCTTACTGACTAGAAAGGCTATGCCTGGCACTGATGGTTTATACTGTTAATCCTAGATACTCAGGAGGCTGAGTTCTGAGGATCATGGTTTGAGGCCAGCCCAGGCAGACAAATCAGAAGTTCTGATCTTCAATTAACCAGCAAAAAGCTGTAAGTGTAGGTGAGGTTTAAGTAGTAAAGAGTCACCTCTGAGTAGAGGGGAAATAAGAGCATTATTGGAAAATAAGGGAAATAAGACCATGAGTTCAAGCCTTACTAGCAGTTTCAAAAAGAAAAAGAAGAGGAAGGAAGAAAGAAGAAAAAGAAAAAAAAGGAGGAGGAGGAAGGAAAGGAAGGAAGGAAGAAAAAGAAAGAAAGAAAGAGAGAAAGAGAGAGAAAAAGAAAGAGAGAAAGAGAGAGAGAGAGAGAAAGAAAGGAAAAAAGAAAGAAAGAAAGAAGGGAAAGAAAGAATGTAAGTAAGTCCATCAGTCATCATGGCCTTAGTATATAGACTCCAAATTCCCAAATGAGAAAAGTCTATAATAAAAAAGTTAACATTTATAAATATCCTTAAGAATTGTAAGAAAAACTTCTACTCACATTTAACAATGGATGTTTATCAAAGAATGCAAAATAAACTTCATATTAGTTTAGTAAAATGACTTTTAAGTAATGTGAATAGCCAGGTAAAATGAAGGGGAAGTGGAAGGTAGACTTGAGGAGTAAGCCAAGCCCTGCAGTGACTTAGGAATTCCTCAACTAAGAATTTTGTGACAGTGCTAATGGAATCCAAGGCTATCATTTGCAACACAGAGTTACTCAAAGCAAAACTGTGAAAACCTCCAGAGACACACGGAGAGCACTTACCTCTCTCTGAAAAAAATTCCAAGCATGAGTAAGCCATCGATATCTAGGTAACCCATAATTTGTCATTCTGGCTTTCAGAGTAACCATATCTGACCACTGTACTGGAACCTAGAGGTAAAAAGCAGAATATCAACACACAAACATGCACTCAGACACAGATACACTCCATATTTAAAATGCACTACTGATCACAAATACTGGTGATATACTGATTGGCAGAAACTGTTGTAAATTTATTAATGCTTGACATTCAAACAATCACACAGAGATCAAAACCCAGAAAAGAGAAAGGGAGAGATAAGAAAAAGATTGGGATAATTTTGAAATCTTATTACAAAAAAAGAATAAATTAGTAATAGTTTAAAATACAATACACACTGAAGTTCCTAAGTTTTTTCTTTGACAGTCTATGATGGTGATGATGATGATGATGATGATGATGAAGACGACTACTACTACTACTAATAGTACTACTATACTTAGAAATAAATAACACAAAATAAAATACCGAAACACTTGGGTAAAGAATTTTGTCCCCAAATCATGAGTTAATTGGGGATACTCTGTGCTCATATGGCACAGTTCAGCAAACTAAGGTAAGCTCAAGTAACTCATTCTAAATTATTACTGTCTCATCTCCTTTGAGACATAAAATAAATTTAACTGAAGTAAAATTTCAAGAAATGTATCATTTGAAACAATTCATATTATATATAGGTTTTTATCTAGAGAAGACATAACAGGCAAGAAGTGAAAATTACAACCAAAGTCACGAGAAAACAGACTGATGTCAAGTGTCTTGATTTAGTTACTAGAACAACTTTTAAAATCTGACTTTCCAAGATAAATATAGGTTGTTTCTTTACTCTGACCGCAATCAATCTGAAACCAAATGTGGCAAGAAAACACAAGAGACCATTGAGATTCTGACCCAACTACTGGGCTCTGGCCCATAAAGCAACACAGTGATTGGATCCTTGTATAGAATAGCCAAAAAGCACAAAGCCCATTCTATGTGAAAACTGGCTTGTGCAAAGTTTGGCAGATAATAAACTTTAATGGCACTTTTCATTCTCACTGTTATTAGTGCAGAAGCAATAAAAATGTGAGCAACTTAAAAAAAAAAAAAGACTGCTTTCCACGTCTTACTTTTAAACAGCCCTTGCCTTATCCTGGTGATGTAATGGGAAAGATTTGCACAAGAAAAACAGTAATCTTGGCTCACATGAAATGACAGTGTGCCTTCTGAGTACCCCAGGACTCAGAAGCCTTTGGTGACTGTGCCTTACACATATCTAAACAAGTATAACTTCCTTCTAGTTCATGGTTTCTTAGAATTATATTCAAATCACTACATTTCCTTTCAAATGCTGTTAATTTATTGGTTTTAGTTCAGCCACCAGTGGGGAGATTTGCATCTTGCCACAGGATATATCCAATCCATTTTTAAAATCTCTATGTAATAAACGCATTTTTGGGGGGGTAGGAAATCTTTTAATTACTAAACAGAATTAAAAAGCTGATGTAACAAAATCAAAAATAGATTTACTCTTTTGTTGCTTACATGTCATGGGTGTAATTTTACTCTTTGAAATCAGAGAAACTGAGCAGAGATGATCTCTTTATCACTAAAACACAAAAATCAAGTCCTCGGTAATTTTTTCATTTCCCTATCTATACAAAATTTCTAGAGGTGGTGTGCAAACGTGAATCTCAGGGACAGCAAGAGAATACTTGGGTTGACAGGTAGAAATGCATACGTAGCTAATTAGAAATTGCCATGACTTCAACTTTTCTCAAATTCTCTCATCTTGCTCAGTCACCATTCATTGGGAGCATGAATGTCTTCACAGAGCTGCTCTGAATGGCACAGGCAAAGCCAAAGCATCCAGGCAATGGAAAATGCAGTGTTTCTGTTCACCTATAGTAGCCACCTAACAGTCAAAAACAGTTTCATAACACAGTCTCCTAACAGTCTCTTTAATGATTGTGTTAGTGTCAGAAATGATGTCAATTTTATTACACAAAGTCTCTCTTGGCTCTGAAGCAAACAAAATAATCACCTTCTTTCTCTACTTAAGAGGTCTTGAACTTTCAAATGTTTAAAACTCACTGGGGAGGACCAGGTTCAGTGATTCATGCTTATAATCCCAGCTCAAGAGACAGAGATCTAGAGGTAAGTGTTTGGAGACAACCCAGGGAAAAAATTAGCAATACCCCCATCTTAATTAACAAACTTGGCACGGAGGTTCACATTGGTCATCCCCACTAAGTGTCAGGCATAGGTAGGATGACTGCAGTTTGAGGTCTACTCTGGGAAAATATGTGAAACCCTAGCCAAAAAAGAAAAGAAAAAAAAAACACCTAGAAATGACTAAAAGGGCTGGGGCATGGCTCAAGGAATAGAATGTTTGACCAGAAAGTGAGAACACTCAACCCCAGTGCCACAAGAAAAACAAACAAAGCAGAAAACAACAATAAAAATCTCACTGGGCCAGGTATCATAAACACAGACACCCAGTCTTCGCCCTCTCCCACTCTTCCGTTCTGATTCAGCAAATCTGGGCAAGAATCCAGGAACGCACATTGTTAAGAATACAATGTAATGGGTTTCATTATTCTATTTTCATATATGCATATAATGCGAAAGAGGAATCGAAGGAGTGAATTTGATAAATGTGCATTATATGCTTGTATGGAAATGTCACACTGAAACTTTTTTTAAAGTATACTTAAAAAATTACCTTGCGTGAGTTCTACTGCAGATGGCCCAAGCATTATATGTTAAAATGCATCATTTTATTGAAACAGAATTGCTTTACCACATTTCTGGTGGAAAACTCTTCCCTACCTATAGCCATCAGTCCCAGACATGGGACTCCATGTTTGAGAATAAATGCTCACTGATGTGAGCAAACCATGTAAATAACAACTAATGTGAAGACGCTAAGTGTGAGGTAAGATCTTAAGACTGAAACTGTTTTCTTCCACTCTACCACAGCAATCAAAGTTGCTACACTTGAGTCAAGAACTGAAAAGAAAGAGAAAAGTTGCTGCAGAGTTGTTCGCAAGCAGCCAAGTCTCAAACTGTGAGGGCAATCTGGAGTGCAGCAAACACATAGTAACTCTTTCAAACACATTTGTAGAAGCAGAATGTGGTTCCCGGTGTGACATACACACAATGCTGGCCTCCTAGTCACGAGCCCTCCAGTGGTTATCTTGTCAGACTCTAAGGAAGTGTTCAAGCACTCTCAAACAAATCACGTTGCACATGCAACTCTTTCCATCACGTAATGAAGAGTTCAAAAGATTAATTTAAAACATTAAAGACAGACACCTATGAGAATATACCAAATTAAACACTATCCATTAGGATTAGGAAATGTGCATTAGGTGCAGAAAAGAAAATATTACTTTTTCCAAAGTAGCAGGCTACTCAAGGTGGTTATGTAACAAGGACGTTAAAACTAATAATCATATCCTTAAAGTATTGGATTTAAAAGATTACACTGAATATTGTTTTGGGGTTGTGGTCATATCCCACTTTGAACTCACCATAAGCTCCTGTTCATATGTCCAAACACCACAAGCCAGCTCTACACAGAAAATGACAAGTAAGCTTCCAAAGTACTATAGAAAAATAAGAAAAAATGTGTCATTATTATACAATCAAAATTAAGTGTGGTCATCAAAGACAATTAAATCTTTTTCAGTGCTGTATTTACCTCATGGACAAGAAAATAGGCCAGTTTTCAAGAGGCAGAATAGAAAAATTTTAAGAAAGTTAGACACACCTACAGATCTGACCTATATGCAGTCAGCTTAGGTAATCATTTTTTGTCCTGGAACAAATATTTTATAAATAACAGTGCTTTCATTAGGCTAAATAAGAATTTACATTTTAAATAAGAATTTACACTTACATTTTACTACATCAAGTTTTCTGAGAAATTGTGCATAGATTCTTTCAAATTAAATAAAATAAGATCAACAAGTTCAGCACTCTACCTATGATCATATTTTAACTCATTCTTCTAGGAAAGGGAAGAGGAGGTCCTTTGTTTTCTTAACAGAGAACAATAGAGAACAAAATCTCAACTACTGGTGACAGTTTCAACTACATCATTAATTTTCTATTGAGAGAAAGGCACTTGGGATCTATTTGAGCATATCAGAAATTCCCAAAGGCATTCATGGAACAATTAAACAACATGAAGTTGAATATAACATCAAAAACTGAAGTGAAGATGACAATCAGGATTCTAGTAAACAGATGAAAAATGATACAACCTCATAAACAGCAGGGGAAATTAGAACCAAGAGTAAACGGAATTTTGAGAAAATAAAAACCATGAACAAATATGGAGAAGTCGTTAAAAAGTACAGTAAAGTCCTTAGGGACAGAAAACAGATCCATCTAGCAAAGGACAAATGATAAACCTCCTTTGAAAAACAGATGAAGGAACCAACATTGAATCCATAAAGGGATCCATTTCCTCCATGCAAACCACAATAGAAGCCACAGTCAACAGA
>NW_012267264.1:6152037-6439638 GCF_000151885.1 Dipodomys ordii | reverse complement strand
GGAGGGGGTAACAATGTTCAAGAGGAAGTGTACTCATTACCTCACTCATGTAACTGTAACCCTCTGTATAGTATCTTTACAATAAAAAAAATGGTTTGGGTGGCTAAAAAAAAAAACAGATGAAGGAAAATTATGATAAACTATAAATAACATGTTAATAGATTTTAAATCTATCACAGGGACAATAAGATTGTATCTCATTAAAGTTTCTGAAGATGGAAAGTAATGACGCACAGATAAATAATCGTAGGACTCTAACTGGTTTGGGAAGGAAAGGCTTGAGGCTAATGGGTCGAAAACCCTATAAAAGACAGCAAAAAGGAGGAATAAGGTGAAGTACTGGATTTAGAGGGTGAGTTTGTAAGTACGTGGAAAAGAATAGTGTCCAGTGATATAACAAAAGAAAACTGATTGGATTTAGACACTAATGGGGAAAGAAGTATCTCCATAGAGTAGAGAAATGGGGAGGGATAACTAGCTCCATGGGGAGATAAAAGTGCTCACTTTTTTTGAGCGTCACAGAAACGTATCTGAAACTATAGGGAATGTTGATTTGGAGACAGGTACCGAACATGAACCTGGAAATTATCACTACATGTGGAAACTAAAATAACAATCTTTGAGAGCAAAATGATAGGACTTTTAAAAATAGATAGGACTATCCCATTTTACAAATGAGGAAAATAATGCAAAAGAAGTGAGAATCTATCTGAAGAACATGCATAGTTGATTTTGAAAGCTGGACCACTGTAGTAGGAGGAGTTCCCTTGGACAGTGATCCAGAAGGGCCTCCAGAAAGGCAATGATTAGGCTGAGTCAGTGAGAGAACAAGTAATCCAGGAAAAGAAAGCATGGAACCCAAGGCCATCTTACAAGGTGAACAAAGTACTTCACACTCAGTTCTGCCTGGAGTGTTGAAGGGGCTGGGATGAGTAGAATGAGTGCAAATAGATGTGTAGGGACACAATGAATCACATCACTGTAGGCCAGGGAAAGGACATTGCATGTTGTTCTTAGTGTCAGGGAAAGCCATTAGCAGGTGACAAGATGTGACACATATTCTACAAATAATTCTGCCTCTTTTGTGGAAAACAAGAGAAAAAGCAAAAGTATGATAAGAGTGGTTTACATAAAAGCTACTGAACTTGGATGGTAGCAGGAAAGGGGAATATACAGATGGATAAAAGACTATGAGCCATCAGAGCTTATATTCTGAGTTTGTTTACTCATCATTGCCAGGTTAAAAAGGAGAGTAATGAAAGGTAACAAAAAATTTAACTACCACTGTATTATTTCTATGACATAGTCTTTATTTACAAATATAAGTCCATCAGTACTAATAGTTTTAATTTCTTCCCTTCCTATCATTTTCATCTGAGAAATAAAGAATTCATAACTGCATGATTTCTGAGACTTAGCTTGAAAATAATAACTGGTTCAAAAGATAAAGGAGCATTTTGTTAAGAGGATCCTATTTTACAGGTTAACTTTATTTCAACATTTTTAGAACTGATGGTCAGGTACAATACTCCTATTAATTTCCAGGCACTTCCAGCATTTTATTCAAATGCTCAATTTTCTTACCTTTGATAAGACCCTAGGATATAGTTAAACTTTTAGGAAAAAATTACACTGTGAGACATCTTTTCTCTCTCAGATCCTTAACCTAAATTCTTTTCAAAACTGATGTCTTCCTAACAAGGAAAAAAAAATAAGATCTCTCTAAGGATAAAACATGGCCATGGATGGTAATTATGCATGGTAAATGAGGATAGGAAATACCCTGACTTTGCCTTGGGGATAACCATGAGGGTTTCTGGACTGATTTTATATCCTTTGAAATTCCACTTTAGTCATCAGTCTTATTTCCTGCCCGTCGGAATCACTGGTGTGTTATGAATACTCTGCATATCCCCAGCATAGACCTGAGGGGATTCAAGGAATCCCCAGATTCAAGGAATAAGTGTCATACTTAAGTAATTGCCAGCCCTGTAGATCCAAACAACAGACATATAATAAGAATAGGTATATTGTCACCTTTAACTTCTCAAAACGAGTGTTAAGTTACAATGATCTTCCAATATAATATCTTAATCATCCACAGGAATATATGTGTAAAAGTAAAACATATACATCCAAAACAATCTTTCATTCTAAACTCAAAACAGAGATCACCAATAATGGGAGGGAAGGGATGAATTCCCTATGATTTGGAGAATCTCTTTTAACTCTGGGAAAATGCCCAAATAATTATATCCCTAATGTTTCTAATGGTTTCATTTGATGCAAGTTCTCCCATACAAAATAACAATACTGTCATCTCACCAACACTTAAGTGCACTGATTTGCTTAAGCTTGAGTTTGAAACTACAAGTTTCGTTTACATGCTAAAATGTTCTTGAAGTAAACTAAGTGTGTAACTTAATTAAAATAAAATTATTTTACTAATGATGTTAGACTTCATTTGATCAGCAGTGCAAATATCATACAGTTGAATCAATGATAACTGATTTTTTTATTGACTTAGCCTGAAATTTGCCATTTTGTTATTGACTTAGCCTGAAATATCCAATCTTCCATCTCCAGGAACACTTTAAATATCAAATCCATCCTTAATACCAAAAACCAGATCAACTACACTCACTTCTAAATCTTCCTTTTAAAGGAGAGTCATTAACTAGGTCATCTCTAATACTGTTCATTGCATATAGAATCATCAGTCATTGATTAAGGATAATATTTGAAGCATCTTAATGAGTGAATAGAATGAAAGTAGGAAAGAATACAACAACTCTACAGAACTTTGCTATTGTGTGAAGTGGGTAGTGGTTCCATATTTCAATACACAGCTATCGGCAGTTTGGGAACATGATTGCATAGACTCTAGAGAGCGGTACCAGTCAGCATGTTTTCCTTTCTCAATGCATGGGGTTTAATGAGGTGGGCTGGCCCTCTACAGTTGGGAAAAGAACTTTGAATTCAAAGTTAAGTTTAAAACCAGCTCTAAAATGAACTGCATGATTTTTCACAAATCATTTAACTGCCCTGGCACCCATTTGCCCATCTGTGTAATGGAGATTAAAAAAGCTCTCTCTTCAGTTGTCAGAGTTGATTTGTTACTTGTGAAAGTGCTTCAGAAAATGAAATGTATGTTCTCTTGTACTAGTTGAGAAACACAATCTAGTATTGATTTTCTTCTCTTCCTCTACAAAGCCTTCATTCCCTGCAATGTGGCACCTTTTCTTCCAGGGCATTGTTCGGGACCATTTTACTCTTCTCTCTCCCTCAGAGAACAAGGATTTCCTCATCTGCTGAATTTTGGCCCTCAGTACCTTTGACTTTGAACCACATGGCTGCTTTCCCCACAAGTCACCATCCTTGCTCAGCTGGGCCCTGGCTGGCAAGGTCTTGCTCTTAAACATCATTTTATTTTCAAGGCCTGTCACACAGCAGATATTCAATAAATGTCAGTGGAAATAATGATCAGTTTACCAAACTGAAAAGGCCAATTTCAACATTTCCTTGGGTTTCACTGCCTAATTTGAACCTTGAGTTACTTGTTAACATTTGACTCCTTTTGATTTCTGCTTATGCATTTCTATTTCAAATCGTGCCTCTCTGTTTTATGTGTCTATTTTTGTAGGCTGTCATCTCATAATCCAATGTGTCTTGAAGCATTTGAGAGAATTTACACAGTTAAAAGAAAAGAAGTAATATGTACACGCTTTCCAGCTTCCCAGGACCTCACCACTAAGCATTTTAAACAAACGAGGAATGAGAAAATGTCTGTTTATACAAGGAAATTAGAATGTAATTATTTGCATTACCATTTTATTTGCTGTACAAAATTGTTCTGTACAAGGTTCCTTAAAATAGCTAAAGTCCTCTTATGACTAAACTACAATTTGTGTTCTTCATAGCAGATTAACCTCAAAGCAGGTATTGATAAATATATATAAATATATTTACATATAAATATATAATATATTTATATATACAAATATATCATAAGAAAATTTGAAAATAGTACACAGCCTTATAATAATGCAATGAATTATAGATTCTTTATTAGATCTTTCAAGCTTAGAATAAATTCTTTCAAAGATATTCCCTATTGGGCTAGAGAATAAAAACAATTAGCTAAAACAATGTACATCAAGTTACTTTGGTGACTTTTTATTCAAAAGCTATATAAATAGAAGAAATGGACCTTGACATAAAATAAATCTGTCTTCATATTCTGGCTACTTTACCTACTAGCTAGATGATCTTGGGGAAACCAAAAGCCTTAATTTTCTTATTTTATAAAATGAGAATATCAAAACTACTTTGTACTGTTGGGTTTAGGATTGAATAAGATGCAAAGTCACGGTATTTTAACCACTCCATACCTGGTAGCCATTAATAATCATATTATAGAACATGTTACAACATAGATTTCAGCAAGATGATTACCTTTCAAGTACCTCACTTACTTTATGCACACACTGTTTAAGTTATAGTTTTGAACAGATGTAATTATACAATTGGAGAACAAGAAGTCCAAAAGTCTTCTTCCTCCTGAAACCCTCAATGTCACCCACACAAAAGAGCATCTAATCCCAAGAGCTATTTGGTAAAACCTCTGTCCAGTGAGACTATAGCTGGTATTTATCAAAATGTCTGTATTAGAAAACTAAAGCAGAATGTTTGTATAAAGGGTGAGGGAGTGAACTTCCTTTAAAAACTAAAGGATTGAAATCAATGTGTTATTTTAAAATAACTAGAATTGGCCACCAAATCCTAAGCATGGTTATGGTGACTAGCTTTTATCCATTGCAAGTATCTGAAAAGAAAGATACATCCCTGGCACCCCACTTTCCCCTTTAAGCCCTTGGTGACTTGTGTGTAAATACATCCCCCAAAAGAGTGACATCTCACATCTGATGTAAAACTGCAGGTGTCAAAATTAATAGATGAGGGTTTATAAAGCATTTTCAGACATATAAACTTTAAAATATCTCCTATGTGCATTTTTTCAGGAAACTACTGGAAAATGAGATAATAAACAGAAAGACAATAACATGAAATACAGGAAAAAGTATCAAGAATAAAGGGAGACAGAGGAAATGCCAGAATAGTAAAAGAACATCTTACAATGGCTACAGTTTAAACAACTTCAAATTGTAACAAGTCTAGGACAAGAGAGAGCTGAAAAACAAAATCAATAAGATTACAAATGTATTTTTTAAAAAATTGTACCAGGGCTTGTACCAAGAGAAACAAAGGACTTTTTCTTAATTTGTTTCTTTTTTTCTTTTTCTGATGAATCTGTATTCTTTATGGTGACTTTATATATGGTGAAATCATGTGCATTTCTGCGAGAGGGTGAAGGGAGGGCACAGAATTAGAGGAAAGGGCTGAAAAAGTACAGCAGTGGAGCATACACTGGATATTGATGAAAATGAATTATGCAATTCATGGATGGGGATGGGAGGAAAGTAACGAGAGAGAAATGGGGGGCAAGGGTAATACAGCTATATGTCACCTCTAAAACAAGAGTCATGTAAACTATTTGAAAAGAAGCTAAACAGAGTCATTGATTCCAAGAAAAACAACCTATTCTTCCAGAAAGAAAATTTAAGCCCAGAATTTTATCTGGCCACACTATGAAAAGATTTTTTAATAGTCATTATTGTATCAATACTGATCTAAACAAAATTACGTTGAGGTGGGATAAGAAATATGGTCAGAGGGAGAGAGGAAAAGGAGCCATGCCTTCATATTTCACAGACGTCAGTAGAGGGTGATTCAACTAAAACTGAGAGAATGAGAAGAGATACATAAATATGTGATTTCAAGACATGGAAATAAATTCCAAAGGAATCTACTCAGACAAAACTGATAGCAGTTGCCTTTGGGAATTGTAAATGGCAGGGTGAAGGACTGTTATATTTCATAAGAAAGCATTTAGCACTAAATTAACTCTTCAATTATGTGCAGGAAGCACTCACATAAGAGTACAAACAACAATGAAAGCAAACCATAGCACCCCTTCAGCCTTGACACCGAAGGGAAAAGACTAAGTAAAGGTTTTTAAATATCTTTTACACAGAAAATATAATTCTAAGGGCTGAAAATCAAATAGACCTCAGGGTTACTGAAGTTAAAGTTGATGAGATGCAACTGAAAAGTTTGTAAATGATAAGGTACTATATTCTTTTTGCTAAACATACTTTCATTAATTCAAAGTAGGAACTAGTGCTATAACAAAACACACAACAATGTCTATTTAAATTTGATTTATTGATTTAATCCTAAGTGGAAATTTGGGGTCTCTCCTGACACATTGTTTCTTAAAATCAGACATACATTCTACCTAAATGTGAATGAGTTGGATTATTTTCCAGCTCACTGCAGCCATTTCGGTTCATTTCAATCCCATTATAAAAGCATACAATTCTGTGTCAAGGGCAATTCATTCTGTGACTGAAGCCTAGATTTATTTCTTAAGATGACATTTTCATGTACGTGCATAATCAAGTATATGTGTGTAAGCATGCATAAAAGAAATGAAAGGCAAAAGTCAAGAGTATATATATATATGTATTCAATATATAACATGTATATGTATATGTTTATGTAGCTATATGTTCACAGATGTACATAAACATGTACATGCAGAAGTGATTCACTTACTATATGAGAGATTCATATATATTTATATAGTTTACTTTCTCCCCAGTTATGAAGTTATAATTCTTTCCATTCTTTACAAAAGAGAAAATGGGAGCTAGACCCAACTAATCCATGATTGAGAGGCAACAGATTAGTAAGTATTTGCAGCACCCACTCTAGAGTTAGAGATGCTAGATTCGGATTCCAGTTCCACCACTTAGTTAGGAAGATCATTTAACCTCTCTGTATCTCCATGGCCCCAGCCATAAAAAAGAAATAACATAGTGCCAACCTCATAATATAGTTGGAAGAATTTGATGAATCGATATATGAAAAACACAAAAGAATGGATAGCATATAGCACAGATTACCCTTGTAATATTGTTAGAAGTTCGGATGCTGGTAAGCAATACTTCCTGATCCAATTTCCTCAGACTGAATTTTCAGTACACATGCACATAAGTAACACGTCTACACATGAGCATGCAAAGCCCTTCTAGGCTTTATAATGGGGAAGAAAGTCCTAAAAGATCCTCTGTACCCATGTTTGACCTTTTCTACTTAGAGAATAATTTTTAAAATACATTAAAATATTAAAGATGGCAAAACATCCTTTTTGTTCCCCTACCACCAAATGTGGCTGATGAAATGAGTAATAATGCTTTTAGTTACTATGTCAAAATCCTTCACAAATTTCATCACACAGAAATCCCATCTTCTTTTGATTATATTCTTCAAATTAGTTTCTTTTTGACAGCAAAATTAATTTTGCTCTTACTTGAATTAAAATTTTTCACAATATGATGTAAAAACTAGATAAAGAATGAGTCCTCAGCAGTTCATTAAACTGAATATAGATAAAAGCACTAATAAACACAATTTCTCTCTTTCTATACTTTTACCCGTTCACAGTTAACTGATCTCAGCAAACTTTTTAAGAAGGTAATCGTTGCTTTTGTAAACATTATTAAAGTAATTTTCCTATTTGTGCAAACCTGTTTCTTTCTCAAGTTTTATTTCTAATGTAGGTCAATCTGATGAAAACAAAAAACAATCTTTCCTAGCAAAGCTAATCAATTTAATGAGTGTATAGAACCTGCTTAGTCATAGAAAGGCACAGGAAAAGAAAATCTTAATGACAAATGGCACTCTTAAAGGAAATATATTCTACCTTTTGAAAACACTGTTCCATTCCATTTCATTAGCAGAGGCCTCTGGGATATATATAATCTAAACTGATCAAAAAAACTCTATATCAAGTCACCACCAATAGACAAGGCAGTTGTTTTTCTATATAAATGTCTTCTACGTGATCTGTTTTTCTACATAAATGCTAACTGAAATAGCATTTTTACAATAAGACAAAATTGTGGTGGTTTCCTTGAGTACATACCTACATGTATTTTGTAAGCAAGTCAATAATAAAGTATTAGAGAACCTTGTCAGTAAGCATAGGTTTCACTGACAAAAAAGGGGGAAAAAGTATACATACCATAAAAGTTATTTTGTCCTGCTACTCTTCTAATTTATAACTAAAAACTCAAGGGTTTGTTTCTTTTTTCACAAATGACATTCAACATGATTTAAAACCACCAGTGTCAGAATTGCTTATTTTGGGGAATTAACACAACCTGTGCTATACCTCCCTTCCACATAAAAACTATTTCAAATATAATATACTAGACATTTTACTATTTCAAAAACACAGACCCTTTTGACTTCTTTTACGTATTATATAACCAACACTTGTAATAAACAAAAAAGTTTGATTAAAGGTCTATGCTCACTAAATGATAAACAATAAACTCCAGTCTCCAACTTGTCAAATACTAAACTCTGCAAGTTTTCAGTGCTAAGTATCTTTATGACAGTTGTTTATTTTTCCTTTCTCAGTGATTGGAGGTTTAAAAATATTATATTACTTATAGTTAGTAAATAAGGGAATTGCAGTACCAAATATTTGTACAAGATAATGGAACAGCCACCCTTCTGTTAAGATTTTACAGGGTCTAAAATACTAACAAGAATATTTGTTGATTAAAACACATATACACACATAGCCCCTGTTTAACCAATTCTCAAAATAGTGTTACAGGCTTGGTACTATATGCAGGTCTATCATTTACCAGGTCTAATGTCTTTACAAAGTTTTTCAAGAAAAGGTAGCATTCAATGTCCTTTCTTTTAAGAATCATAAGTAGAACAAGACCAATCTGGTTTCAAAAACAGATTTACAGAATAGTTTTTGAAGAAATAGATTTAAGCTCAGGTAAGTTTGGGTCTGATGTGGTCCTTTGTTCACACTTAGTACTCGAATGAACATAAAAGACTATTTCTAAAGATATATCTTAACTTACTCCTTTTTCATTTTTTTCCTACACTAGTCAATGCTGAGCTAATTTCTTTATCAAAGGTGTTAATGAAATTCAAGTTAGCATTTGTATCACATACCGTTTTAACCACCAGACAGAGAAACACATAATGCCAGGACCCGAGGGTCTGGCTGAGTGCTTCAAGTTCCTGAGGTCAGTGACCTCTATCATGAGAGGTAATGCATTAAGGGCAAGGCAATAAAACAGCTGGACAGGCAAGAGAGGTCACCCTGTACAGGGCTTCTGTTGCCTTGTCAGCTAAGTCGGCTAAGTCTGCAGGCTCAGCCCCGTCTCTGAAGATTTACAGGCTGTTACTGGTTTCTGAAGAGGCTATCACTACAGATTATGAGGCTGTTCCTCAGAGTGTGAGACAGGGGTCCCCATGATCAGAACCTGTACATGAAAAAGCAACAAGGAAGCCCTCCTGAAAAACAACCTAAGCCCCAGCCAAAATAATGGCAGACTCACTTCTGACCCAGACAACATATCTCACTCCATCTAAACTCAAGTCTAAACTCTTCCAAGGGTTCATTATGGCAGACATTATTATGACACTTTCTAGAAGACAACAAAGTAGGAAAGTGGAAATTTTAAAATATGATTTTTGATTGGGCAAAAAAAAGGAAATTCATACTTTAACATTTGCAAATAACTTCTACACCCATCCGGAACTCTGTGAATATATCTTCTTAATCACATTTTTTCCATCATGTTACTTTTATTAACTTATTTTTAACTTTAACTTATTTTTATATATTTTCCATTAATGAAACCCTTATTTGTTAAAGAATACTTAAGGAAATAAGTTTATATTAATTCTGTAAATTGACTTATACAATTATCTACTACAAATTGAAAGCCTTGCTCATTTTTTATATAATAAGTTGATTCAATTAAATATACTTTCTTCTTGACCAAAAAAATGGATTTTTCTAAAAAAGAATTTATTGCTAAGAGAAAAGAGTAGCTTAAGAACAGCCTCTGGGATTGTTCCAACCTGTTTCCCTTTTCTGTTTAATGTGTAAAGAAAAACAATAACATGTGAATAAAGACCAAGTCATTATATCATCTAATTGTCAAAACACACTCTAACAGACTAACAGACAGAACAGTGTACACTGAGCAGCATGAATTAGAAAACAATTTTAAGAGAACGCAGTGGAAGAGCAAGGCCCTGAGTTCAGTCCTCAGCTTTACAGAAAAGACAAACAGTCAGAAGGAAGGATGGAAGGGAGGGAAGGAGGGAGGGAGGGCGGGAGGGAGGGAGGGAAGGAAGGAAGGAAGGAAGGAAGGAAGGAAGGAAGGAAGGAAGGAAGGAAGGAAATGCACTTTCATCAAAACAAATATTTGAATAGATCAGTACTAGTAGTAAAAATCTTGAAGATCTGACTTTATAACTAAACAAAGATTATCTGAACTATTCATTGTTCTCAGTGCTTCCTCCCTGCACTGACTTGCTCGCAAACAAATTATTAAAAGTTTTGACCATCCTCCCCTAACACTAATAAACCATTACTGGAACTTTTTCTTGGTATAGGATAGAGTCTTTTTGTAGTCCAGACTAGCCTCCAATTGGTGATGCCCCAGCCTCAGCCTCCGCAGAGCCCAGGCATGTACCACTATGACCTGCTGTTCATAGAACTTCTTTGTTCCTCTGAGGCTGGAATATTGTTCAAGTTTACCTAAGAACTATTATTATACTCCTCCAACAAAGGTCCCAGTTGCTGGCTTGACTCCTGAAGGGTATGTTAACCTAGCGCTAATTTCTGGGTGCCTAATATAGCTGGCTTGCTATAATTTTGCTATTAAATCTGAATTCATGACACTCAGATTAATAGTTTTAGTTATAATGGATGCCTTCATTCATAAATAAAGGTATATTGTGAGAATAAATGTCTCACATTTTCTCTTCTATCCTTAAAGATGGTTCTCCACACCTGAAGCCCCCGTTACCCCTTATTGTACAATCAAGTACAGGCAATTGAGCAAAAGGCCTAGAAGCAAGTAAAAACTAACACTGTTACCAAAGAGGTGAGCAGAAGAGAAGTGAAATCTCAACACACTCTGCTCTCAAAACTTGAACTACAGAACCACACATGGCATTCAAAACTGTCCATGACTGGGCCCCCGCTCTCACAGCCAATGGCACAGCTATACCTGATACACATCCACCTTGTGGCAGACAATGCCCTTCTCCAAGTCCATCATCAGCTTCTCCATGTGGTCACAATTGCTCCCTCCACTAGCCTTACCAGGCCTCAATAAGTACTCTGCTCTAAGCAAGGGCCACTGAAAGCCATTACCCTATCCTGTTCACCATCAAATCTTTGTTCCAACAATTCCTTATTTATTTCATTTTGCTCAATGCTCTCATAGTACAACATTATTGTCCCTTAAAGTTCTGCCACAGTACATTTAAAAACAGAAATTCCACAATGAAGAGACTTAATGATAAAAGGCAAGTTTCTCACTGTCTTATTAGAAGTCACCTCCCTGTCTTCAAATCAGTGGTGTAACTCCTACACAAAAGCTGAAGTTTTAACATATTTCAAGAGCTGGTTTCCTGAGTCTTAAAGCAATTCGCATGTCTACTTAATTAAAAATGGGTCTTAAATTGGCAAATATCATGTAATAAAATTTCAAAAATGGGCCTTAAATTGGCATAAAATTTCATACCATTTTAAAGACCATGTTTCCAAACCATCTTCACAATTATAATCACTTTGAGGAAATTTTTTTGGCTTCCAAACTTTGCAGTTTGTGAACAGAAATAATGACAATCTAAAGAAAATACAGGACTAGCCAATTATCTGACAAGGGAAAGATGTATAAAAGATGAGTTTTTAAAATAAAATTTCTAAAATTTATGTCATTTCATGAAAAGAGGCTCTTTAGATTTATCTTATGATTGAGTCATTAGTTGTATTAGATATTGCACATAAATTAAAAATTAAACAAGATTTTTTCCACACAGTTTCTCTGGAAGTTACTTTTCTCGCTGAATAAATGATGTCATTCTCTTTCATCCTTTATCCTTGTTTATTCTCACCTACATTGTTTGTTCTCAGCTACTTGTTTTAACTCCCTTACATTTAGAGGTAGTGCTATCAAGTCTTCCTGACAGCTCTGTAGTTTTCCAATGAAAGTCTACCACTTTATTTTTGCCAAAGAAATCCGGTAAAGAGAAAATATGGATGCAGTTGAGTAAGCATAGCATTGCACAAGGGCAAATTCACCTCCCAGTGGGACTGGCTGGACTAGTGACCATCATTCATAGGTAGAAAGATTTGGTCAACAGCATATGCTAACACAGCAACATCCATTTTTCACAAACTAAAGGCAGTCACCAAATCAATGCATATTGGCTGCTTTTTAATCATATCCCAAACATATCCAGGAAACCATAAACAGAAAGGAATAAAATCCACAGATAGATAATAGAAAGGTCAGAAATACAAAAACTGAAGCTGCTCATATGTCAAATCTGAAGTAAGAAAAAGGCCCAACAAACTTCCCAAATTTTGTCATAAACACAAACACTAAAATGAGGGAAGAGGTGACACTGTTCAAAAAGAAATATACTCAAATGTATCTGGCTTATGTAACTGTAATTCCTTTGTATATCACCTTTACAATAAAAATTAAAAACAGAAATAAAAACAAAAAACACTAAGGCTATGAATCTCATATGATTGTCCTGGGCCTCAGCTGCTGATATACTCTACTATACAGTCTGCTTATATACTTTGTGAGGGTAAATTACAGAGAGATACCAGAATCCCTTAAACATAAATGGTCATGGAATTCAGTCATAGGTTGTTAGGCTTTCAAAATCTATAGTGTGACTTCTAAGAGGGTAGTTGCACATCTATTTCCTCTTGCCCAAAAATGTAAATTATTTCACTCCAAATTGGAAACACCCAATGGCTCTCCATAGCTCAAGCAATAGCACCAGACTCACTCACACAAAAAAAGCTTCACAACAGAACTAATATTACCTTATTCTCACTGTATATACCCTGCATATACCCAGCCACACTGACCCCTATGTTTTGACTAAATTCACATTATCCTTCACTCCTCCATATTTGTACACATTCTTTTTGTCTTTAAGTCCTTTTCCTATCTCCTATCTCTTCCAGCAAGTCCTAATGCATTTTTAGTATTCACTTCAAATATAAGAATCTCCCGTGAAAATTTTCTAGAAGTCTTCATCACTCTTGATTCTGAGTCTCCACAGTAATTTATTTATAAACATCTCATGTTATGCCTTGCTATTTTCTTTCTACTTTCCTCTTTCATCTTGGTCTCTCAAGTGTCTATCAGTGGCTGGTTACTTAATAAATGTACAAGGAAGGAAAAGAAAAGGAGAGTGGGAAGGAAGAAGGGAGGAAGGGAAAGAGAGCTGCTTGATTCTTTCACAACATTAGATAGAATGATAACCATAATCGATGTTTTAGAGTTCTTTATACAATAAAGACACTGAAAGATCATACTTTAAAATTTAAATATCTACTGAATGCTTGAGAATGACAAATGAAATACAGTTAAGTCTTGCAGAAACAATGCCAGTAGCTAATTAAATGTATTATAACAGTGGTATGCAGTGAAATATGCAAGGCTTTGAACACAGACTACATTTGAATACTAATGTTACCAGCAGTGTGCCCTTACGCATGCTCCCTTTCTTCCTTTAAAAATGAGTCTAATGACATCTATTTGCCATGAATATTTTCTGAGGAAACAAAGGTTAAAAACCTGGCTAGATGCTGAGTTTGATTCAGAAGTAAATTTATGAGGCTCTCAACCAAAACTATGAACAAAATAAGAACGACATTTAACTTAAGAGTTTAATTCCAACTTAATCACTTGTGACTTGCTGTGTAATTATAAAATTTGTAACTACATGACAGATATCCTTAAATAGAGAATCTGTAGAAAAATTAATTACTATTTAAAAATATCCTGGATTCACATTATGATTTAAAGCAACAATACTACAGAGGAAATTTCTTCAAGGCAGTTGAGATATTTACTTCATTTCCATAAAGGAAATTATCCAGATCTGCTCCAATCATTCTATAGGTTAAGAAAGCTTTAAAAATCCTGTCACAGGGGGGTTGGGCAGGGAGGGAAAGAGGGAGAAAAATGAGGGAGGGGGTAATAAATTCAACAAGAAATGTACTCACTACCTTATGTAACTGTAACCATACATTACCTTGACAATAAAATTAAAATTTTTAAAAGAGGACCAAATAAGGAAAAAATCCTGCCACAAAATCAGTCATTATATGCAAATTACTTGCTAGTTACTTACGTTGAAAGAAATAATCTTCCCTTTCAAACCAATCTTCTGGTATTAAGCATGTAAGGTACGTCTAATTTTTGTGGTTTGCTGCAGGTGAGGGTATTTTAGCATCACATTCTGATAAATTACAATCTCCTGATGGTGACATTCAGCTGATGTGAACACTGTAAGCTTGTCTGCTCAATCTGTTTACATTCTTCCTGAGCAGGCACCTCTTCCTAATGTCTGCCTTAATAGCAAGGCAGAACTGCAATAACAGACGAGCTTCATTTAGTCTACTGCTAAAGCCTGGGAAAGTACCCATCAAAACCTTAAAACCAATTTCCATTTAGCTTCAATTTCTCTTTTAAAGAGAGAAGGAATTTCTGCTACTGAAATCACTTTGAAAATCATTGCCTATTTGAGTTCCTTTGCCCACTCATGTCTGGTCTATGTTCCATTATAACAAAAATTGTTAGAGGGTAACAATGTTCAACACGAATACAGGATGTACACTTAACACTGAATTGCAGGTAAACAACAAATAAATATTTCTGTACATGTGAATCCTACACACCAGCACAGGATATACTCATACGAAGACATGTATTGTTTATCTGAAGTTAAATACAGTGGGATATTCCATATTCTGTTGGGGAATCTTCAGGGAAGAGTGTTTTAACCATTTGCATCTATAAAACTATAATTCAATGGAAGCATCAAATCCATATACACCAAAAATGTTTTCCAAAATGTAGCCTCTTAATTTTCAGAGGGATTTTATTACTACTATTTTTTTTCCAGTGGGAAGAGGGGGTTGAGGTAGGTAAGGACAGAATGGCGACCAAGACTTGAGGGTTTTTCTTTGTTTTGTTTTTCTGTTTCTTGTTTATTTGGCAATACTAGGGTTTGACTGTAGAGCTTTACACTTTCACTTGTGCCACACACACACACACATATGGGATATACATACAGACAGACAGACAGACAGATATGGATTCTTCAGGACTTTCTGGCCTGGCCAGTCTTAAAGCATGATCCTCCAGACATCAGCCTCCTGGGTAGGTAGGATTTCTGACTTGAGCCACCAATAGCTGCTTAAAGATTTATTTTGGGGGGAAATTTCTCATTTTTTAAAAACCTAGATAGCTTCAGCAGCACCATAGCCCAGCTCAGGATCTTTTCTCATGGTCATTTAGGAGATAATATATTTCTCATAGACACCAATTTACTTTAAAAAAAAAAACAACTTTCTCATATTAGCCTTGCATACAAATCTTACAACTGAAAAAAAATAAAAAAATAAATAAAAAAAAAAAAAAGAAGAAACCATCTAGTGGCAAGACCTGTGCACCCATACAATGGTCTACAATGCAAAAGACTTTCAAACTGAATTTTCTTTTAGGATGACTAAAACTAATTTTTTTAAATAAATTTTATGAGGAGGAAAAAAAAAACAAATCTTACAACTGAAAGACTGAATATAGGGACATGGACACGGTAGATGAATACATTCTGCATGCTTAAATATTTACATATGAAATAAAAGTATAGAACTGCTTTTTTAATTTAGCTAAAAGACTAATAAAAAAATTACAGTTGCCTTGCAAATATTTGCTAAACACCTAATGTCATGTCATATTTCTCATTAATTTATCCCCTATTAAATCATTCTTGAAAGGCTTTCTAACAGCCAAGCTCCTTCCTTATACCCTCACCAGATGTACTGGTCTCCTTACTCCTTAGTCTCCCTGCCCTGATTTCCTATCTATTACTGAACTTATTAAAGCAATGAGCAAGGTAGATGGCTTCTATTACCAGGCTGTTCGTTGTATGGAAGTTTGCACCAGTCATTTTAAAAAAGGATATCTGTAATGAAGGCCTGTAGACTGGATTTCAAAGATGGAGACGAATCCACTAGAGACATCAGTAAAGTCCCATTAACCTTGGCAGCTGTGGTCTGAGATCTGAATTCCAGTTCCACTGTTTATTTCCAGTGTCCAAAGTCACTGGGAAAGGTACATATTAAATTAGGGCTTAAAGAGCTGGGATCTGTCACCGAAGATTGTGTCAGCTTGAAAATAATCAAATCTAAAATGCTTTATAGGCTACAAGATTTGCAAGAATTTGAAGTCAGCAATAAAGGAGTATAATAGCAAAAACTTTGCTCATATGCTGTTGAAACTATACTACTGCAGCATGAATAGCAAAGCCTCTACTTTGCAAATTCAAACAAGTCACTATTCTCTAGGTGCCTCATTTCCTCATTTATATTATCTGGCGGTAAAACTATCTCATTGGAATTGTAAAAACAAAGCTTCCCCAACTCTAGCTCGGCTTTTCTTGAACATGGTTAGCATTCTACTTCTTGAGCTATGCGTCTAGTCCAGAATTTTTCTAGTTAATTGCAGATGGAGTCTCTGATTTTTCTGCCTGAGCTGACTTCAAACCATGATCCTCTAGGCCTCAGCCTCCTGAGCGGCTAGATTATAGGCATGAAACATAGACTGATTACAACGGGTAGATAACTGGGAGTTGAGACTATATTTTTCAGCAAGGGAATATCTGTACTGCATTTAGATAGGGCCATGTCTAACATTCTTGTCATGCATAGAGAAGCGATGCAATGAGAATAGAGAATGAATTGCCAAAGACAGTCAAAGGAAATGGAAACAAAGCTGTGGATGACAGCTACGGACATAGGGAATAGCAATGAACAAAAGGCTGTTTCATAACAAGAAAGCATCCAACAAGCAAAGTGTGTGTGTTGGGGGGCGGGGGGGGCAATGACAATAACAGGGTATGGCTCATCATTCCCTATGTGACTCCTATCCACAAAACTACGTAAAGGCAGTGTCAGGATCACAATCTGTATCTGTTACCTTACCACCTGAATCTCCACATGAGATAAAACAGGATGGGTTGTTTTAAAAAGAAGAGAAAGAAAAACAGCTCCATTATGCTATCTCAGTGCTAGTCCAGAGGGGCCTTTCTGCGTAGTAATGAGATCTGACACTAAAAAGAACGTATGCTTTCAAATGAAAATGTCAACACGTAGCTGGAGTGAAATAATTAAACAGCATCCAGATTCCCCTACCTCATCATTTCAGTACAGCAAATAGTTGCACTGAAATTATCTGTCACAGAAAGAAAGGCTCCTTTCTCAGAAAATGCTAAACAATTACCACAGATAAGAGTTACTGCTATCACAGTTCCCTAGCAAACCCTACAGGATGTTGTGGACTGATAGGAAAAAATACATTATCATACCATCTTTTTAACTATAATAAAGAGAAGATATAAACACCATACCCATGCAAGAAGCAATAGATTTCTTTTCACTGTTCCACAGTATCCCAACATCCCCACAATGATAAGGAAACAGCAAACAGCAATCATGACGGGGTGAACCACGGGGAAGTAAGTCAGGATGACCGCCTCCTCCACCCTGAGAGAAGAAAAATAATGTTATATTATAAATAAAATACAACTGAAATACAAAGATGCAATTGTGTGTTGTGATTCTTCCTATGATTGTCCCCCAAAGCTGGTAATCCTACTGCTATTTTTAATCACTATACTGTGATTTGTGTTTGTTTGCTTGTTTTCTTTAATCTTTGTTTTCACTTTGTTTTGACTTTAAGTGATAGTACTCTTACTCCAACTTATTTAAAACACAAACTCTGAAGTCATTGTCTAGTAATTCACACAGGAGTCTTGACTATTTCTCACCTCTAAAGAATCATCTGTATTACCTAAATCTTGGACTCACTTTCCTTCTTCCTGACAACTAATTCTCTCCCAAAGGAAACTGATCTACATTGACAGAAAGAAGGAAGTAAAGACATGACTTTTGCTAGAACCCTATGAAAAACACATTAACCAGAGCCAGCAATAACAATGATAACAGTGCTTAACCATTATTAAGTGATTTCCAGCTCTACTATGTTAAGGACTTTACAGAAAGATATCTTTCTTAATCTTTACTACAATTCTGAGCAGTATATATAACCATCTGCATTCAGGGAGAAGGACAAATCATTTGTCTCTACTGACCTGAGAGGATCAACCCTTGACATTTGAGAAGAAAATGGCATTATGAGGTTTAATTTTCATTAGCTGAGGAATATGAAGTGAGAATTTTTTAAGGGAAAGTAGCTAAGCTGTTATTCACACATAAATACATTATGACTGACACACAGTTGGCAGGACAGGCAACTGGTGTAACCATACCCAGAAATGTCCATTTAAACATTCCACCACCAGATGTACTCAAGACTCCATGAGCATGCTAGAAATGCTAGTATCTGCAGTGATACTGCAGAAAACAAACCTTCTACAGGATCTATAGGAGCATTACCCTATAAACAGCTGAGAACACAAATAATTTGAAACCAGTATCAGAGGAAACTGTAGAAGAATTGAATCAATAACTCTGAAGCCTACCTGGTTTCTGCGGTTAAAGTCAGAACATTATTCAGGTAGTCCCTCATCCAAGCTGAAACTGCCAGCACACTGATGGACATTAACTGTGGGGAGAAAAAAAAAAGCCAACCACTTAGTAAGAATTTACTCATCACTATAGGACTAATGACTTAAAATTTAAGATTTTTGTGAGATAGTCTTTGTATGTTTTCCTAATTACTGCTTGCTAAATACTGAAATCTATTACTTTTATGGATATCTGCCATTCCCTTTAGTAGTAGCCAATAAAATAGATTGCCACAAAATCATTTATAGAAAATAAACTATTCAAGAGCTGATTTTAGGTTTTGGATGGAAATCACCTCAGAAAAGACTACAAAAAAACTAGTTTATCAAACTTGTAAAAGGATCTTAAAACACGTTGCTATAGTTATCAATAAAATATAACTACTAAGCAATTAAAAACTGTCAAAAATCACAAAGGTTAACTTAAAATTGTTTTTCTTGGCTAAAATTCAAACAATGTGAACATTAAAATGCTGGCAATAATAAAAATAAATACAATTCTTTGAATAATAGGAAATGTTCTAAAATCCAAGGGGGAGAAGATAGTTAAGAATTCACGGTATACACCACAAAATGAAGAAAAGTAGAGAAGGGGTGGGTTGAATGGAGATCAGAATTGTGAGAGGATGACACTGATCAAGATGAATTGTATTCATAAACTATGTTGTTAAATGGCACTTCCTTTGTACAGCTACTTAAAATAATAAAATATTTTAAAAGAAAAAACCTTAAGCAAAACTCAATTTTGGTAACATTTATAGAACGTTGGACTCTGATTACTCAGAAACTGGGTAAGAATCCCCCATTTATACTTAGTTTTCCTATATAAACTAAAGGGAGAAACAAAGAGTAAGCAAATGATTTTAGAGAAGGATTGGGTAAAAAGTTACACTATAGTACTACAGTTTAACAAAGCTCCTCTAAAATGATGGGATGTTAAACGAAGTTCTTCCATGCCTACCAAAGTTATCAAGTCGTTAATCTTACAACTCTGTCTGTAAACAAGAATCATCTAAGTTAAGCAGGCCCATACTGGGTCCACCCATTTTGGAATGGGTTTGGGCATCACAAACCTCTAAAGGTGCCACAGATATTTCATAAGCCCACAGTTCAGAGGAAAATTAGGCCAGCTCTTGTTCTCATTTCTATTGAGAACAAAGAAAAGAAAGCAACCCTATTTAAAAGTTGCCAAGTGGCCTTACCACAGTGCATTAGCCATGTTTCTAGCTTATGTAAATGATGCTTTAAAATCGGTTTAGCATGTAGATGCTAAATAACACCTGATTTTAGAGAACATGCCTGAATCACCTTGCCTAGACCTTCTTACTCCCTCATCATCCACCCTCTCACTGGGAGAAGTCTTCCTCCTTAAGATGTACTTTTTGATTACAATCATCCCATCCAAGGGATGGACCTACCTTACCCAGCCCTTACCTAATCACTCTAGGGCAAATTAATCGAACTAGACACTCCTAAAATGGCCTACCCTGTCTCCCCATCCCTTCTAACAAAAACCTAGCTCCTGACTCTCTTACCATCCCATTTCTCCATCAGTTGCCTGTGGTCAATATAGTGCTTTTGGTTTTCTTCTATGTGGCTATGGATGGATCTTTACTACTTTTTACATGTTTCAGAAATATGATAGTCTACAGACATGCTATTTTATTTCACTATGTTAAATTATTTTTCAGCCATAAATAGCTCTCACTTTTCTGTTTTTTCTCTATTACTCTTCAAAGCCATTCTTTTCTCCATCCTGCAATTTCTCAGTCAATATTCAACATTATAGAGCTGAGTCAAGTATCAATTAGTTATCATAGTCATCATCAGTATACAATCTATTAGCATTGATTAACACACTTATCTACTTACAAAAAAAGTTCATTTATTTTGAATCATACAATCTAAGTCATTTCTTGTTTGGTAGATTATTAAAGCCTTTAGTTTGAAGTTATTCTTTCATTCAAAAACTCTCTTTATCACTTGTTCTTTTTCCAGTACTGTGTTAGATGCTTGAGATACACTGATGATAAGAAACAAAGACAATTTCTACCCTGTAATTAACTGAGGATAAAAATTAATCAGTTCATCAAAGATACAAATATAATACTCCACACTGTATACAAGTTGCTTTTTAACAACCTCTTTTGGAGTGTCTGGCCTACTTTACAGGGCCACAGGATTTAAGAGGCCTAGGATCTCTTCAGATCCTATCAAGTTAATTAAGAAGGGAGGGGATGAAAAGAAGATTACAATCAGAAAGAAGACCAAAAATCCCAGGGAATTAATATGTTGAAGGAAGATAAACTGACATATGATGATAACACAACAAGCAGGCAGAGTCAAATCTCAACCTTAGAAGCTTCCTAGAAGGGTTATGGTCTTGACCACAATGGCAACAACAAAGGGAACTAATAAATTTGGAATTCTAACACTATCCCTTTTTAGGTATATTACATTGTATGTCATTTAATCTTATTTTAGCCTGATTTTTTTCACCAATAAAGTGCTATAAAAAAACTGTAATTTTGGAAGGTTCATGTAATGAAAAAAGCCCCCTTAACTATCATCAGTTATTATCACAAGTTAACTTTGACCTAAGAGCTTTCTTCTAATCTTTCTCGATCAGTTTAAGAAACCAGACAACTCCTCCATCAGTTACAAAGTGGAATCTTCAGATATTTGAAGGTCGATAGCACGTCAAAACCGTACTTAGCTCCAATCAACTCAAAACTTGAGCACCCCTCTCCCTGCATTTCCTAGGTCAGTAAATGGTACAATCAACCCTCAATCACAGCATTGGCAACTTGGCAGACAGCCTGAACTCTCCCTCTTCCGCAGCCCGATGTCTAATTAGTTCACAGTCCTTTGGATGGTTCCTGAAAGGCATCTGGAAAATTCCTCCCCCTTTCCTACTGCTCCATACTAAATCAGGCCCCTGTCCTCTTTTGCCAGGACATTACAATCACCTTAACAATAAATCTCTCCAGATCACAGATTCCACAGCAAATTCCCCCCTTCAGTTACCTTGACAGCACAAAGATCAAGCAGTTCAACTCATAGCTGTCCTATATGACTGCCTCCTCTTATTTCCTCTTCCCCCCACTCCTTCATGGAGCAGAGTTGAAACGCTTCAACAGGTTACATAAGAAGGCCCGCTGTCACCCTTTCCCCTATAACTTTAAAGCTGTTTCCTGCCAACTCCTTCCCACAGTTGGACAATGGCAAAACTGCTTGCAAAAGGCAACATACACATCTCCCAATGCTTGTGTCTTCATTCACATATCCCTTCTGTCTGGAAAGCCACTCTGGCCAGCCTCCCTATCACCTTGAGCCGAACAGCTTCCACTTCTCTCAAGGACAGCCAAACACCAGTCGGAGAGGAAAGATGGTCTCCCAGATCTCTCCTTCCCCTCAACACTCTCTCTACAATCCTAGTAGAGTAGTCTTGCTGGTCTTTCCTATTTTTACCCATCCGTCACACCCAGTCAAAGGCACAGGGGCCATTGCTCATCACACAAAAGAGCACTAGGTTATAGAGCATAACACAGATTAAATGAAAGAATGATAAAATAATTAAATAAAGGGGAGATTGTTTCTAGTTGCTAGCCAGAGGAACAGAGATCATTAACAAAACCAGGAGATGCTTTACGAAGAACTAAGCTTTCTATCTATCACTGCAAGTTTTCCAGTAGAGAGATGCTGGCAAAAGACAAAAGATTTACTGCTCAGGTTAGACGCTGGCTTAGGTCTTCTCAGAAGTTCTTTAAACTACAGACTTTGCATTTTATTCTCACTTCCTCTCTTCCACAAAAGCAGCCACAAACACTGCAGCTGTGTAAGTAAAACATTAGTTAAAGTAAATAATATCAACACATAGGCTTATCCTAAGGTAAACAGGCAACCCTGAGAATAAACAACTCTTTCTTTAGACATTAATCCCAGTCACTTCTAATGTCTAAAAACAGCTTCATCCTCAAACTGTGATTTTATTCACTGAGGTTGACAAAATGGTAGGGCTACTACTGCCTGTTGCAAGAAACCAATGTAAAATGAAATTGAGGAGCCTCAATAATCCTGATCTCATTAAAACAAACTTCTACAATGCAGGCTCCTAAGTAGTAATGATCATTTTCCAGATTAACTGCTTGCCATTATGAGTGTGATTATTATTTGTATTTAGTCTTTTTAATCACTGCAATACTGGTACACATTCCTGGAGTAAGTTCTAGTATTTCAAATGTGTATGTGATGTGTACTGATCAAGTCAAGGAAATCATTTTCCAGCTGGTAGGCACAATGTAGTTATTGTAAGTAACTAGGCTTATAGCCCCCACAGCATTCAAATCTCAATGAAGTATTTAGAAAACAATACAAATATTACTTTATAAAGAAATTCATAATATTTTTCTAAAAAGTATATTTGCCACATTCAGACTAACAAAATGTATAGGAAACTCCAGCTCTCAATAAACACATAAAATGTGCTGCATTAGGGATATGGTCTGGTTTTGTTTGAATATAATTATGTAAAAGCAAGCTGTGAGGCAAGTTGTTTTCTAAATAAGAAATATATACATGTCTACATTGGCTAAATCTTCTTATAAAGTATAACCTTATAATTTCCACAAAATATTCAATAAACAATAAACAATATTTTGACCTGGTGATCACAACAACAAAAAAAGCTTTCAAAGTTTTCAACTGTCTATATATACTGTCTATACATATCACATAGCCACACAAAGTGAACATAACACATTTCTTTTTAAGTATGTCTAAAACCTCCAGCATAAGCTTTTCTTTTATGTCAAATCTGTTAGCAAGACACAGAATGCCAGTGATATGAATCGACTTACACTCTGTTGCTAAAAAAAAAAGCACTTAGAGAATTCAAAATTGTAGAACCTTTGTTTGCTCATCCTGAGAATGTACAAACTGGAGTTGCAGCTTGCTTTCTTTAAAACTTATTTGTTATGTATGGAGACATAAGTGTAAAATAGATGCTTAATGACTAGAAGCTGACACACAATGTGAGTCCGGCTTCGTAACAACTATTCTTTCCCTTCCATCTGCTTCCTTCTGTTTGTTGTTGTTGTTGTTGTTGTTGTTTTTATGATCTGCTCTCACCCTCTGGGCTTTTCTTCTGCCAAAGGATGGCAAAAGCAAAGAGAGCATGCAAGGTAACTGTTACCAATGCTGATAAAGAATAGGCTATGTTAATGATAGCTGAAATGGGTACCATTTAAGCATGACCATGTATCAATTAAGCTGATTTAATCAGTAGCCACCCAGAGCCATTCTAATGGTAGTTTTTATAAATCACCCCCCCCTACATAAAACAACTATTCTTCCTACTCTCTTCAGAAGAGGCTTACTTTAAGTCTCTGATGTTCTGGCATAATTAGTAGAGAAAAGCAGTCTCCTTCATGACAGATGTGGTGGTATATGTCTGTTATACCAGTAACTCAAAAAGCTGAGGCATGAGGCTTTTAAGTTTGAGGCAAGCCTGAGCTACATGGAGAGGCCTTCTCTCAAAAATCCAAAGGAAAGGGCTAACGGCATGATTCAAAAACATACAGTATCTGCCAAACCAGTCAAATCCAGTAGCACAAGAGGGGGGACCTCTTCCTTTCACTCTCAAAATGGTCCTAGTTTTAATGATAATATGTACCAGCCTACTGGACTAAGGTAAAAGAAGGACAAGATGTCTCCTTCTAGACCGGAGTTTCTTTGCTCTCAGCTCCATTCCCCAGTGTCTGAGCTAGGAATCCCATCATGAACAGAGATGAGTAAGGAATCTATTGCTCCAAGCCTCAGCAGAAACAGGATGGGCTCTAGAGAACTTTCCATATTCTTCTCTTCAAATCCATTCCTATCAGCACGCAGTGGCTCATGTCTTTTCCAGTGGTAAAATGCTTGACAAAGTCAGCTTTGCCCTATAATCTGCTTAACACTGCTGCAAGTATTGGCCAGCCACAGTGGCTTGCAGCTATAATCCTAGCTACTCAAGAAGCAAGGTTCATGAGGACAGCGGTAGTAGGTCAGCCTAAGTAAAATGTTAGTAAGACCTTATCTCAACAAAACAAGCCAGGCATAGCGGCATAGGTCTGTCAACCCAGCTAAGCAGGAGCCATACCTAGGAGGATCAAATTAAGGCTGGCCAGGAATAAACAGAACACCTTATTCTAAACATATCTAAAGCCTAAAAGGCTAGAGAAGTGGCTCAAGTGGTAAAGCTCCTGTTTTGTAAAGGTAAGGCACTAAGTTTAATGCCTAATATCACCCAAAACAGATGGGGTGCATATGCTACATTGGTTTGTTCTGTTTATAATCCTGAGAGGTCTTAGAGCTCATACCAAAGCTTTGCTCTTGAAAGATAAATAGAGGCACAATGAAGCTTGGTTAGAGATGCTGAAAACTAATAATGTTCACTGGTACAGCATTTGTCTAGCATGCACTGGACCTGGTATTTGATCACCAACACCAAACCAATGAATAAGAACTAACTCTAGGGGCTGGGTGTTTAGCTCAGCGGAAGACTGCCTGCCTGGCAAACACAAGGCCCTGAGTTCGGTCCTCAGCTCTGGAAAAAACAAAACAAAACAAAACTAACTCTAGAATTGGACTTCGACACACTGAATCTGAGTCTGCACTTTAAAGGGCTGCTCAGGTATTTCCATGCTCACTGTGGACTGAGAAGCCCAGTTCTGGAGAACTTGGAATGAGCAGGTGGACAGCTAATCCCTTCCTACTGAGAATGTTTACTTGGATTCTCCACTGCAAATAAATCCATCACTGTTTCCAATAGTACAACTTTGATGGGAAATACAACTGGACTTTGAATCCTTCTACTGTTGCTTGCTTACTAGCAAGGTATTGAACTTCTGTAAGTACCAGTTTCTTTAGCTAAGAAAGAAAGAATAAGAATTATACAGGACTATTAGGGAGCTCAGAGGTTAGAGTATGATAAGGAGGCCTGAGAATAGGACAGCACAAGTCTGCAAACATTTTATTTGGAAATAAAATGAGATCTGCAAACACAACTTTAATAATATATTACCAGTTTTCCCAAAATTACCATAAAAATTTCACAGAATTTTAACAAAATCTCAGTATACACTTTAGTTGGATTAGAAAAAAATCTTAATGTCTATATGAAGAAATTTTAACTGCGACAAGAAATGTAGGTGCTATAAAAAGATCATACAAGAATGTATACAATCCTACAGAAAACATATTAAAAAGAATAGATAAAAATTTTCTTTAATATTACAGAGAAGCAACTAGAATAAATAAAAATAAGAAAATGTAAGTGATAAGTATGAAGCGCTTAATGAAAATGAAGTATAAAATGACATATAAAGTATATATCTATATATATACTTTATATATAAATAAAAACATCAGTATATACATAAAATGCAATATACTGATGTTTTAGTTATATATTGATATTTTCATTTTATTATATATATATATACATATTGGGATACACTGATGTTTTTATTTCCTAGTATATATTTATATATTCCCTGGATGAGATTATTGGATCAAAGGGATAATAGTGCTGATAGCAGTCACAGAAGAACTAACCATAACAGTGATCACTATTATCCTTACCCAGAACACAGTAGCAGTTTACTTTCTGAGGATCAACTTGAGTACAATCAAACTGAGGTAATCACGACTCCCATACTCCTATGACATCCACAGTACCTGCATGTCAGTGTTCTAAATCCTTTACATAAATGAATGCTAATTTTCACAACAGATCTTTAAAGACTAGGAAATTGAGATATTAAATATGCCTGGTAAATATAGCTATAACTACATCTTAGCTATTTCATATGCTAGTTATGTATGCTGGCTACTTTTGCTTTATTTTTGTTACCATTACATATCTTTAACAGCAATCTCACTCCTATGACTAGCCTAAAAGAAAAAAAGCAGCCAACAAAATGAAAAAATATGAATATGTATGCATGTGGGTGAGTATATTTGGACAGCTCTAACTCGGTATCTGCATAAAACAAGTTAGAACACAGAGGAAGCATGCTAAGAAAGTAACCTGAACTGCTTCTTGGAGAGGATATAAAAACTGAAGAACACACATCCTCAGAAAGGTAGAACTAAGAAAATTCAAGTGTAGGATAACCACAAAGAAATGACATTATATGTTTTCTGGCCAGACAAAGAACCCTGTAAGAATTTAAGAGGTGTTTTTAGGAAAATTTCATTTCTCAGAGCAACATTACTTTTGTTAAATAGTTAAGTGTTTTTTCCTCTCACATATTACAGACTATTAAGAAAATTTCCAAATCTTTAGTTTTTATTGAACAACAACAAAAATATCTCAGTAATGGCAAGTTTCAAAAACAAGTAAGGCTACAGGCTAAAGCCCCCGCCTAGGAGAAGGAAAGCTATAGTCTGTTCCTGGCACCAACACCAACACCACCACAATATTTGACCTTTGACATATCATTTAACTTGCTCTTAATTTCCTTGCTCACAAAGAAAGGAAGTTCAGCCAGGCCATCTTTAGAGCTCTTTTTTGAGACAGAATGTGCTGATTCTATAATTAAAAAACACAGTGTAAAAAAGTAAAAGCTAGTAGTACGTAAGAGTACTAATTATATATTTTAGGAGAGAATTTGGAATCTGAGTTCCTTATTGCAAGTATTCAAGTGAAGAAACCACTTTATAGTGTACATTATTTAAAAAAACAAACAGCAATATCAATTAGTGATTCTACACATCCAAATTGTAATTCTAACTACTTAATGGTTTCATTTTCATGCCGAGAATTCAAGTTGCTATTTTTGATATTGTTCTGATCACTGATTTATCACCATTTCAGGGCCATTACATAGAGTCCTAGAGTCACAGTCACTGGAAAAGGCAACTCAGTATGAGACAACTGGCCAAATAAATAATCTGCACATTAAAATTTGCTGGCAGGAAAATCTGAATAGAAATTATTGATAGAGGGGCTGGGAAGGTGGCTCAGTGGTAGAGCACTTGCCTTGCATGCTCGAGGCCCTGAGTTCAATTCCTCAGCACCACATAAGAAAAAAGCCGGAAGTGGCACTGTGGCTCAAGTGGTAGAGTGCTAGCCTTGAGCTGAAGAGCTGAGGAACAGTGCCGAGGCCCAGAGTTCAGGCCCCACGACCAGACCCAAAAAAAAAAAAAAAAAAGAAATTATTGATAGAACACACACACACCGAAATGGTAATAAAAAAAAACTGCTTAAGCATGACAGCTTCCTGAAGTAACAAAGTTTCCATTTTATATTTCCATAATCTTTATAAATAATAACACAATCGTTATCAACACTTTATGAAAATTCACGCAAGGATATAAAAGTCACTAACTCATGGGGCATAAAGATTTCCAAGAACTTGTTAAATTTTATGTATTTTATTTCCTTAAATGGTTATGGGGTATTTCCAAAAGCATACAGAAAATTCCTTAAACTTTGCCAACATGTTAATAGTTACATGAAAACCACCTTTCAGACTGTATGGAATCCTCTAGAAAAATTTATCCAGTCTTTTGATAGGATATCTAGGTATGAATTCCTGTAGAAGCACATTCAGAATGCTCCAACCAAGTTTTTATAGGCTAGAGTGACGTAAAGAAAAAATGCATGGCTTGCACAGTTATCTAAAATCCCTGCAAACAAGAGCAGGTCAACATTTTCTTATCTACCAGTAGAAGCACGTGCACCTATTTATATCCCTGGATTAACTTCATGTCTAATTTTGCTGCCTAGCTAGTTAGCATCCAGAAGAAGATTTTTTTTTTCTAATTGCAAACGGAACCTGAGCTAGATCAAAGACATTTTAAGAAGGTCAGACTTTACTCCTGGCATAGGGTGGATAGAGGGTGTGATCCCGTGTAAATTCATTAATGCTGAGCCATTCACTTTGGAACATTATCTAAGTGGCTACAAGATAACCCCCGGGCCCAGCTGTACCCACCTGTTGGGGCGGCGGAACTGTTCGACTTACCCAAAAGAGCAGATTGAGGGCGTAAAGCAAGCAGCGCAGGCACTTCACAGAATCTTCTCTGGCCATGGTGACCCTCGGAAGGGTGAAGCCCCATCCTTTCAGCACATCCTAACCCCAGGGACGAAGCAGCCAGGGTCTGCCGGAGGGAGGAGTGCAGGAAGAACCCGAATTAGCGCCGCGCGCGCCACGGACACCCCTTCCCCCCCTCCTCCAGCCCTCACCTGGGGGGGGGGCGGAGACAGCGAGTCCCCAAACTTAGTTCACTGCAGCCGGCGCTTGATCAAAAGTCATGTTGTTAAAAGTCCCAATAGACACTGAGCCTCCCCCAAGGACCTACCTGGCTTCGGATAACACCTGCTGGGAAGAGAAAGGACTGGCCCTCGGGATGGGCAAAGGCGCACAGCGAAGTGCTTCCCTGGGGACCCTCTGCGCGTGGAGCAGCACTTTACAGCCTTCCCTAACCCACGCCCCCCCTCGGGGGTAGCTCTGCCCGCAACTATCCTAAAGGACAGACACCCACTCTGCGCACCCCCCCCACCCGAGACCTCACCCGTGCCGCCCGCGTCCCTTCTCCACGGCACAGTCCAGACGCCACCACTGCCACCACCCTGCCCAAGTCGGCCGTCCTGTCCCCCCACCTCCTCCGCCCGGTCCCGCAGCTTCGGGAGTCGAACGCGCGCGACCCGAGGAGGCGCAGCTGGGAGCTGGATTCTACCCCGCGGCGGCGACTAGAGTTTCTGGGCCAGAACATGAGAAACGCCGTTTTTCGTCCCCAGAATAATGGATTTAGCCTGGGGCGGGGAGGGGACGTCGGAGGGGTGAGGCGGGGCGGGGGGGAGAGGAGGACCCGCGCAGCTGTGCGCACGCCGGGCTAGCCCCTCATCCCTCCCCCCCTCCCCCGGCGCCCCGGCCGCCCGCGGAGCACAAAGCCCGGGCGGTCACCCGCCCCGCCACCGTCCGGGGCCAGGTCTGCGCTCCCCCGCCCCGTCCCCGCCGCCCAACCACCCCCGGCATGGCGCGGGCGACGGCGGACTCCTAGACCCGCCGGCAAAGTGGCTGAGGCGAGCGCCCAGGGCAGCCGCCCGCAGACGGGACGGGTCGGGGACTAGGGAAAGCCCGGAGACGCGCGGCCACTCACCGTCCGCGCCGGGCTCCGTGCGCCACCCTCGCCGGGCGACACTTGGGGACGCGCGGCGGAGACTCATCCGGGCAGGGACCTTCCTCCCCTCCGAGAGACCAAACGCTGCCTGGGCTCCGGCCAGCAGACGCTTCCTTCTCTTCCTCTCCCCACGCCGCCGCCGTCGCTGCCTCCTGGGAAAAAAGAAGAAGGAGGAGAAGGGGAAAAAAAAAAAAAAAAGTCCTGGGCAGCAGTTGCTGGAAAGTCTCGGCTCAGCCACCTCCCAGCGCCGCTGTCCCTCCCCAGTCCTGGCCAAGTCCGGACGGAGGCAAGCCGCGGGCGGCAGCCAGAGCCAGCTGCACGCGCTCTCAGCGCATGCTCAGCCGCTGGCCGCCCGGGTTGGGTCCTAGTGGGTGTTTCTTGGCCCCCCCCTCCACCCTCCCCGCTCACCCGCAGGGAACCCCCCCAGAGGGACCTTCCCCGCCCTCACCTCTCCAAACTACCATCCAAAGGAGAAAAGACTCCTGAGATTCCCCCCGACCCCCCCCCGCTCCGCCCCCGCGCAGCCAGCCCCTTGAAAATGGTGGTGTCCCAGAGAATGGAGGCTGGGTTATAAGCATGGGGAAGCAGGTTTTTATGATATGAAAATATTTGCGTTTGAGAAGGGGGGGCATGAAGGGGAGGCCCAACCCAATTCCTGCAGTGAGAAACTGGTTTTCACAACCTTTACAGAGCCACCTCCTGTGATATGTCATTAACAGGGTGGCCTATGATCCCTCTTGCTGATTTGTTTCCTTTCTAAAGGGGGGGAAAAATCTGTTCCTGTTCCTTGCCCCCCCGCAT
Source organism: Dipodomys ordii (assembly GCF_000151885.1). Taxonomy (NCBI): domain Eukaryota; kingdom Metazoa; phylum Chordata; class Mammalia; order Rodentia; family Heteromyidae; genus Dipodomys; species Dipodomys ordii. Next base: position 6,408,858 of record NW_012267264.1, on the reverse strand, counting down.
TGTCCACCAATGTCATCTGTGTGAAGTGTAATGCTGTCCCGTCTAGCTAGCACGCGGAATGAGAAGAAAAGTATATCTTTAACTCTCTCACAAGTCATCCCAAGTTTCCAGAATTTCCCAAATGGGATTACTTTTTCAGCTTTAACTGGTGATCTATCTTGACATGTGCACATAGTAGCAAGTATTTTGGAAAGCCACATTTTTATGAAACTAACATTTCATAAAGCATTCCCACCAGCTACAAGAGAATCGTCCTTTCAAATACTTTTTTCTTTAAAGAAGAAATTGTATGCATTTCTATGATTAGTTCTGTGCATATTGGATGGTAAATCAAACATTACCAACAGATGTGAAGTACCTGAAATTCATCGTTATGGAAAAAAATCTAGTCATTGAATGACTTAAATATTCTTCCAGAAAAAAAAAGAATATTTTACCTCTGTCTAGGGTCAGCTTCTTGTCATGACAAGCAGTATCATTTAAGTAGAACTAAAGTCAAAACCAGGAGACAACATAGGTGTCTGGATATCTAGATGTAGACTGTTTTATTCCCCTGGTACTAGGTTTTGACTTGAAGACCTTGAACTTCACATGCTCTTCCGCTTGAGTCATGCTTCTAGTCCCCTTTGTTTTCGTTATTTTTCACATAGAGTCTCAGGAAGAATTTTGCCCAGGGCCATCTGTGATCATGATCTTCCTACCTCAGACTCCCACATAGCTGGAGTTACAGAACAACACCACACAATACACACAACACACACACACACACACACACACACACACACACATACCACAGCTTATTTGTTGAGATAGGTCCTGCTAACTTTTTGCTCTGGCTGGCACTGAATCACAATAATCCTCTTTCTTTCTGCCTCCTCATTGGCTAAGTTTACAGGTGTGACCCTTCCTATGCCCACACATCTAGGCTAGGAACATTCTCTGTGAGCAAATCCTTAAGTAGTATGTAAAACAGCAAGCCCAGCAGAGCCCCAAAAATATAGCCATCCCCAAACAAAATTTGAAGAAAAATGTGGTCTTCCATCAGATAGCCACCAGTTTTGTAACAAAGAAGCTTCTGACATTGTGGAGAAGAGAAAGAATTTTCTTTATCCCTTATTGGTTTATGCCCATGTTAGGGTGTAAGCATGTTTTATATAGACTGTTGACACAATGTCTGTCTGCATGCAGTTAGTGCCACACCACTGAGAGCTACAAAATTCTGTCAGGGAGAAAAGTCGGACTGACATCAAAATGGAAAAACAAAGCAATAATAGCTCCCATGTCTCAAAACAGAGACCTTCTTCCACCTCTAGACAGCAGTTGATTGCCTTTATCTCAATTCACAAAAACCAGTCCAGAGTACAATCTGGAATCACAACTGTCCAACCAAGGCACTCAAAATCACTTTATGTGCAAACCACTTTCTCTCAAGCTTCCAGAAATTCCTAATGCTCTGCCACTTAAGTGCCACTCTCCTGGCACTTAAAATCAGAATATCCGCAAATTGTGGCTTCAGCACAATGATATCTAAAAGCTCCCAAGGGAATTCTAGGGTGCCACAAAGTTGAAAATCTACCACAATGATGGCTTTATAGATCCCTGAAAAGTAGCAAGACAGCCTCTTCAGGTTTAACTGGATCATCTATGAATTGATAAACTGGGATTATTGTCTCCACTTTGCAAGAGAAGAAGAAGAAAAATCTGTTAACTATTGCTAATATTCCTCATAAATGGAGGAATGAGAGTCTTTGAGTCAGTATTTCAATAGAAACTTCACCACTAAGCATTTCAGTATGAGACAGTTTTGATGATTTCACATTGACCATACTTCCCATAACTTCCACTCCTCCCCAGCCTGAGCAAGCCTTTCTCCCAGCAGACACCTCTTCAGATGCTTGAGGGCAGCTGGCCCTCTCCCAATTTCCCCTCCCTTTCCAATTCTTCTCCAGGATCATATGACTTGACCTCACAGCTGTCATTCTGAAGGATTTCTATTTTTCTTGGTGTGAACCACTTTTTGTGTGTGCACAAAAGTCACAATTTTGGCCATAACCACTTGAATATGAAAAAGCATAAAAGAAAGACTAGACAGCACATTAATGGCCCTTAAGGCAAGAGCCCCTTGTAAGGCAATGTGCATTTCAATAAATATCAGTTGAGAACTAAAGTGGAGCACAGTGGCAGACTGCTTGTTTGGTAGCCACAAAGTTCTGGGTTGGAGCACCAGCAATATAAATATATGTCAATAAACACATGGACAAACTATTATTTGAGCATATGCTTCAGATTCTCATGTCCAAACACCAAGTCTTTGTATACCAAGAAAAGGCGAAAAGAACCCCACAAAGCCTGTTCAGTTTATTTAGTGATAATAATGTGTAGTAATAATAGGATATACACTTACAAGCCAATTGTAGAGTAAGCTCAGCTATGCGCCAAGATAATCCAAGTTCTTCAATCTACAGGTCATTTTTCTTTTTCTTTTCTTATCTTTTTCTACTGACTGCCCAAGATGGAGACAAGAGGAACAGCATAGATGTTTGGATTCAGCAATGACTTTCTGCTCATTCTTAGTATAAGACCTTAAAGATACACTTAAAGGAAAGCATTTCTTTTAATTATAGAAAAGAGAAGTAATATATTCTTTAACATAGTCTATGTATCTAATGGAGTAGCTACTTCCCACATTGAAGTATTATTTCCTGGTGAGATACAGCTGAGATCACCTGGACCACATATATAGTAAGTAGTTTCTATGGTCATAACTGGAATCTGATTTACTCTCTCATTGTTAACCTACATTACAACAAAAATTCAAAAATGGTAGGGATTCACTGACAGGTTTTTGAGTGCCCAAAAACTATTTCAAATAAACTTACTGAAGCTGTGACTGGTAAAGATACTTCATGTTTCACAACTGAAAGAGTATATCCAATAAAACCCTGAGAAAATTCTTCCATTACTGAATTAAATAGACTTCACTCTATTGCAAGTTTAGGACTGCCAGATAAAATGCAAGACATCCAATTAAATTTAAATTGCAAAGAAATAGCTGTTTTTAGATACAATATTTCTCCAATATCATTGGATGCACAAATAAAAAAAATAAATTATATAATGTCTATCTGAAAGTTACTCATCTACATCCTACATTATTATTTACTAAATCTGGAAAAACTAGGTAACCTAGAAAATTCCACTCAATGTGCTACAACACTAAGTGAATATAACATTCTACATAATAGTAAATACATAATAGTAAATACAGAAATAGCAATTTATCCACTCAGTAATAATATAGGTGAGTTATTTGCTCTCCTCATTGATCTAATATACGTATGTAATCACAGTGTCCTTACCTATCTCTTCTCACAGTCACAAAATGATTGGCAATGCAGCCACTACATTTAATCAACACCATTCTGGAAGAGAAGAAATTAGTTCCTTTCATGAGTCTCTTTTAAAAATCAAGAAAGCTACTCCTAGGAGTTTTACAACAGATTAACTCATTATATCCATGGGCTAGAACACTGTCACATCTCCTTGTATGTGTCAACTATTTTTTAATTATACAACAAGTGTGGCTCTACCATGAATAGTTTTAAATCAGTCAAGATAAAATCTCTGCGACTGGGCAATGCTTCTCTGAAGTTCAGACATTTGGAAAGATTACACCAGAGGCATGGGTAAAAACGATCGAGTTCTATTCAATAAAAAATCTATTGAATTGTTCCTGAAAACTCAGAACTACACCAAGAGAGAAGAAAAAGTTCCAGAATAATTGAGACTCTCAAAGAATCTATAGTTTCATTAGTGCACTCTCTTCAGAAAATAAAACTTAGAAAATTTAACAACTCTTTTCTTCTGTGAAAAGATTTGTTATAATTATTTGAAACAAAATATAAAGGAAAGGAAGAGAAAAACTACAGATATATTTACAAACATCTACCAAGGCCTACTTTTTATAGAAAGAATCCATAGAAATATTCTATTTTACCATAGTTTCTTTGCCACAATATAGCTAGAGAAAGATAAAAAGCGACTGTGAAATTAGCTATATCTTTACCCTGTCTCTTCAATACCCTTACTGTGTTTTAAAACTTTCAGATTATTGTGAAACTATACTGAGTAATATTGACTTACTTATTTACAGTAGGTAAAATGTTTACTTTTTTAAATGGTCTTCAGTTAGCTAAGCAGAACTCAGAAGTACCCTCATCTTATCATGTATAAACTAACCAGTTTTATAAATAACATCAGTTGTAATTTGGGGATTAGCTTTGACAAGAGTTTTGTCATTGAAACTTAACTTTTCTATTCCCAAGTGTGTGTATGTGTGTGTGAGCTTTTTATTCATATGTTTGTGTGTATGTGCAAGTTTTCTATTTTTATGTTGTGTGTATGAGTCCATCAGCCATAACTGTATATGGTGAATTTGAAGGGTGAGGGGTTTCCATTTCATAGGTCATAGTATGAATACACATAATTGGTTGACGAATAAGAAAAGAAATAATATCCTTGATCTCCTTTAGCTTCAGTGCTAAAGTAAAAATGTCATTGTTATAATGACCAGTATGTTTTATCTTTGTGTGAATGGTTTTCTTTCTTAGAAAATAATATTAAATGAGTCCTATTCATAGTAATAAAGAAGTGATATCATATTGGGAATAAAAAATTATACATAGAAAATTCATATAGTTTTAATAACATAATTATTTCCATTATTTGAACCCATTTTGTAGCTTTATCATTGATATTATCCACAATAGCTGACTAGAGAAGGTTTCTGAGTTGACTTATAAAACACACACATAAGCAGCCTTGGTAGCATAGTAAGTAGAACGTCAGTCTCATAAAACACACACACGTGTGTGTGTGTGTGTGTGTGTGTGTGTGTGTGTGTGTGTGTATTCTAAACCAACTTGTAAGTGGAAATAAAATTATGTATTTTTGGTGTGTGTTTTCAGTTGGTTGTGCTTTATGAGTTAATGTTACCTTAACACTGGGTTACAGAGAAGTATCTCCCAAAGTATGACAATTGTGAAGATGAACTGATTCTGACTTAGAAGAAAGGTGACCTGAAAATTAAAGTCACAGCAGGCAGCCCAGGGCTGAAAAGCTGACTGTATGTTGACTTAATATCTGGTGTGGCAACAGCTATTCCCCAGATCACACAAAGAAACTGAAAATTTATGTCAGAAGCTTCGGTTACTTTGGTTTACCCTTTTTCTCTATCTTTCCTTTCTAAATTTGTGTGTGTGTGTGTGTGTGTGTGTGTACTTATAAATTTATTTATAAAACATTTCCTCCTTTTGTACCTCTCCACCACCATTATTTCATTGGGCCAGCGTTCCTAACCATCCGTCATGAATTCACCATGTTTGCAGCACATGCAAGCTTTCTCAAACGTGCCTCAGTTAGTTATGGGAGCAGGCGTGGATACCCAGAACCTACAAACTAGACCAATCAATTAGAGTGTGACTGGAACTTGAGCAAACAGTCATCAAAAGGCAATGTAAATTCAGGCAGCCAAGCGGAACCAAGTATGAGGGGAATGTATTGGCAAGCCCTAGGTGGAAATCTCGGCAGGAAGACAGATGGCAGTGTCAAAGAGGCCCAGCAAATGGTAGTAGGCAGGTGCCCTGGCAGACAGACAGAGCTCATTGGTAATGGATTTAGACAGCAAAAATAACAGTAAAAAGTTTGCTATAGCAAGGACTACCCTGCAGATCAAGGTGATTTGGTCATTCTCTGTCCAGGCCCAGGTGGTAAGGCTAGTTCAGGAAGGTGAATTCTTGTACAAAAAAATAAAAAAAGCAAGACTCAAGAATAAGAAATAGAACACTAGAGAAATCTGTGTACATTCTAATTTTAGAAATATTGTGTTCAGGTTTGAAAAGAAGGTCTCAAAGGCTGGGCCAAGGATTTTGACTTTTAGCTAGAGCTAATGACAACCACCTTGAAGCATTTTGATATGAGCAAAAGAAGAATCTAAGAAACACCAGCAGAAGTTTGAATTTGAATGTTAGCTTCTTCTGCTTGCCACTTTAGTGGTGTGGTCAAGAGCTTATTGCCCTTACCTCCTTGAGTCTCAGTTTTCTTATCTGCATACCTGTCTCTTAAAGTGGCTATGACTTTTTTGTGTGAGTGGCTTAAATTTAGCCTGGGTCAACTGCCCTTTGAGACTTAAATAGAAAAGGCTGAGCCTCTTTCCCAAAAGCAATGGGTAAAAATGTCTTCCCCTTGCATTCCTTCTGTGGATTCTAGAATGGCGAAGAAAGGACAAAATACTTCTAGATTGCTGAGTGCCTTTCTAGATAATTTTGCCCACCGTGGTAAGCTAACCTTTAAATAAAGATTCCGTCCCAAAATATAGCTGGCACCATTCCATGAGCATAGCTGATTTTTAACTAATATCTCAAAAAAATAAGAAAGAATTTTTGCAGAAGCACCACAAAAAAACTGAAGACAGCTATCAAAAACTCTGTGCTTTCTGTGGCTCCGCTTATTTCTTTTTTAGTTCCCTTCTATAGCTTCCATGGTACCTGCCTTCCCTTTTCTGATCTCACTCACTACTTAACACCAAATTCCTGGAAACTTCTCATGCAGACAGCATAGCTATCTTTTTCATGGTATAGTCTACGCTCAGCCTAGACCCCAGAGGTTTCAGCTTTCACACAATCCTTTTCCTAAGAGACATTCTGATGCTTAGAAAAAAAATCAGAAAATGCTGTAACAGTGCTTACTATATGCTATAAAATGTTTTAAGCAGTATACAAATAGTAATAATTTAATCTTCAAAACCCCATTTTCTATAAGAGGCAACTAATACAAGTCAAGGGGTTAGTAACTCTCAGAGTGAAAATATAATGTAGGGTTCTCTTGCTCCAGTTTTAGATTAGCTGCTAGGGCCCAGCAAGGTACCAGGAAATGTGTTGTGTGTATGGTTGTTAGGAAATATTATCATGGCTGTAGGTCAGATGTAGTGGAGAAAAACAGGCCATTAGAAATAAAATTATTTAGCAATATTTAACCAAGAAATTTCTACAGATCACTAATCCATTAAACATTCTAAGGGCAACTGCCTATAAAAACAGAAACTACTGCATTTGCTTCCCAGAACATAAGCAAACTCTCCAATCTACTAAAGGTTCTAAGAAGAATTCCTGTATAAAAGAAATTACTTTTACGTTGTATAAATAAGCAGGAACTTCCTAAATATATTTGATCAAGTTGTATGTGTTTGTGTGTATGCTCCTATTGAGAAATCAAGAGAGAAATTCTAATAGTGAATAAACCTAATATTTTATTGGACAGGCTGTGAGAAAAGCTAATTTCTATAAATAGTGAGTCATTCCAAAAGGACATGGCAGCTAAGCAGCTATGAGCCACAAAGATATAGAAATACATGAGAAAAATAAGGAAATTGAACTTGACCCTGAATACTAAAGTCTGCTTCTCATGCCCATAGTAATGTGAATGGCCTGAATCCTACTGTGAGCTAAGGAAATGGCAAGAGATGACAATATGAAGAAAGAGAGAGAGGAGAAAGGGAAGAAACAGGAAGGACAAGAGAGAGGAAGGGCTGGAAGGAGGAAGAGAGAGAGAAGGACAAAAAAAGAGAAATGAGAGGGAGAAAGGGGAAGGGAGGGAGAGAGAGGGAAGGAGGGATGAATTTCTCATGTCTGTCTCATCAGAGATAAAGATGCTAGCCTTTGTCCTCCTCAGCAGTCACTTGCTAGGTTTCTGAAGTCCCTCTTTTGTGTGTTGGTCCTGACACAACCCTCAGGTGCAGATGGTATAACAGGCAGAACAGGTCTACTTTCCACCAGGGCTTTCTAGAATATCCCTGACTTCCAAGTTGTAGTCTATTCCTATCAGCCCAACAGCACTGAATAAGCTTTATTTGTTAGCTTCCACCTCTACTTTTCCTTCCTAATAGTGTGATGTGAAATCCTGATTTAAATCTGACATCCTTCCTCAGATCCCATCTTCTTGCTATCACTATTCAGGAGCTATTTGATGTTGCTCCTTATGTTACAGCTGCACCCCTTACTTCCCAGGGACCTGTTGAGACTGAATTCTCAAACCATTACCATGCTACAACTTGCTTAATGTGTGAGTTGAATAATCAGTTCCCTCTATGATCACTCTTCAACTACACATTGCAACACACATTCCAACACACACACTCTAACACACACACACACATTCCAACACACACACATACACACAGTGTTTGACCTCCTTGGATACTAAAACCTGTAAGATGCAAGTGTAATTCTGGCTAACCATTTAGACATGTATCGCTAAACCTTAGAACTCAAGTATTTACCCTGCTGTTGCCTGTGTAAACTCATGGATATTAGTTTGGCTTCTTTGTTTTCGTTTGTTTGTTTATGCATGAATGTGCTGAAATTTTTAAAAGTGGATTTATCAGAGTCATTTTTGTAATGTTGATCTCATAGTATATGAAGGTAAATATGTTGTCAGCCTTTTTTACTAAGGGCATTCATAACCGAATTTTCTGTGTTCTCACTCACAGGCTGGTTTTTTTTTTTTTTTTTTTGTCAATCATAATGTATTTGCTACAAACTACACAGCTCTCTGCCTCCCTATCTCTTGTTCTCTTTCTTACAAAGGAACAGATCTTCAAATCTACTTTAAGCAGATTTGGAGAAGCAAAAGAGTAGAATGGAACACTACTTCATAGAAAGTACACTATAATGCAAATCTAGAGAACTCTGTGTACTTTAGCAAAATGATGTTATAATATCTACTTTTACATACAGATTTAATATGAAATTTGTGTGTATGTGTTTGCTCATCTATGGTCTGCGTAGTTAAGGTTCTACAATAAGCAGCCTCTGCAAATGAAAGTATTAGTGACCTAATCTTTGGGGGGAAAACTCTGAGAAATTATTTGAAGAGAATTCTACTTTCAGCTATTTTTGCATTTGAAACACTGTAAATCTATATAGTGAGAGAAATATCTAGTGAACTGGAAAGCAAAATCTTAGATTTGAATCTGCCTTTCTCCTAAGCCAGGAAACCTACAATTGTTTAACAACTCTCCATCTGAGGTTATATGATAAGAAAAGGCTATTCTCATCCCTTTGATAACTTCATCAATTTTGATAATTTAGCTAAACTATTTAGATATTATCCCAAATATTTAAAATTCTATCCTTTCTAGTTTGCAAATATATTCTTAAAATAATTTTTGAGTCAGCAATTTTTAGAGGAACAATATTCATGTGCTGACATCATTTTCTAAAATCTAGGTACTAACTGCTGATCTAATATGAGGAGTGTCTTTTAATTCTATTGGTAATAATAGTTTAATATTTTAGAAAGATAGATCCCATCTCAATTTGTAAGGATTTCAAAGGCAGATATACAACACTTATTTATATTTTCTTCTCTTTTAAAAATTATTCAAAGCCAACTTCCTTTTTCTAGGAGAATTTTAGAAATGGTCTCTGTGTGACATAAACAAAATATTTGTTTTTCCTATGGATGTATCTAGGAAATTTAACTGATAAATTTGCTTCCTTTTTTCTTTCCCATTCCAAGTTTTAAGATGACTATAATTAGAATATAAAGCATTCACACTTATATGTGAGTCAATAATTTTATACATTAAACATTTCTTCATTGTACACTTTGACTTTATGAATCTGTAGTGATTGATAGCTAATAGTTTCCTTTGTTAAATCAGAATCAATTCTATAAGTAATTATTAATTTAACCTGACATTTTTTCATTTAATGGACAAAATGACAATATTTATCACTTCATTTTTATGACTTGACAACTATCACAAAATAATTAGTGCATCAGTAATCAGCAATAACTTAATGTAAGTGCCCATGAGATTCTCAATCCAATAGACTGAGGAAAATGTATGAATTCCAAAAGGCATGTTTCCTGCTAAAACTAACAGTAGTGCCAAATGTTTTAGAAATTTTCATAATGTAGACAGTAAAACTTGAATGAATTCAACTAGAAATATCAAACTCCTTGCACATAGCTGGCTCATCATGAAGTGCCACATTTCCCAATTTGCACTATGCCTCCTTCTCCAAGTGATTATTGTAAAAGAAACACTTAACATGCCCTGATGAATACAACAATTATTAACACAAAAGAAATCATTAATGCATCAGAACAGAAAGAGGATGGTCTGTTAGCATCTAATTAGGTTTCTTCTGTAATTATCCTCCTTTTGAGAAAATTTCTTAATGTAAAAATGATAAAACAAATTAGGAGTCTTGATGGAGTTTAATTAGTGAGCAGAGCTGAAGTTCATTTAGCTTAATCCTTACCCTTTGGTATGTTTTTCTAGGATTCTTAATTATACAAAAGCTGAATATTTTAACTTATTCAATCATTCACAATGTCTACATCATAAAGCCTTCCTCAGGCATGCTGATCTCCTACCCACAAAAAAACTCTTCCAAATGCTCAACATTGTACTGAAGTGTTAGAAGGGGAGAAAAAGGAAGCATGAAACAAATTATGACTGGGGCAAAAAGGTAGTAAAGGGGAGAGAAGAAAAGATACTAAGAAGAGTAAGGCTCAAGAGGGGAGGAGAGGATATTGAAGTAAAGAAAGAAGAAAGGTTCAGAAAGGAACAGTAGATGAGATGTCTGGAAGGCTAAGGAGCAGCAACACAAGGTTGTTTTGAGGTCAGATTACTCAGTAATCGTCGAAGCCTTATTTCAAACAAGTCACCTAGGCCAGGCTCTTGTGGCTCACATTTGTAAACACAGCTATTGAAGAGGCAGAGATCTGAGGATGATGCTTTGAAGCCAGCCTGGTCAAGAAAGCCTATGATAATCTAATCTCCAATTAACTACCAGAAAATCAAAAGTGGCACTGTGGCTCCAAGTGGTAGAGTCCTAAGCTTAAGTGAAAGAGCTCAGGGACAGTGCCTGGACCCTGAGTTCAAGCCCACGAGAAAAAAAAAAGAGTTACCTAATTAGTTTACTCATCACCTACCTGGCAATGAAAACTGGTTATTAGTGTAGTTGGTTAACGGTTTCTTTTGTTTATTTTTTTAATCTTCCTTCTAGTTCTTGGGAAAAGCAGATGAACTAAGTTCCACCTATAATGTTCCACGAAAGAATAAACTTCAAGCTGCCGAATAGTTTATTTTCTTCTGTAACCAAGGAAGCATTAAGCTATCCCACTGGACTAAGTCAGTCCTATTGCTGGGATCTCAAGTTCTTGCTCCCCCTGATTGAAAATGTGATGCTTGATCACCAAGGATTATAAAAGGATGAGAGAAAAATTCATTTCAGTGCTTGAAAAAAATTTTAATGTGCATGCTCTATTTTGGTTGGTAAGGAGTAGGGCCCTAATCCACTTAGACATGCTGTTCAGAACCACAAATAAGGTTGGTTCAAGAGTCAACGAATAGAACTTGAATTCTTGAAAATTGAATCTTTTCTTTTGCAAAATTAACAAAAGAAAAAGCCACCATTCCTTTTACTAATTTTTGTAATTCATAATCAGCGAAGATTATTTTGTCATTTGATTGCTTTTTTAAAAAAGACAAAAACATACTTGGAAAGACTGTGCTAAATAATCCTCCTCTCAACACATGTCTAATAGCCCCAAGGATGCCAAATGAATGTGTACATTAAAATTTTGTTTCAGTGCATAAATATAATCTTGATTCAGACCAATAAAAGCCATTTTATAATAATTGAATTTGATTATAGATCTGAGATATAAAAAAGTTTCAATGGAGTAGTGCTGAAATATTTTCTGCTATGAAAATTATTTTTTAGTAAAATAAATACATGGTGAATGATGAAGGATGCATGCTGAGATGCATTTTCTGAAGTAAAACATTAAAATTGTTGCTGGACACCAGTGACTCAAGCCTGTAATCCTGGCTACTCAGGAGGGTGAGATCTGAGGATCTTAGTTCAAAGCCAGCCTGGGCAAAAAAGTCCATGAGACTTTTATCTCCAATTAAACACCATAATACCAGAAGTGGAGCTGTGACTCAGTGATAGAGCACTAGCCTGAGCACAAAATCCTGGGACAGTGCCCAGGCTGTGAGTTCAAGCCACACACAGAAACCAACCAAACAACACACACACAAATGTGTGTATTTGTATGTACATATACCATATATATATATATATATGTGTGTGTGTGTATGTATATATATACACATATATACATATACATATATATATACTATGCCATTGATTGATGCTTTCAAGAAGGAGAAAACAATGGGAATTCTGGATTCTCTCATATCTCATACTTACCTGACAAGTTTTGATATGGCTATCCTCATTTTAAATATTCAATTCTTCTGAACTACATGGTTGCAAGATGCTGTGCGAAGCTCCTTGACTCTCTAGATGCTCTAACCACCATGCCAAAACCTTTGCAGTAATTAAAAAGAAAACATTTATATTGGGGAAACATATGTCCTCCAGGATCTGTTTCAAGGCTTTGGAATATCCATTCCAATTTGTTGGAACCATAATAGTATTAAATAATTTGATATAAACCCTTCATAGTATATGTATGTGACTTTCATCAATATGTCAGACTATGTTTTTAGGGCCAAATAGCATTAAATTTTTGTGTTTTTAAATTGCAAGTTTTCATATCCTTTTTTCCTGAAGCAAGGTGTATTTCCTCTCACCCTTACTCTAAGTATCTTTAAAGCATTCTTGCCCACACACAGGTACCAGATTCCAATTCCACTTCCATTTCCACTATTGACTTCATTCCCAAACCTGTTGCTCTTGGTGATGCTTAAAATCATGACACTGTGCCTTCTTTTTTTCAAGTTCTTTTCCCCTTCTCTTTCCTTAGAACCCTGGAGCCCAGTATATTCTACCCCAATGTATTCCATCAAATTTGGATAAAGAATTCTTTGCTTAGTTCCTTGGGAGAAACTTTTGGTAGGGCTGGTTTCAAGATACCATAAGTAATAGAAATAAGCCCTCCTAATTAACATACTTTGAGATCTCTCCTACTGTATACTTTTACTCTTCTTTTCAAACTGAGTTCCCTGGAACAAGAATCAGTGTTGAATCATTCTTTGTTCTAGTGTTCATCCTCAAAGACTTGCTTAGGTCCAACGTGAACACCGAGTCGGCAGGAGGCAAATAAAGACTTCTAGGCACCACCTGGGTGTGAGATTTTTGTTAAGAAGATGGATTGCTATTCTGCCATATACACACAATGAGGCCCACAGTAGCAATGTATTTTCTTCTTTACCTCATTTAACCTGTTCATGCTAACTATCATCTTTCCATCCTAATTGTTTCATCCTAATCAAAGACATGTTGGAGTTTATATTTTACATGCAAACATATAGAATCACTGACTGAAGTAACATAATTGCCTTTTCCTGAATTTTGTGAGAAAAAGACTTTGCTGGTGTAAATTCTCATTTGAAATTTCCTTTCTTGTCTCCCCATTCTCTGAAAGGGGTTTCAGGTCAGAAGTGATGGAACACTTATGTGTCATATGAAACTTTCCCTTTTCCACCCAGGACTAAAGAAAATATTTGTCTTTTACTTAACTAACAGGTCTTTTCTTTAAAACTTGCCAAACTTGTTTTTTAACTTAGTAACTTCAGTACAGACCCTAACAGGGATGCTTTAGATTTTCATCTCTTTTATGCCTTAGAAGAAAGAAATGAAAGAAACCAAACCCAAACAAAAGGTCTCCAGGCTCAGAGGCTAAATAAGGAGAATTAAGTTTCTTCCTTCATAAAATAATCATTTTAAAGCTCTTATTGACTCATTATATGATTGCTTTTCAGTAAATACCAACCAAAAAACTTACCCACTCAAACATTAAGGACATAATATGCCTGAACTATCAATATAATTCTACTTTCTTGGATAACGATGGATAAAACACATAGAACAATCATGCTTCATTAACAGATGAATAGGGCTTTGGGATTTTAATAGTAGTATATTCTAATTAGAGTAACAAACAGAGGCAATTTTTAATACCTTAAAACACCCTTTTTTTCCCTTGAAAATACCCTCTGTCAGTCTACCCAGATAGCTAACTTAAAAAAAATGTGAAAGTATACACAATTCAGCAACAGAATATTTTTAAGCAGTTTTATCCACTCAACAAAATTATTCCACTGAAGCTAAACAAATAGTCATCAAGTTACTACACAGAAGAGACTGCAGCTGCTTCTATTTAAGGCTTTCATATATGTCTCTACTGTCCCCTCCCTTGTCAAATTAACCCAGGATTAATTTCCAGAGCACCTCCCTGCAGGGCACAAGAAGATGAGGGGACAGAGAGCAGCTGCATTTTGTGAGCCATTTTGTCCCTGCCCAGTTATTTCCTTTCAGTCCCCAATCTTTTCTTTACTTTATGTGATCTCCATAAGTTTTCAACTTTTTCTTCTTGAATGACTTATAAACACACATCCCTCACCCACAACTCCCCATTCTGGTAACTAGGCTGCTATATTTCACGGTTCATGTGTAACAACTGGAACTCTTGTGTCAGAAGAGTCACATTATTTCTACAGAAATACTAACAACTATTCAAACTATTTTTTCCATACACACTTAGGTATTGTCCTTGCTTCTCCTTCTTATGTTTATTCCTATATAGTGTTCATTCTAACAATAAGTTCTATCAAATCCAGTGCAAAATAGGCCTCAATGCTCTGTCTCTGTGTCCACTGATACCAAACTATCCAATAAAATTGTCATCTTTCCACTAGATTTCTTCCATAGTCTTTGCCATATTTGTATTCTCTCTTTTTAATCTATTCTCTATAAAAAATTAAAGTGGTAGTCATAAAACACAAAATTAAATGAAGTGATTGGTAGGATTAAACACTGACATTCCTTTCTCTCACATTGAGAATGAAACACAAACTCTGGTAAATAAATTTGTCTGAAGGGAATTTGCATGTTTTTTGATGACTGAGCTGAAAATTCTAATGGACAAAAGTCCAGGGCACTTGAGCTAAAAGCTGAATCTGAACAACACTGAAAATGAAACAAGATGAACTGTCTAAGAGGCAGAACTATTTTCCCCATCACATGTAACTGGAAAATAGGCCTGCATGCTTTTAATTTAAGATTCTTTTTACTAATCTATGTCACAACTCTGTCATCCCTATGTTGATAGGAATAGTGGACAGAGGAATATTTTTCTGGTCTTCCAAATGGATCAGAAAATGGAAGCATATAAACACATAACACATATATACATACACACAGTATTACACATAATTTAAATATCCAAATGCCAACAACTTATGAAAGGGAATAAGAGAGTGAAAAAGTATAAGTAATTTATATTTTCCATAATTTTCTGTTTTTTTAGATAAAAGTCTCCATCATGAGATGCATAATTAACCTCAAAACATTATTAAAAGTTAATTGATAAGTTTATATTTTATGCCAAGAAACCAATTCTTTCTAAGCCAAATTGGGAAAAATTCAATGAGTTGAAAAACTTTTGATTCTGACACACCAAATCGAAGATTTATCAACAAAGTGTATTTGGGATGATAGTCAAGTATTGGATTTCATTCCTCCAAATTACCATTTGGAGAAATCAGTAACAGTTTTCTTTTGGTATTAATTAGATTCCACCTCAATTATTCTGTGTGTGTGTGAGAGAGAGGGTGGAGGGAGGGAGGGAAAAACAGACAGACAGAGGGAGGAAGGGAGAAAGAGAGAGGGAGGGAGAGAGAGAGAGAGTCCTATTGCTTGAACTGAGAATCTGAGTATTGACTCTGGGTATTGACCCTGAGCTTTTGTGCTCAAGGATGTGCTCTACTGCTTGAGCCACAGCCCCACTTCCTGGTTTGTTTGTTTTTGGGTTTTTTTGTTTTGTTTTGTTTTGGTGCTTATTTGGAATAAGAGTCTCATGGACTTTGCTGCCCAGGCTTGTTTCTAATCAGATGCTTGGATCTCAGCTTCCTGATTAGCTAGATATGAACACTGGTACCTGGCTTCTATTATTGTACTTTAAAGATGTCTTTATATGTACAGTAACTTCATTTGAAAATACTGAATGTCAATAAGGCTGCCATGATGGATCCTTTTTCCTTTTTCTGTAACTGTTGCAAAAAATTGTATTTTCTGCATCAGCATCTTATCAGCATCCACTCCTAAAACATCCTTCTGATTCCAAATCATCCTGTTCAACTCTTTGAACATTGCTTTAGAGTTAGGGCTTGGTACAAAATTCCACTATCAGAATCAAATCAACCACAATAATATGTAAAAAATAATCTTTTGATGTTTTCTATAAAAGATAATAACATCAGATTCTTCGACTGTCTCTATTCACAAACTAACATTTGGGTACATGATTAGTGAAGTAAAGAGACCCTAAGGACTGAAGTAGGTAACCCAAATCTATATGGTCAATTGTTGGGTTTTCTTACTCTGGAGAAGAATGGCAGTGTCGACATGCTATCTGGGAGATTGCCTGAGACTCCAACCCCACCAAGCCTCAAGTTAGAGTTCCGGCAGGGTATCATTTACGCTGTGCAGATCGTCGCCTAATGTTGCCGTTGTAGAAGGATCTTTGGAGCCTCTGTTTGGCAGACAGCCTTGATTCACTGCAGTAGCATGTTGTCGAAGCAGCTGGTCACACACACACACACACACACACACACACACAGAACACTGAAAAATTAACCCTTTTTTCACACACACGCACATAAGCTGAACACTGAAAAATTACCCCCACACACACTTTTTTTCGGTCTAACAACACCCTTATCCTTGTTTCTAAACTGGCCATAAAATCACATTTGCACTTTGGATGCCTGACTTAAATCCCCCAGGAATGCCTCTTCCCACTAAAAGAAAAACAAATCATTCCTATCATTCACTGAAAGCCAGCTATGAGACAAGAAGTCTTTACATACAATATTTCTAAGCTTTCCAACAACTCTATAATATATGTATTATCACCCAAGTTAAAAATAAACTATTAAGCCAGGTGACAGAGTCTCACACCTAGCTACTCAGGAGGCCGAGATCTGAGGATCAAACTAGCCGGGGCGGAAAGTCTGTGAAACTCTTATCTCCAATTAACCACCAGAAAACTGGAAGTGGTGCTATGGCTCAAGTGGTAGAGTACTTGCCTTGAGCTCAAGAGCTCAAGGACAGCACACAGGCCTGGAGTTAAAGACCCACAACTGACAAAAATAAATAAATAAAAGAAATAAAAATAAAACATTAAATATCATGCCAAAATTCTCAAAACGAGTACAAGACTGACTTGGAATGAAAAAGGCCTGTCTAGATTCCAGCCTTCTTGCCTGTTGATAGCTGATGACCTGTTCCTTCAGCACACTAGGAACTGGAGTAAGAATAGATGGCTCAGTGCAAGTTGTGTAAATAATACTATTAAAGTTATGAGCTTGTCTGTATTATTTCCAAAGCTTATTTCTTTGGAAACCATGAAACATATGGTTATCACTCAAAAAAATGTTTTAATTTCAATGATAGGTTGCATTTTTGTAAATATTCAATTATTTAAGGTAACAACTTATTGTATAAAAAGAAAACAATAAAACAGTGGCAAGTGTTCCTAATGCCTTCTGAAAGTAGCATGTTAGAGGTTTGTTTCTTATCTCTCAAGCCATCCCAGCCTAACATTGTCTTAATGAATTCCAAACGCTTAATCTATAAACTTGTCACAGTTTTTGATATCAGAAACTTGATTTGTTTCATATTAAAATTAATTCTTATTCAGTGAGAGTTTTGGTTCCTCCAGACTGACTCTAACATAGAAAAAATTATTAATAGATTATTAGCTTTTAAATTCAATTTATTAAAGCTGTACGTAAAAGGGTTAGTTTTTCAGTTTTGGTTCACTTTATGATCTTTATTATTCCATTTATAAAATTAGAACTTTTTCATTCACTTTAAAGCATGCCCTTAATTATAATCTGGACCCAATTTTCAAAACATTAATTAAACTCCTGTTAATATTTTAACTGCATTATTATCTATAATATATTCAAATTTTATATAATGTAATTTATCTAATAAAAATATCTTGAGCATTAAGCAATGCTTATTGAATGTCAAATGAAAATTACAAAATGGTTTCCCTTAAGTTGTCTTAAATGTTCAAATTCTGTGTCTAAAACCTAGTTATATTCTGTTTAGGTGTATGATTTCAATTTAGTTTTCAACTAGACATTTTTGAATAATGTTTTTGAGTGGTGTGTAAGGTTTGAATTATTATTTTAACATGTCAATATTATAATGAATATGAATACAGTAATGTACAAATACATTTCTAAAAATAATTTTGTCTTTTCAGATACAAAAAACACTCTTTCGCCATAGAATCATACCAGCTCACAAAACTTAAGCAATTTATAGATAAAAGAAGCAAGCAAATTTGGAGATGAAGAGAGGAGAGGCTCTCTATTCTTACTTCTATTCAACACTGATTCCCAGTAGACAATTGACTTATCATGACATCTTAGTATTGGAACAACAAAAATAAGCATGTATGACATTATGCTTTTCAAATGGAATCCTACTGAATAGCACTTCCAAAGGTTAAAATATATTATGTAAAACACAATTCCATGATTAAAAAGGTTTGGGAAAATCATAACAAAACAAATGAATATTTTTATAGGACCTACCAGCACCTTTAATATGCCATTCATAGATACTGTACTTCATTTAGTCTAATTCCCAATTAATTTTTAAACAGAAGAGAAGATTTTAATAAGTAAAAATGCTGCCAATTAAAATGTGACACAATGATGTTGCCATTCTTAAAGTTGAGGCTTTAAGTCATTTTATTTCATGCTTACTGAAAGCTCCTAATAGATTTATTTAGACAACATTTCAATCATCGACCTTTCTTCTACTTATAGTCAAAGAAAAATAAAGCATATAAAATATTTTTGTTGTATTTCTACACTCCAATATTAACTGCACTTGGCCACGTTCTGACCTAGAATCATTGGTGTTGATGTTATTGCACAAATTGCAAACCTCTGTCATCACCAGCATTGAGGCTGAAATATTTCTATGGAATGATCCAGTACTTTCTCCCAACTAAGGGACATCTTTTCTCCAACTTTTGACAATGTCACATTCTGTATCCTACCACAACATGTCAAAGCCATGTTTTCAGAAAGCAACAGGGAGTCTTATTTCCTCCTTTAAATTGTCCTTGAATGGTTTGTTGGCTGATACTTTTATGGAGCTGAGTTGACATGAATGCCATCAGGAACAGCAAGCTTGTGTTGGTAATGAAAGGTAACACCAGGCTACTTCCCTGCCAACATTAGAAGATGCCATGGATTTTAATCTAATGATGTTAAAAATATGAAAAAAATGTGTCTTAGATTTATAAAATACAATGTTTGCTAACCACTTACTCTTCACCAGACATTGATTCTGTTGATTATACAAATGAACAAAATAAAGTCCTTGTAAAGGTAGTTCCCAAATGTTATTTCCCAAATATATGTCATATGGAATCTTTATGTTTCTCAGAAGACACTATAAAAATTTCAGTAGAATTGCTTCAATTTTACAGAAGTGTGTTTCCCTCATATGCTTTTATCATCTACAAGCATAAAAATGATAGAAAAATTGAAAGCAAAAATAGCAAAACAAAAACACAAAAAATCACCCATAGTCTAAACATGATAAAATTACTGTGAATCTATCCCCACTTTATGTGCATCTGGATGTAATTTGTTGTGTAAGTTGTCAAAAAAAAAACAGTACTTGATTTTAGCATAGGAAAATAATTGGAGATTTCTTAAATATGTCTAAAAGTAGATGGGACAAACCTACCACTTTTTTTCTGTCCTGTTTTTTAATAGGCCATGAATGAAAGCTAATATTTTAAAAGACCATTGTGTTTTAATTTACGATGTGAGGACACAGGTATTTAATTTTGTTATCCTGCTCAGAGTTTATCAAAACTAAGTAAAACAGATTTTTAAAAAAAACTTAAATACCCAACAATGGAAAGAACAGATAAACATACATAAGAAAAAAAATAAGAATGCAAAAGAATGAATAGGAATTAATTTAGTAAGCTGAAAAAAGACATGTCTCCAGCAATAATTAAAACTAAAATCAACTCAATTGAAATTGCAGAGTTCTTTAAAATGAAGAATTTAGCAGCACCATATACCTCTTTCCCTGGAGTTACATGAATTAAAATCTGTAATAAGCATTGATGAATAACAGCCACGGAATGGTCATAAGCTTTGGTTCAACCTCTTATTCCTTCCCCCATCCTTGGCACTGTTAGAATACAGCCCCATTAGAATACTACTTCTCTAGTATTCTGGCTAAAGACTTTTCATTGGAGATGCATAGTTGGCAAAATGAGTCCTCTACCCAAAAGAGGAAAACTGAAAGCCATACTGTGCCTAGGTTTTGGATATAGATGTTCCTCCCCTCTTTTCAACAACCTTACATCACTAGGCTACTAAGAAGAGCTACTGGGAGGTAAGAGAGCCTTCCCTTGAAGAATCTATTCATCCCAAGAACCCAGGCTAAAGCTACTGTCATGACAGATTTCAAAGCAGCTAAGCCATGTCATTTTACAGTATCCTATTCTAACACGATACAGAATCTACCATCAGCAACCCTCTATTTTGCTCAGACCTTCCAAATGTAATTTTAGTCTTCCAACCTGCCTTCTAAAAATGATAGCCAGACATAGCAAATGAAAGTGCAAGAATTTCAGTTAAATTTGAATTGTAGCTAAACAATGACATTTTTTAAATGAGTATTTCAGACATTTTAAGCATCCTGAAAAAATATGCACTGTTTATCCAAAATTCACGTCAAATTGGGTATTCTATATTTTCTCTGACAACACTAAAAACAAGAAATGTTATCAAATGTTATCAAGATCTTGATGAAAAATTGTTACTGGTCTATTACGTGATAGACTAAACCTAGCTGAAATTTCATTTGAATGTAAGCATAAAATATGTTCATCAAATCATCAAAATGTTAATGGTGGATCTCTCAAGATGGTGAGATTTCAAGTGATTAAAATGGTCCTTAGTTGGTTGTAGTTTACTGAACTTGTATATGTAATTTACTTTTAAATATTGTTATTGAATTATACTTCTATACATTTACTTTATTCAAGTTAATGAAAAGAGGTTGAGAGTTTAGGTTGGTGGCAGAATGCTTGTTTACCATGTAAGAGGCTATCTTCAATTTCCTTACACCAGGAAAGAATGAAAGAAGAGAGTGAGGGAATGAGAGAGGGAAGAAATATAATGCATTACATGGATACAAACCTCACTGCTATTGGCAAATCTGTATCAATTTTCTATTACTCTATAAAGAAAAACCACAAACTAGTGGCTTAAAGCAACACATTATCTTACAACTCTGGAGAGCAGAAGTCTAACACAGGACTCAGTGATTTGCAATAAAAAATTCAGAAGAGCTGAATTTTTTTTCTGGAGACTCTACAGGATGATTTAATTCTTTATATTTTTCAGCTAGGATAAGCTATGTTTATTTACTTCTCCTTCTTGTATCTCTCTGACCATTCTTCCTTCATGTTCACTCACCTAGAAAGGTTCTTTAAGGACTCAACTGGTTAGGTTGGAACTATCTGGGTAATCCAAGAAAATCTCCCCTTCTCAAATTCTGAAAAAGGAATCACATTTTCAGCATTCCTTTATCTATGTAAGATAAGTTCCAAGAATGAGAATAGGGACATCTTTGGCTACTCATTATTGCTCCTACTACATTTGGCTTAGAGATATAGTAATCTACAATGTGCACTTGTCCATAAATATTTTTATTATTTTTATTTTTTATAATTTTTAAACCAGGAAACATTTTCAAATAGGGACATAATTTACTCAGATTAAAGTCTAAGAAAAAAGCACAGAACACTTTTCAGAATTATGATTAGTAGAAAAATAGTCACATTCATACATTGTTAAAAAAAAGTAGCAATAGAAGTACTAGCAATTCAGGCTTTATAGATTGTTAGGTTTTGTTAAGTATTGTAACATAATATTTTATTATTTTATGTAGTTGTACATAGGGATTTCAATTCAACATGTCAGTTTCTAAGAGGAATGTATCTTGAACAATGTCACTTCGTTTATCACTCTCTTCCATCTCTCCCCACCCCATAAAATATTTTTCCAATAAGCTTTTTAAAATCCCAAATTAAAAATACAAAGTGGATATACAATGTGTATTTATGAATCAACATTAACTTCCTAAACTGAGTAAATAAAAGACAATGGCATCTGTTGATATATACAATTCAATTCTCTTTTTATAACTCATATATTATCTGTGTTGAAAATTCTTCCAAAAAGGAATCATTCCATTGCGTTTATATCCTCTCTGTTAAAGTAACAATTCTCATAAGACAAGCTAAATATGAGCAAACACCTTGCCTTTGGTTCAATAAAAACTAGGATGAAATTTGTTCATTTGAGGAAGAACATCAAAAGAAGGTACAAGAAGTTAGTAGTCGGTCATTGAAATGAAAGAATAAAAAATCTAAGTGTCCCTTATTTTCTGTTTTTTAATGTATCATTTTTCTACCAAAAAACATGTAAGTCATAACAACCAGCTAGAGAAAAAATAAATGTGTTGTCTAGAGGCTTTTTTACTGAGTTAAAAATTATAATGTTTTGGTCAGAGAGGAGATTGACAAGGTGTTCTTGATGAAAGAATATGAAAACTAAATATAATGCTACAGAAATAGAAATAGTACCTGCCACCTATTATCTGTCCATCATTGATCCTGGGCGTGCCTCATGCTTTATATCATTTTACATGCAGTACCCATTATTTCTTATATTAATAATAATAACAACCTGAAATTAATAACAAATACCAGGAAACTATTACAAAGCAAAGACATTACATACAAGATTACTTTTGCTTCTGTTCAGAAGAGTTTGGAAGCTTTATATCACGCATTGGCATGTTCAGTAGCCTCATCTGCTTTCATGTCTGTGCTATGTTTAGCATGCTGAACTATCTTCCGTAGATCAAAGGGAAACGGGCTGGACATTATTTACAAAGGCAGATTTAAAGGGCAATCAAGGTACTTATTTTATTAAACTAACTAGTGCCTTTGAACTACTATCTTCACTGATCCATAGACCATACTCCAAATGCAGAAGCTTCCTTGAAACTAGAAAATGGTCTTTGCTTAATTGACACACTTTCTTTGAACTGCATGCCATGAATTTTGTGATACTGTAAGTGCACAACAGAAGTTCGTTCAGGACCCAGGGGTTGCTAGTGTTCTTTAGAAATACAAAAACAAAATAAATTCCAAACAAATAAATAAAGTAAAACCAGGACTACAAAAGTGAAAATCCACATCTCAGTATCAATAATGGAACTAAATAATTATAACATTAGTGGTTTTTCCAAAATTAATGTCCTATCTGTGTTTATCAGGAAAATGCTTTTATTTCCTATGTCATTTTAAAATAAATGTAAAAATGCATATCTAGGAAACACCGTGAAGCAATGCTGATGGCAAGTCCCAAGTGCCTTGGGGGCCAGGGCTAGGCAAACACACTCATTCTACAAGTGACCAGAGAAGGAAAGATTATGTGGCTAGTGCAGCTGGAGATTTCCTGCCTGTTGAATGTTGTTGGGAGCAAAGCTACTGGGAGTTTGAACTGTGCACTTTCAAGAGGAAAGAAGAGATTCATGGCTCTGAGTCTTTCCCCTCATGAAAGATTCCAATTGCACTGCCATGTTTGGAGTGCTGCTTTAATCAAGGGACAAGGACCAACTCCCTATTCTAGCCCCAGGATGAGGAAAAAAACCTAAATCCTATCCACTGATTCTTAACCTTGAAAATAGGAAATCATCCTCCTCAAAGAGATTATCAATTATAATCAGAGCTAAGACAAATAAAATCAAACTGAACTAAACACAGCTCCAGGAAACTCTAATAGGGGTTTCTCAGAGAGAATTGGGGATTTAAATGTGAATAAATGGTTTTGTCAGAGAGTAAACAGTTCATCTTGATTGACTTTTTCCTGAAATTGCTTAGAGTTGAACTGATTGGTGTCTTCAGAATATTTTGTAGCGTACAAAAATTGACCATGACCATCCTCTTCAGGAAGGTTCAATTGCATAAGAAAGCTAAAAGGGCCGGGTGCCAGTGGCTCACGCCTGTAATCCTAGCTACTCATGAGGCTGAGATCTGAGAATTGCCGGTTCAAAGCCAGCTGGGGCAGGAAAGTCCGTGAAACTCTTACTTCCAATAAGCCACGCAGAAAACCAGAATTGGAGCAGTGGCTCAAGTGGTAGAGCACTGCTTGAGCTGAAGAGCTGAGGGACAGCGTTCAAGCCCCAGAGTTGAAGCCCCATGCCTGACAAAAAAAAAAAAAGAAAGAAAGAAAGAAAAGAAAGCTGAAAGGCTAAACAATTGCTCCAAAATACAAAATACATACATTAGAGATAGAATGTGGAGAAAATTACTATCTCAAATATCAAGCCCAAAGAAAATTTGATGGAGATTCACTTTAGGTTTAGGACAAATAAAAAGGTCAAACTCTAGAAATGACCTGTCTGGTTAATCTTTGAGCTACAAATATGGGTCATAGAACATGGTGTACATACAGATAACTTGTGCTATTTATACTTTCTCTTGCAAGACCACCTAGTTAAGGCGAAGGTCACTCTGCCAGATGTTGCTGCTGTAGAACTGAACTGTAAATAACCCTGCACTGGAGGAATAGGTCCACACCCAAAATAGTTATTCTCTAGCAGAACTCAAGCACTGCTGATTCACTGCTCTGTTTTCCTAAAGCACTTTATGGTATAGAAAGTCCTTTGTGATCCAAGTGTCCATTGGTTGGTATCTTATCAAACTTACTCAGATTAGACAATAGAAATATGGAACTTTCATTAGACCAGGAAACCTAGACCTTTCTAACTAGAGGATTCATTCCATAAGGTTAAGACTGCCTGAAGCAGTTTTATTGTGATCCTTTTAGCTATGCCAGTATATAAAGTGTGGATGTGCATGTGCGTATGGGGGTGTTTGAGATGGAGGAGAACTATGTGTGCATAGAACTATGTGTGTATTGTCTGCTAAGATGTTGATATTTGTGCATATGAAATAAATTGATGAAAGGTGATAGAAAACTATGTTTGATGTGAGCAATATACATTTATGAAAAATAAAAAATTTAAACTGTAATAGTAGATGCTTGACCATAGAGGTTATATCTTTGAAAGTTCTTTGATAGGGGAATTTATAGCTAAGAAAAATAGATCGTAGTAACTGAAATTAGAAATTAACCAATTAAACCAGGTCCTGGTGTCTCATGCCTATAATCCTACCTACTCAAGAGAATGAGATCTGAGAATTGTGGTTCAAAGCCAGCCTTAGCAGGAAAGTCCTTGAGATTCTTAACTCCATTGAACCACCAGAAAACCAGAAGTGGTAGAGTGCTAGCCTTGAGCAAAAGAGCTCAGGGGCAGTGCTTAAGCACTGAGTTGAAGCCCCACACTGACAAAAAAATAAAAAATAATAATCAATTAAAGCTTTTATACTCTCATGCTCACAATATAATCCAGAAAAGAAACTTACTATCACTGAGAACAAGGTCAATGATGGTTAATGAAAACAAGTCACTACTTGTTTTGTGTAATTATTTTACTCATCACCTAAGTCACTATTACAGCTCCCTTTTTTCACTGCAGACTCAACAAGATGCATGAACAGCTGTTGGATCAAGCTGAGGATTAAGCACAAAGTTCATGTAATGTTTACAGAGTCACAGTCCATGAGGTCCAGGGTCAGATTGGCATCGAAGCCAGAACACAATGCCAAAGGTCTTCATATGTATTTCTGAAAGTTTGCAAATTTCAAGCACTTTTACCACAATGCTTGAAATCCTTCTTCACTCTCTCACCAATTCTTTCTCACAGAGTGACTTCCCTGCCACTTATTCCAGAATTCCTCCAAACATTTGCATGCGGGTTTTAGTTTTTAAACTGCATTAGTATGCAAATTGTTCTCTTTCGATGCACTTTTCTTCTAATAATGAATCTTAAGAGCTGTAAAGATTAGGTTATAAGAAGAAATCTTTTGCCAGGAAGATGATGTTTTGTCTCAGGCATTAGTACTTCGGATTGATCCGTGCACTTGGCTGTGTTACTTCTGTCCACTGGTTGCAAGTGCCTCCTTTCAGTTCTCAGGAACAGCTGCTTCCACATCCTGTTCACAGTGGTGTTGGATTGCACCAAGGATCATTGAAATGCCACAAGACTGGCTGTGAGCCAGGATCTTGGTGCTGTTGATATTATCTAGTCATTTTAAATCAAGTATGTCTCCCATGGATGGCGATGAAATACATTATGAATCAGATACTGTAATTATGACAGATGGGATCTAACAAATATGCAACAGGCCATAATCTGCCACTGTGTTAGGAACCTCAAGCCAATTCTATAGATTCCTCTGTCTATCAACCTAGCCAATTTTGAGTTACTCTGTCCTTTAGTGCACTATTTAACAACGTATATTCCCTAGAAATGCCTGTAGTAATAGCTTTAATTCTAGCTTGGCTGATATAAATGTTCAATACATATAATATGTCCATAGCATAATGTTCAATTAACCCTTTAAAGTGGCTATTTAGTGCTACATGCCAAAGCCAGAACTTATTTCTGCATGAATGTTGTCAGCCTTGATGTCTCATGTTTCTGGAAACCTGGCCAAAATCTATTGGATCATGCATGGATTGATGCTTGATCTGAAAAAAAAGACCATGCTCAGTAACTGCTAAGACCTCTAAGTCATGTTGGGATAACTGTAGTATAGTAGGGGCAAATAATGATCCTGGACTTTCTTTTTAAAGAGACTATGAAAACAATACAAAGGCTGAAGTTAGTAAAATAAAACAAAACCAACAGAAGCACAGATTGGCTGGGTAAAGAAGACAAAACATTGAGACTAGAATCAATGCTCAGAAGATCTGGCCTCAAGCAGGAAAAAAGCAGCCAAAAACCTCAGTCACAAATCTTGATTAACCTTTCCAAGTACCATGGGTTGGTAAAGAAGATGATGGATTTTATGTTCCAATGCACACTGATAATGCAGTATATGTGGTATTAACTTATAAAAGGTGATCTTTTTACTCCCTCCACCCCCAAGGAATGAATGCAGACATTAGGAAAATCTCAAGTACATATTTTATTTATTTAGTCATTTATGTGTTCTCAAAAGATAATGTCACTCTTCTTTATGGCTTACTAATACTCTACTGTGTGTATATACATATACAAATTATACATATATACGTTTATGTATTGTCAGGGTGCATTTTTCCTTGATCCATTCATCAGTTATAGGCATTTGAACTATTTGCACAATTTAGCTATTGTGAATAGTACTACAATAAACATAGATGTGCATATGCTTCTATTGGTATCCTGACATATCTCTTGAGATATATGTCTAACAGTTTTAAGCACAGGACATTGGTGTGCTAAGTTTTTATAGATAATATCAATAATTTGTGTTTACCATGATTACACCACCTATTCTCACTGTAAAACTTCATAACTGTTTTTCTTTTAGTTAGTAGTTGTGATACTATGTAAATATCTTATTTCTTGTGATACTTTTGCCCAATTCATTCTCCAAGTTTATTAAAATTGGGTTATTTGTTCTTTTGCTGAGGTTTTCCTACATTCTGGATGCAAGTCTTTTTTTTTTTTTTTTTTTTGGGTCCGGTCATGGGCCTGAACTCTGGGCCTGGGCGCTGTCCCTCAGCTCTTCAGCTCAAGGCTAGTGCTCTACCACCTGAGCCACAGCGCCACTTCCGGCTTTTTTTCTTTTTGCTTATGTGGTGCCGAGGAATCGAACTCAAGGCCTCAGGCTTGCAAGGCAAGTGCTCTACTACTGAGCCACTTTCCCAGCCCTGGATGCAAGTCATTTTGTTAATGGATAACCTGACAAAGTTTTTTTCTCCAATTCTGTGAGTTGTTCCTGGTACTCATTCCCTTTGATGTACACAAAAATTTTAATTTGACACAATCCTGTTAGTCAATCTTTACTCTTATTTCCTAGATAATTGGAATCTCCTTCATTAAACAATTGTTTATGTTTGTCTTCAAGTGTTTTTGCCTGTTTTCCTGAACTAATTTCAAAGTTTCAAGTCTTACATAAAGATCTTTGATCCATGTTGAGTTGATTTTTGTACCTAATAAGAGATAAGAATCTAGTCCCAGGCATCAATATCATTCTTTCAATATGCAGTCACTGACTGTCCACTTAAGGAGTGTTTTAGTCTTTCATATGTATCCCAGATGTGACTAATCATAGACCCTAAAGACACCTTAAACGTCTAAGTGGTCTAACTGAAAATATTTGAGATAGATTGATATGATATAATGAAAATACATTTGACCTTTGACCTTGGTTGGTAGCACAAACCTAAACCACTAGAATTACTAAGTGATAGGAATGGCTTTTCATACTTACAGTGAGCCCCTTCCAGCCATGCTATACATGAGCTTATGTTCATGAAGTGGCGTGGCAGCTCCGAGATTACTCCATGATGGTGGGACTTTTGTTGTATGCCCTAAGCCCCAACCTTGTAGTACAGAGTGGATGGGCTGGAGACTAAGTTCAATAATTGGTGGTAAATGCTGTAATCAATCATGACTAGTGAAATTACAATTTAAAAAAATAAACTAAAAAAATGGAATTTGGAGAGCTTCCATGTTGATAAACACTAAGCTGATCAGATTTAAAGGGGTTCATGAAAATTCTGTACAAGTCACAACCATCTTACTTTTCTGTGTACCTATTTCATTTGGCTCTTCTTGAACTAGAAACTGGTAAGTAGATGTGTTTTGCTGAGTTCTCTGGGTTCTAGGAATTATCCACTGAGCTTAACAGAGGGGTTTGGTATCTCCCCAAGTTATCACAAAATTAAACCAAGTCTTGATAGTCTGGGGTCCCAGGACTTGTATTTGACATGAAGGGAAGGTCATGAAACATGTTCTTTGGACCTATAGGCCTGATGGTACCTTTTGGTAGTAACAAGCTATCATTGAATTGAAGAATACGCAGATGTGTCCACAGAAAATGATAGAAACTTTTGGAGTGAGAAGGATCTCAGAGTGAGGAGAAACAGGATAGACACCAAGTTCTAGCTTATATCTTTCCTAAAATAACAAAGCTTTTCAATGACAAACATACCTCAAATGAGAGAAGCGTCAATTACCCTGGAGAAGAGAGACAGTGAAGACAGAGGGTTCCGGCCTTCAGCCTCATCTCCAGCTTAGTGCCTCCACTGCTGCTCTGAGGTTCTGATTTTCTCACCAAGTCTTCGTCAGCTGTCTTAGAAAATGAGGCGACAAACTCAAATTTTATAGCTGAGATTTGTCAGTTATAAGAATGCAAGAAAGAGAGAACAGGATATAAAAGTTAAATGTGACTGCTGAACTATATAGTTTAGTTTCTAGCTAGACTTAGTACGTGTATAATTTTTATCCAAAAAAGGAGCCAGGGTTGTTTCTTTAGGTACAGCAAGTCATAAAACAAACTGATCATGGCAGGTAGTGCTGGCTTATAGGCTGATAACCAATGGAGTTATTTCAGTGAGTGCTGATAATATATTTTCAGGGGGCCACAAAATGTTTATCCAAAGAAAGTAAAACTACAAGGACCTGCTCTTTTTCCTTAGCCTCTATCTGTCTATGGAATATGGATCATTATAGAAACTGATTTCTTTTTAGAAAAAGGGAGATATTGAAACCAAAGTATTGTTTTTTAAAAGTCTTCATAAAATAGTACAAACTGTCCTGAAATCATATGGACACAGTGTCCATGAGAGTCTCTATATTTCCTGCAACAAGGGTGTTACCATATCGTTGCTAGGTAATAGTTGTATAATCTATAATAACCCTGTTCAGTTACTTGTTGACCAGTGATTCCAGTGTGATTAATCTGCTTTATTGATTTATTCATTGACTGATTTCTTCCCATTCATAGTAGGTTTCCTCTTTCTATAATGGAGCAGACACACTCCTACCTTTCTACCTTCAGTTCTTTCTTCCCTGAGGACTGGCCTGACTCAATGTCCAACTCCTGCCACTCTCTATTCAATTGTCTTACTTTCAGTGATGTCTACTCTGGCCACTCAAATTACAGAAGTACTCAAAAGCACAGGGACAGCGCCCAGGCCCTGAGGGAAAAAAAAAGTACAAAAGTAATCTCTGCTCATCACGCCATTCTGTTCCACATTAGCTCTTCCACGTGAATGTTGTTATTAACTTCTGTGTTTCCTTTCTCTTCCACTAGAAAAAATTATGCTACACAAGGGAAAGGCCTTTGTTTTGAACTTAACTAGGCCCTAGAATGATTCATCAGTCTGAGTTTAAATTTTTAGTTGAATTAGTGAATAGTAAATAGCTGAGCTATTCTCTTTCCATGAGATCATGTTTCAGGAATTTTTTTACAAGACATGGTATCTCTCATGAATGTAGTTTTCTGTTCCCTTACTTCCTCCTGTTTGCTTTCAATAAACTTCCATCATTTCAGTCATTTTGTAGATTAGAAAAGGTTAAACCACATTATACTAAACTTCATTTTGGGAGACAGAAGATAAAAATGTGGCAGGAGGTCTGAACAATGGAATTTTGCCCTTCAAATTCTGACCAAGTTCTAATTGCTTCAGGTGAGCCTCTTACCTGTTTGCCTCCACTCTCCCTTATCTCCCACCCCTTTTTTTTTATGTTTTCTTGCTTATCTATCCTTAACTATTTTATTTATTTTTCTCTCTTCAACTATTAAAGGCAGGTAAGCATAAGGCTAGAAAGAAACAGATTGAAAAGCTAAGGACTAGAAGAAGAGGAAGAGAAACTATTTCAGCTTCTTTCCCCCCTATGTTTTTCATTTATTTTATTTTATTTTTATTTTTTAATTGTGAAAATACAGTACAGAGGGATTACAATTACATGGGCAAAGTACTGAGTACATTTCTTATCAAGCATTGTTACCTCCTCCTTTGTTTCCCCTTCCCATCCCTTCCTATCCCTCCCCTCCCTTTTTCCCCTCCCCCCTACTCTCCTGCCCAAAGTTGTAAAGGTTTTTTGATGCAACGTCTTGTACATCTCATTGTTGCAATGGGTCCACCTGTATTCCTATTTAAACAATTTGTTTTTTCCCTTCCTTTTAATTCAATAAGCTTCCAGAGTAGTTTATTAGAAATTGCTACAAGTTTATATGGCTTGCCCAATGAGCTGTTTCAGGAATTTTTAATGGGAAATGCTCTCTCCTGTGAATTTCCTTGAGTCACTGATATATAGTTTAATAATATCTTCTAAGGTTCTAAGTTAAATCAGGAAACTATTTCTTAAAGAGATAAGTTTTGCTGTACTTTCCTATGGATTCAAAAAATTTAATGAAAATTACAGTAAATAAAATCTATTTATTCTAAAATATACATTTAGAAGAATTTGAAGTCACTAATTACATTTTACTCAGGTTTAAAATTTTAATTCCCATTCAATATTGTAAGTCGAAAAATAGCATAGTTCATTTATATAATTTGCTTTCTATTGATTTTTGGAGAATTAAAAAAAATCTACAGGGGCTCATATTTATAATCCCAGATACTTGGGTGGTACAAGCTGTGTATGTACTTATAATCATAACTATGCAAAATGTGTAGATAAGAGAAATGCAAGCAAGGCCAACCCAGGCCAAAACAAACAAACAAAAAACTCAAGACCCTATCTAAAAATAACTGAAGCAAAAAAGTGGTGGGATTGTGGCTTGTGTAGTACAGTGCTTGCCCAGCAAGTTGCAAGGCCTTATCTCACTAAAATAATTAAATAAATAAAACTATTGTTATTTTCCAAACATGTGAGACCATATTCTTTGTATAAATAAATACCTCTGCCTATGATCAAATCAGTTACAGAATGACACTACTTTCTCTGTAAATACACTGGATTCTGATACTATATGCCAGTAATCATTCCACTGTTAGGCAAAATTGCTTCTTATCTAGGAAAATGCATACTGAAATCAATGAAAGTGCCTGGAAAATGCAAACAGTAATCTCCTTCTTGTATGACTTGTTTGCTAGCATTCGCTTAGTGAGAGAGCTACAACCCCAATAAAGAAAAATTCTCAAAAAGTATACAAGTACATTTTGGAAAACAAAAACTCCCTTCACTACAGTCAACCAGATCATATACATTTCAGTGAAGTTAAAACTCTTTGTTTTATGTCTCTAAGTATTTGATCCAAGAGAAGGAAATTATATAAATCACCAATGATTAAGAAACAGATCATACTGAGTAGTGTAAGGCTACAAAACTTGAAATTAATAATTCAGTTTTAATTTGGAGTGATCCAATAGATACTTCATATCACAATCATGCAGCTAGTAGAGTAAAAGAGAAAAATGTCTATAAATTAGGAACTGAAGATACAGAATTTATGTTGGACTGTGACATTGACAGATTTGAGGCACAGAATCAGTATTAAGCAGTTAAAGCTTTGACAAAGACACACATACCATCTGAAGCAAATTGTGTTCTTACCAATGTAACTCAAAGGGAAATGAGAATACATTTCAGATTGTCTAGGCCCAAATCCAAGAAGAAGAAGAAACTGAAGGCTCTCAATTGGTCATGCCCATAAGAACTTCCTAAGATACATATAGTATAAATGTGAATTCAAATCACTACTTTTGCCTTTTTTTCCAAAAATTTAATATAATGTGATTTCTGTGAGACATCTTCCTATTTGTACTAACCTCTAATCTTGAATTTTGGCATTTTTTCCTCCAAAAAGCTTATTTTCACCCGTAGAGGAACCAGGAAATGTTTCAACTTGTTATTCCTTGATCTAGAAATCATTAACAAAAAATTACAATAACTTTTAAAGTGTTTTGAAGTCTTTTTTTTTTTTTTGGTCTGGTCGTGGGGCCTGAACTCTGGGCCTGGGCGCTGTCCCTCAGCTCTTCAGCTCAAGGCTAGCACTCTACCACTTGAGCCACAGCGCCACTTCCGGCTTTTTGCTTATGTGGTGCTGAGGAATCGAACCCAGGGCCTCAGGCATGCAAGGCAAGCGCTCTACCACTGAGCCACCTTCCCAGCCCCTGAAGTCTTTTTATTCTAGTTGTGTTTCCAGAATCTAAGTATAGTACTTTTTAATTATCTTTAAGTAGTATACAAAGGTGTTGCTATTTAACCAAGTAATTATGAATATACTAGATTTTTATCGATGCCACGCCTTTCAATAATCTCACCCATCCTTCCCCTACTCACCCCTTCTCTCTCCCTATTTAATTTTGTAGGACTTACACTGGATTCTTGTCTGCATTCTTCTCCTCTTCTTCTGTTTCTTTGTCTACCTTTTTCCTACCCCACCCTACCTCACCCCTTTGGAGTACCCATTCCCCAGTATTTTATTTTACTGAACAATCATTTTTCTATATTTCAAATTTAAAGAATATAACATTTAATGCTTTGCAAAATTTGTTTCTACTGGAGCTTCACAAGCACCAGAAAATCACTTGGAGGTTTGAAGTCTTCTTTATTTGGACCCACATTAAAACTTGGTAATATCCTATCCTCAGGTAGCTGTGGAAAGATACTAACTAAACCAATTCACAAGATACAATGGCTTCTGAAAACTGTCAAGAAATTAACATTGCCAAAGCTACTTTGGGAATGAAGGATTTCCTGCACAGACATTCAGCAGCCTTGCAAGAATCCATCCCAGATAAAAGAACAAGTGTAGAATTTATTATATGAATTATGAGGATATTTGAACCAAATGAACCACGGGCTTATAAAGACAGAAGATCAGTGTTACTTCAAATCACAGTGATTTTTACTCCTGACCTCTATTTACTGGTCATTGTAGAAGTTGTGTTCCTTTTAAACACCAAAAAGATACTATTGTCCAAAAATTGCTTTGTTTTTTTTTTTTTGCTTTCTTACTTCTCTTCACCTTAACATTAAATCTGACTCTTTGCTTCAGTCAAAAAAATAATTTAGGAAGAGGCAATGTGGCTTAAGTATTAGAATGTTATTCTTGAACAAAAAAGCCATGTGAAAGCATAAGGCCCTGAGATCAAGCCCTACAACCACCACATACATACACACGCGTGCGTGTGCCCACATACACAGTCTCTCTCTCTCTCTCTCTCTCTCTCTCTCACACACACACACACACACACACACACACACACACACACTTTGAAAGCTTTTAAAAACACACCTGGAATTTCTGAACATTATTGAGTGTCACATGGCAGATACAGTACAAAGACGTGATTTTGTCTGATGTGTTCTACCACACCCACTGGCACATCATTACCATTGTTTGCCTGGTGAGAAAATAGGTGTTTGGATGACAGAGAAAACAAGTTACTTGCCAGTGCCAGCCACCATAGAGAAGAAATTAGAGTTCATACCTTGATCTGGCTAACCTCGGTGTTTATGCCTATAACTATTACACTATTGTGTAGGCCCCCTCTAAAAACTCCAGATAACCACTCTTCTAATCTTCACAACATCCCATGAAACAGGAACTACTATTAATCTATTGATCTTATTCATAAATCTAAAAAAGGAAGAAAGAAAAGCTAAGTAATAATCAGTGATTTTTCAAGAGGTAATTTGTCCCATACTTCATAAAGACATAAAGGCCTACTTCATAAAGACATGGGACAATAGCTAAAATACCAAAGTCACAATACTTTGAAGGCATAGAAATATAAAAGCTTTTAAGAACAAGTCAAACTTATATCTTGTATTTTCATAACATTAAAAACCAACAAATCACATGCTATTAAAAACTTTTGTGTATAGAAGTCAATCTTTAGGGACATCAATATTTTAATGATACAAAAGTAACACTCTAAAATCACATTGTATTTTAATTTAATAAGACAATTCCAAAATCAGATTTTTAAATTTGTACTGTTTTTTTTTTACTGCATTCACTAACAAAATGTTAAATTAAAGCAGGTCTTTAAACCTTTCTTGTTTAAGGGTTAATCACTTTGCGCTAATAGGAGTAGTCTATTTTCAGAATAGAAGAGACACAAAAGGGAATTATGACTAATTCGGCTGCAAATGAAATTAAAAGAATGATACATTTTCTCTAAATCTGGAGTAAAAGTCAAGATTGAAGATATACATAAATTCCATTTTCCTGTTCATGAATCAAGTAATTAATAAGCCCAACCATGAAATATATGTTACTATCCAAAAATTAACTTATTCATTTGAAGTTATTCATAAGTGTTAAAGTACAATTTTCCATAAGACTGACATATTTATGGTAAAGCACTATTTAATCAATAGTTATCATCAAATTTCATTTGTGGAAAGCTATTTGGAAGAGTTTACATGAAGACAGAGAGCACTGCAGTGCTGCTTTTGAGATATAAATGTGTGGTGTCAAAATCCTAAATCAAATTATGTGTGTGACTCTGTGTTCCAGTAGTGACTGGAAAAAATAGCAGCATGGTTCTGAGCAATAGAAGGCTTATGTAAAGGGTTCACTCTTATGAGGAGGTGCAAGACTTTATAAAATAATTCAGTGACCCTTAATTTTGCAGTCCTGAGTTCTAAAGAAATAAGAGGGAATGTCCATTTAAACAAAGAACTCTTCATAAAATAACTGAAGAGAACAAAGTATAGACACCTAAATGAGTAGACACCTCTAATCCCAGCACTTGAGGTAGAAGCTGAGGCAGAAAGATTGTGATTTCAAGGCCAATCTGGGTTATTCAGTATCAGACTAGCTTGAGCTATGTAGTAGACTTTGTCTCATAAACAGTAAAAACTATAACTACAAAACAAACAAAAATCTGAAAAGCGGTAACTTTAAGTGTTGTGGACACACAAATCCTCAAGAACTCTTTTTCTACTAGACACTACTATGCAGCTTTAATCTATTGTAAGTGAAAGAAAGAAGTCCCTCCTACACACAAAGTTCACTGGGATCCCTCACAAGAGAGTTAATTTACATGATATATAGAAGTTCTCGAAAATTATCCAAAACACTAAATAAAGACTGAAGTGAAGACTTTAGAGAGATGATAATGATTTGGGGAATTTGACCAGAGAAAAAGCGCACTGAATCTTCTTAATTTAGACAAGAAAGCCAAAGATAGGTTCAGTTAAAGAATAATTGTTGCAACTAATGATCATAGGGTAAAAGAGAAAACAATTTTGAAGTATTTTATGCTTCTTTAAATTATGCACTAAATATACTTTATTGGGGAAAAGATAAAAAACCGTCAACACTAAAAACAGAAAAGATACAAGATTAGAACTAAATTTCAAAAATAACTATTATATCATAAGCAGAATACATCTATCTCTTATATTGGCTGTAAATTATAACCAACCAGATAAGAGAGACATTTTTAAACTAAAATTACCCTAGAAAGGTTGAAAGTAAAAGGGCAAAGAAATGCTAATGATGGGAAAAGCAGGGTTTATTATATTTTTTGTAAATTATACCAGGCAATTATGAAGTCAAGGATGAGTGCAAAAAGAATTAAAAGAAAAAAATGGCTACTTAAAAACAATAAAGGCTACATCTGCAAGAAATAACCCTCAAAAATCTTTAAGAGTCAAATAACAGTTTCAAAAACATACAAACTATAAAGCATTCAATATAATTGAAAATTAATCATATGTAACTTAACATATGCTACATTAAACATACAGAAAATTAAGAAAAGACATTAAGACCTCAAGTAAAACAAATATAGTAGAACTTCCAGGCCGATATTGAATTCAATATCCTCTACAATTCAAATGACATAAAAAAAGAGACTTTGTTTCAGTGAAGTTATTTTTGGCTAAATAAAAACATTCCATATCTGATAAGGTCAAGCACTTAGTGATAAATCAGATATAATCAGTAAGTTAATCAACTGTTTAGAAAGACTCACAAACCAGATCTAGAACTACATAATCAAGAACAATAAAAAGTGGAGAGGGTGGACATCCTTATCTTGTTCCTGAGTTAAGAGGAAATGGCTTTAGTTTTTTACCATTAAGTATAATGCTGGCTGTAGGTTTGTCATATACAGCCTTTATTGTATTGAGGAATGTTCCATGGATTCCTAATTTTTCCAAAACCTTCATCATAAAGTGGTGTTGGATCTTGTCGAATGCTTTTTCTGCATCTATTGAGATAACCACGTGGTTCTTATCTTTGCTCCTGTTCATGTGATGAATTATATTAATTGATTTGTGTATATTGAATCAGCTTTGCATCCCTGAAATGAATCCTGTTTGATCATGGTGTATGATTTTTTGGATGAATTGTTGAAGTCGATTGGCCAAAATTTTGTTGAGAAGTTTTGCATCAATGTTCATCAAAGAGATAGGTCTATAGTTCTCTTTCTTTGATGAGTCCCTGACTGGTTTTGGGATGAGGGTTATGATAGCTTCATAGAATGTGTTCGGTAGTGAACTTTTTCTTTCAATTTCATTGAAGCCACAGTATAACCCCTGTTTTCACTGTATTTGATGTCGGTATAATTTGTGGAGGGGAAGGGGAAAAACAAATCGTTTAAATAGGGATACAGGTGGACCCATTGCAACAATGAGATGTACAAGTCATTAGGTCGAAAACGAACTTTACAACTTTCGTGGGGCGGGGAGGATGGGAGGGCAGAGGATGGGAAGGGATGGGAAGGGGAAACAAAGGAGGAGGCTACAATGCTTGATAAGAAATGTACTCATTATCTTGCCCATGTAATTGTAACTCCTCTGTACAGTATTTTCACAATAAAAAAAGAACAATAAAAAATACAAGACTGAATTGCACATAGTCACCATTGCTAATAGACAAAAGTTGTAGCTTTACCATCAGCTATGCATGATGTGTGAACACCACAACTCTCAGGATAAATTCTTCATGGTCTCTGCTTCACCATTCATATCTGACTCAGTCTACTATTATTCATTGATTAGCAGAAGTAAGGCAACATGCTTGGCTAGTGTGTGAATGTGTCTCCACAAATCCTTTGTATTGAAAGTTGACTCCTAATTCAATAGCTATGAGAAGTGGGAGTTTCTGAAGGTGATAGTGTCTTGAGGGCTGTCACCTGAGAAGATAACATGTCCTCATCAGACACCACATCTGTTGGCAGCTTGATGTTAATCAAGAACCACAAGCAGTAAGTTTTGATAGCTTACATAGTAACCAGTATAAAATATTTTGTTATAGTAGGGAAATCTGAGAAAAAGCAACCATCTGGAAACCACAAGCTCAAAATTTCCCCAAAGACAGGATATTTGTTGACTATGTAAAAATATCCACCACATTTCACTGGATTAGTTAGCTACCCACAGTTCATACTTCTCCCAGAAAACTACATGTTTATTTTAAATTTTATGGATAAAAACAACTTAAGGCGACCTAATGCCACTATTATTCATCCAATGAAAGCAAGTTCACCTATCCAAAGGGGACAATTCAAAATCTTAGAAATTATTACAAGTAGTAAAAGCCATAGGGTTAGAGGTTAGGCATTTGGAAAGTGGACCAATCTGATTTGAAACCATTAGTTCCAGGACTCATATTCTGGGTCAATATTGTGCTATAGAGTGTTCTTAATTTAATGTATATATATAGTGAATCCTATAATATAGTACACCAACCTTTCAAGTATCTTTCAAGTGAATTGAATCTTCAATTGACCATTCTACTGGCCAATAGGACATATTTTGGGGAAGATTATTATATGGTAAGATTTATGTTACAGGAAAATTAACTTGCCTCTTGATTTATTTCATTGTGAAATGAGTTATTGAATAAGATGCAATGATATAATTAGATATTTAGTCAATTCATAGATGGTGGTGTTGGCAGTACAGGGTGACAGGAAAAGTCAATCAAAATTGCCTTTACTCCACTAAGGCAAATACCATTGCTCTTTCCAACTTAGAATGTTCCACATTCATCCACAAGCTGTCTGGATTTCATAGACTATAAAATTTGGAACATAATACAGTGATGTCAAGTCAACTTGAGTGATGAAAAGTGCTTCTGTTGAACCTAAGTGAAATCTCTCTCCTTGCTATAGTCCCACTGGGAAATACTCCAGCTTGAATAGGAAAAGAAATTCACTGACATCTGAGTTGAGCCTTTCGCTCAGTAGTTTATTGAAAGCCTAGCTTGTTGTGGATGTCTTTGTGAATGTTTATGAAACAAAATATCCTCTCACACGGAATCTGTCCCATAACATTTTCCCCAAAGCACTAGTTATCTATTATCCAGCAGTAGTTTTCCAAGTCCCAGATCATTTGTCACATCACTAATCACATCTATAAACTAGTTTCTTACCTCATGTGACACTCTCTCACATTCTTCTATTAGATTTTCTTCAATCTTGTTCACTCTCTGCAATCACAGCTTTTACTAATGCCTTCCCTCTTACCTGACTTTATCACAGAAGGGCTTTGTAACCATGATAGTATTCCAAGCACAGATGTTACCACCACCTCACTCATCACCTTCTGGTCATTTATTTTTTAATTAATAATTTTAGTGTGAAAATACCATACAGAGAGGTTACAATTACATGAGCAAGAAAATGAGTACATTTCTTATCAAGCATTGTTGCCTCCCTGCCCCGCCAAAGTTATAAAGTTTTTCAACATAATGTCTTGTACATCTCATTGTTGAAATGGGTCTATGGGTCCATCTGTATCCCTGTTTAAACAATCTGTTTTTCCCTTCCCCTCCACAAATTATACCAACATCAAATACAGTGAAAACAGTGGTTATACCATGGGGGAGGGACATACACAGTAGCAAAGAAATCATCTTATAAATATGTTAGAAACAATATCAAGAAAGAAAAACAATTTGAGTCCTTATCTTGGGGTTCATTTCACCTGACATCAACTTGTCTGACTGTTTTTGCTTGTCTCAGACATATACTAGTTATTGCAAACAAGGGAAACCATGGGATCTATGCTTCTTTGGGCCTGGCTTACTTCACTTAATATAATTTTTTCCAAGTCTCTGCATTTCCTAACAAATGGGGCAATGTCATTCTTTCTGATGGAGGCATAGAATTCCATTGTGTATATATACCACATTTTCTTGATCCATTCATCTACTGAGGGGCATCTGGGTTGCTTCCATATCTTAGCTATGGTAAATAATGCTGCAATAAACATAGTTGTGCTGGTAGCTTTAGTATGGTCTTGTTTGTGATCATTTGGGGAAATGACCCAAAGTGGGATTGCTGGGTCATAGGGGAATTCTATGTGGAGTCTTTTGAGCAACCTCTGTACTATTTTCCAAAGTGGTTGAACAAGTTTACACTCCCACCAACAATGCAATAGGATTCCCTTCTGTCCACATCCCCTCCAACATCTATTGTTATTAGAGTTCTTGATTATAGGCAGTCTAACTGGGGTGAGGTGGTATCTCAGTGTTGTTTTGATTTGCATTTCTTTTATGGTTAGGGAGGTTGAGCATTTCTTCATGTGTCTATTGGCCATCCTTCTTTCCTCTTCAGAGAAGTTTCTCTTTAAGCCTTTAGCCCACTTATTTATTGGGCAGTTGTTTCTTTGAGGATTTATTGTTGGGGGATTTAATTTTTTTGAGTTCCAGGTATATTTTAGCTATGAGACCCTTGTCCATTGTATGCCTAGTGAAGAGCTTCTCCCAATCCATGGGTTTTCAACTCTAAAATTCTCCCTTTAGGACATTCTCTTTTGGATTACTGCTGGTACCATGTGCCTTAGTCAAGGTTCCTCTGAAAAGAGAGCCAATAACTTATTGAAATTGCATATACTGGGGGGTGGGGGGGGAGAAAGAGAGCTATGGGCTGGAAATGGAGGCTGGATAGAGGGTGAGGATAAGGAGAAGAATAAGAACAAGGAGAAAGAAAATGAAGGACTTACTGATTGGCAAGATGTTGGGGCTGTTGAAATCTCAAATAGGGTAGCTAGATAAAAATTT
Organism: Dipodomys ordii; assembly: GCF_000151885.1. Lineage (NCBI taxonomy): Eukaryota > Metazoa > Chordata > Mammalia > Rodentia > Heteromyidae > Dipodomys > Dipodomys ordii. The sequence continues at coordinate 6,367,851 of NW_012267264.1, read as the reverse complement.
GATTGAGAAAGATGTAACTGACTTTTATCCAGAGTTTAACCTGAGGTAGCAGATTATGCAGATAGATACCTGAAAAATAAGTTTACAGAAAGACCTCACACATATATCATTACCATGTTTCAAGGAACGGTGTAAAGATCATCATGTCTATAATGAACTCAGTGTGGTAAAATAGAAGAAAATTAAACCAGAAAAGTGCCAGAAGGATACATATCCGAGGACCTTGTGGATCATTGTATGGACTTTGGTTTTTCTTGTGAGTGAATGAGAGTCTAAGCAAAGGTGAGTTCTAAGCAAAGGAGAAAGATCTTGAGACAGCTTTTTAAAGAGAGAACTCTGCCAATTGTGTAGAGAATCAGCTTCAGAAAAGAAGAGATGGAGATAATAGCAGAAGAGGAGGGCAGTTAGAACAGTCTTACAATAACAGAGATGATTGCAGATTTTTCCAGTGGGGACCAGTCCTACAGCTTTCAATTTATAATGGTGCTAATCTCTAACATTCCAGAAATGTAGTATCAATTTGAGAACTAGATAATTTTTGAGGTACTGGTAAGTTAGATAGGGTCATTTATTTATTTATTTATTTAGAATTTTTTATTGTAAAGATGCTGTACAGAGGGGTTATAGTTACATGAGTAAGGCAATGATTTCATTTCTTGTTGAATATTTTTACCCACTCCTTTGTTTTTCTCCCACGATCCCTTCCTTTCCCTTACCCACCCCTCCCCCAAAAGTTGTAAAGGTCACTTCTGACATAGTGTTTTGTATCATTGTTGCAATGGGTCATCCTTTGTCCTTGTTTCAGCATTTCCCTTTCCCTTCCCCAAATCAGATAAATGTATACACAAGACATAGGGTACCAGAATAAAAGACAGTGATTGCCAGGTATAGACGAATGGAAAAAGGAAAATGAAATAAGAAAAAAGAACTAGGCACAGTACATTGGCAACAACAAGGTCACAAACCCCCCAAAATGATCTGTTGTCTCCATGTCTTGAAGTTGATTTCAATTAACATCACTTAATATGATCATCTGTACATAGCTATTGAGCTATTCTGCTTCTTTGCCAGGACTATGCTAGATATATACTAATGATTACAAATGAGGTAATTTCCTATCATTGTTCCAGAAAAAGGATTCTCACAGATGCTTTATTTATGTAAATATATATATTTCATTTTCCTTTTTCCATTGGTCTATCCCACAAACTTAGAAATAAAGCAGAAAGTGTTCTTATTTCTGCATGCAACTCTATGAAAACTCAGTGAAACTGAGTAGAAAACAAACTGTTTTCTGTCCATTTCCTAAAGTTGCAATAACAAATCACCCAAAGGAATTTATTTTCTCCTAGTACTTGAACCAAAAATCCTGAGATATGGCAGGATTCATTTCTTCTAAAAGTTGTCTTTTTTTCCTATATCTTCTTCCTTTTGTTCATGTTTGTATCCAAATTTCTTTTTTTTAAGTCATTATTCTTTTTGGATTAATGCCCAAACTAATGACCTCATTTAAATTGATCTCCTTTGTAAAGATCCTGTCTTCAAATGCAGTCACCCCCAGAGATACTGAAGGTTAGATCTTCACATGTAGAGTTAGGGAAGAGACACAATTCACCCTATAATGTTGTCTTGTTGGTGGATGACATGTTATGTTAGAATAACATATGGAATTTCCCATAAAGAAAATCTATTGAAACAGTATATTTAGCAAAACACAAAGAAAAATCAATCTCTATACTTTTAAAATTAATTATGCTTCATGTACCATCATGAATAAAGGATGACAGCCACACAACAGAGGCAGCAATCATTACTGATAAAAGAAGAATCTCATGCATATAAAAATTATGGAAATGGGAAAGAGAGGAGGAGATGATAGAGAAGATGGCATGATTGAGAGTTACAAAGTAATTGAGGATACAGTATGAAAAAGTAGAAAAGAAATTAGAAAGCACAGAAAGAGGGGACAATGGACAGTAATTAATGGTGTTAACATAAAACAAATTAAGAAGTGGCATGATTATGATGGAGTGTTATAAAGTGATGTTGAAAATGCTTTTCTTTAGTTGTTCCTAGAGTTATAATATTGTAGACCTAAGAAAAGGTTCTTTGCCTAAGTAACCCGAAATACTTGGAATGATCATAGTCATTGAAAAGGTGCTTGTTTTGTTTTTTTTGTTTTTACCTTTTAGAGTTAACCTATTGCCAACCCAAGAAACGTTAGTTATAGGTAGAACATAAAGTCAGCCAATCTGATTGTAAAGGTGTAGCTGCAGATGAAGGGTAACAAGAAGAGAAGCTTCAATAGAAAGAAGAAAAAAAGGCCAGGCACTCTCCTCAGCTTCCCAGGAAGAAGTCAAGAGAAGTTAGTTCAACTTAATAGAGTTAATGTTAAAATTTATCCTTAACTTCCTGAGAGTGAGTGTGGCAAAGATATTCTTAAATATGAAATTAACATTTAAAAACAACCAACACAACAATTATATGTTCAAATCCTGAAAATAAGCAGAACATTTTAATTATCTGTGTTCTCATCTCTTGTATTATAGCTTACCCCCAAATTAATAATTCATCAAATTCATAAACCTGTAATTTTTATTTATAAAGGCAACCGCTGGAAGGAAGAAAAACATAATCTCCAGAGAATTGAAAGGTGATAGCAATGAATAAGGCTCAGAAGTCTGTTGTATTTTATTATAAGCTCTTTTGTATTATTACCACATATACACAATTCTTTTAAGAAGTCATCTATATAAGGTGCCCATCATATCTAGACATAAAATTTGGAGACAACTGAATAAGCATTTAGAAAATGATCATTGCAGATGGTTGTTATTTTATAATATTTTACTTACCCATGCACGCAGTAACAACAAAAAATAATTTTCACCAACGGGACAAGTAGGTGAACTGAATATTAAAAATGTCCTATGTCAAACTGACTATTTTGATTATTGTTTTGGTTATTTAATTTTAAAAGATTAAGGAGAGAATGTCAAAGTTGAGTGCAAAGAGTATCAAGATGGGAAAGAACACATACTTTCGCAGTTGATTTAAGATGGAGACAGGGTGGGAGAGCAATGTTATTTTGACTGAGGAGTTTCACCATTTCAACAGCATCTGTGTCCACCAGAGGTGTCAGCATCGGATGTGTCCTGGAACTTGGGCTCTCTTCCAAGACTTCAGCATTTTTTTTTTCAGGGGGAAAGGCTGGGGAGACAATTCAGCGGGGTAAGTATTGAGGACAGTTCTAAGCTATGATTGTCAGGGTGGAAAATGAGTGTGCCAGCTTATTTTCATCAATATTCTCAAAGTTAACAGGATTGAGTGCAGCAGTTTCCCCAAATGAGTTATTGCATATTAGAATAAGCTACCAACTTAAGTATAATCAATTATATGCAAGTATTAAAAGATAACATGTTTCATGTTCACAATATTTAAATACTACTGCTAATTTTTGTGTCTGCCAATTCTTGGGCTTGAATGTAGAGCCTGGGCACTGTCCCTGAGCCTTTTTCTGAAGGTTAGTGGTTCTACCACTTGAGCCACATCTCTACGTCCAGCTTTTTTGGTGGTTAATCGGAGATAAATCTCACAGACTCTTCTTCCCGGGCTAGCTTCAAACAGCAATACCCAGATCTCAGCCTCTTAAGTAGCTAGGATTACAAGCATAGGACACTGTTTCCTGTTATGTTTATTTTTAAAGAGTAAGTAAAGTCAAAAGAACTATACAACTTGTAAGTAGGCTTGGGAAGAAAAAAATGGGAGAAAGCAAGGGAAAGAGTGACATTGCTATGAAGAAATGTACGCTTTACATGACTTATGTAACTATAACCCCTCTGTACATCACTTTTACAATAACAAGAAAAAATAAAAAAGAAAAGGCAAAAAAGAGTGTGTAAAAAGTTGTGGATGACAGAGCCAGGGCCTGTCATCTATTATGTCATATTTTATCTACAGATAATTCCTCTATGTATGAAGTTCTATTCTGAAATCTTTATCATTGAACTAAGACTAAAGTTGTTCTCAGCCAGGTGCTGGTAGTTCATACTTGTAATCTTTGCTACTCAGGGAGCTGAGATCTGAGGATCACAGTTCAAAGCCAGCCTGGGTAGGAAAGTCTTTGAAACTCTTATCGCTAACTAAATCACAGAAAAAGCCAGAAGTGGCACTGTGGCTCACTTGGTAGAATACTAGCCTTGGGCAAAAGGAGCTCAGGGACAGTGCCCAGGCCCAGAGTTCAAGCCCCATAAAAGGCCAAAAAAAAACCCAGAAAAACTTGAAGTTTGTTCTCTATTATTATTTTTTTTATTGTACTAGAGAAATAGAAAAATGAATAAAACTGAGAAGAAAATAGTTAAGGAATTGACTGGTGTTGATAGACATGAAACACTGACTCAAGAATTTGAGAAACTATTTAACTACAACATCTGTTGTAGTTTCCCACCTTTGGTGTTATTGACATTCTAGACCTGATAACTATTCAAGTGCCTATGCTGTGTATTGTAGTATATTTAGAAGTAGCTTTCATCTCTATCCAATACCCATCAATGGTACATCTCCAGGTCATGCCAACAAAATGTTGGTTGAGACCCACTAGTCTACTATTTAACAATCATATCTATATGATAATGGTCTCATTATTCATGAAAGCTGTAGGTATTGATCCTCAATACCTGATGATAGATCTTCTTATAACCTATACCTTGGTGACATATAGGAGTGCTTGTTCACTCCATGAGTTTAATTCTGAAAACATATTCTCACACGTTGACCTGGATTTCTAAATAATTCAAGTGATATGAGTGTCATTGAGTGTGTTGTTTCTTTCATCCTTTCCAACTATGTTCACACAATCATCACAATGCAGTATGTGCAGAAGCATAGCCTAACCTGAGTCAAAGACAGATTCTTGCTGGTATCCTTAATTACTTTCAAAATCTGAATTTTGCTCCTGCAACCTTAGATGACCTTCATTTGGCATTTTGAATGTTGTCCTGTGCTCCAGGATTTGACTTAGAAGTAATTCTGTTCCTCCATAAGTACTTGACCTCATTTCCTAATTGTGTGACTGTTTCCCCAAGATTCAGATCTTTATAAACAGTAATGGAACTCACTAATGCATGCCTTCTTTGCTTAATGACCTGGCTGGGTATTTTGAAACTTGGATACCATCTGGCACCCTGACAACAATATTAACCCAGCATGAAAGACTTTAGGGAATAAAATTGATTTGGAAAGAAAATTTGTGAGATATTTTCCCAGGATTTTAGAAACCTTAAAAATTTGGTACTACAGAGAGAACACACTGCTTTAGGTTGCCAGTCTTGCTGCTGCTTTAATTGTGTACCAGTTTATAAATGAAAAATATATTTCTGATTATGAAATAATTCTAAATTTCGGGAGATACACTTTAAATCACAATCACTAACAACCACCATCATTTAAACATAACTACTGTTGACTTTTTCAATGTAGACATCCATTGAAATGTAAATATGTGTGTGTACATGGCTGTACACATACTTTTTACAAATGTACTATCATATTGCACACTGTTTTATAAAATCTTCTTTCTATAAGATAGCTAGGAGTGATGTTTCAAATAACCAACAAGCCTTATTGCAGAGACTAGGCTCCCTGAAGCAGTCTTGGGAGGCCAAGTGCTAACTCAATCATAGTTTACCTATATAAAATCAGGTAGAAAGGTCTAGGAAAGCCCGAGTGAAAAGCCATTTAGATTAGAGTAGCTTGATATTTTTTTAACACAGTCAATTAGTTTGTATTTGTGTGACTCATTTGGTAAATGGACCTTGTATGTATTATATTTTAATATATACTTAGAGTCGTGAATAATATAACATTTCAGTTAAGTAGGGACTATACAGGAGGCCTCATATGGTTATAATGGAACTGAAATTTTCTTTTCTTCTTGTATTTACTGTGTCCTTTACATGTTTAGATACACAAATAGTTATCATTTAATTGCAATTGCAATTGTATTTTGTACAGTAATATGCACACAGGATTTTTTATAGATTTATTGTCTATGAGCATTTATACACTGATATATACATATGTGTATATGTATGTACATATAATGTATATACATTGATATAAGTGTATATATATGTACATATATAACATGCCAAACACACATCATATAACCTAGGCAATATTATCTAGCTTTGTGGAAGTACATGCTATGATATTCATGCAGTAAGGAAATAATATAATGATGCATTTCTCAGAAGGGATCTTTGATAATCAGTGCATGGTTTTTGATAGTAATAAAAAAACTGGTATTTAAAGACTACGAAGGATTTGCATCTGTGGATATTTTATCTACATCCTTATTCTGATGTTCATCACCTTATCCTTTTCTTGATATATTCATTATTCACCAAAGAAACCACCATCTCAATAGAATTTATGCAAATTCTTCTTGAATCATCTGGTCATGTTCTTGAAAATTTAAATATAATATGGCACATATTTCGCTGCATTTAAATTATTTTTATAACTTTCTGCATATCTTAAAAGCTATCCATCCTGAAAGATGTGAGTATGGATGAAGTATTGTATTAGCACTGTTTGCTTTCAATAAATATTTATTGAAGTAAACTGTCACATGTTCTTTCTTGTTTCCTGTAGAAGTCTTATCATTCTGGGTTTAAAACTTCAGAGGATTTTTAAAAATATAAGAGCAGCATGAATTACCATAGTGCATTTGTTTTCCTTGCCTACATTTTTAGGCAAGCTAATTAAAAAGCCCTATGAAGGGATTTGACACACTCCTTCAAAGTCTTCTATTTAGAAAATTCTTCTCAGCATTTTTGTCCATTTACTTGGATGTCTACCTGAATTTTTATTTTTTTACAGAGCGTAGTAGTTAACAAGCCTGACAATTTCATGTTGTCCTCTCTAGTTTGAACTTGAGAACTTATGAACTTGTGCTAATGCTCATGCATTCATTCATTCAATAATTCATCACATTTTTATTGAAGTTCAATTACCTTCCAGGTCTGTGAATCAACAGATGAATAAAACATGGTCTTTGCCCTTGAGAAATTCCAAATTAGTTGGGGAAGCAGGTCCTTTACTACAATGTAGGAAGCCTCATTAGATATTTATGGTAAAGACACTTTTTCATTGAACTTTCGCACTCTATTTCCTCAGTGATAATGTCCTAAACAACTTTAGAAAAGTATTTCTGTCCCTACTAGCAAAATAAGGATTCCTAAGCCTTAGATTAATTACAAACAAGATAACAATAAAAATTACATACAGCTTGAATTTCCCAAGCATCACTTCAGATTAAAAAATAAAGTGGGTTGGAGTATGTCCAGCAGTATTAAAAATTCTGTGTTCAAATGTTTTCATATTGCACACAAAGAGAAAATTTTTAGTCCTTTACATTATCAGTCTCATGAAAATCAATGTAAGAAAGAGCCTAAAGCTATCAGATTCAGACGCACTTATTGTGTATAAAGAAATTTATACCTGCCCTATAAAAGAAGCATTTAAATAACTATACCTAATGTATCTGATGCCTAGAGTAAATAATTCTTATGCTTCAGTCTGTAAAATTATTTTTAAAACTTTATTAAGAAATTATAGGCTGACAGTATATAACTTAAGTGGCTAAGTGGGTACTTAGTATGTATGGAGCCTGAGGTTCAATCTCCAGTACTAAAAACTAAAGCCAAACCAAGGGATAGCATGAAATTAAATGAATAATGATAAAGGACAGAAAAAAATTTACTCAATGTAAATTTCTAAATTTCATGAAATAATCAAGCATATAAGTTAAATTAATTAGCCATGAAGAAAAAATGGTAGAAATACTGTTTACATTGTTGACATCTTTGATAATTATGTTGACTCTAACATTTTATATATATATATATATGTATATATATATATATGGAACACAGTGAAATAATTCAATAATATACAACATGTAATCATCAAAACAATTAGCATTTCTTTGTGATAGGATCCATTGTCCTATCTTCTAGTTATTTAAAAATATACAATACATGATTATATACTCTACTATTTCTAGAAGACTTGAACTCATTTCTCATGTTAACTATACTTTGTACTTATTCTATACTCCTCTTCCACATACCACAGTAAGCACTACTGCACTATTCTTTAAGATCAATAAAAAATAGATTACATAAAATATAAGCATTTAGTTTTTAGTTTGATGTTTTTATTGCTGTTATAATGGTGATGACAGAAGTGTTAAGTTACATAAGTCATGTAATGAGTGTACTTCTTTTTGAACAATGTTATCCCTTCCCTCACTCTCTCCCAGTTAGCTTTTACGTTTTGAAAAAAAAATTACTGATCTGTTCTACCAGTAAATAACTACAGTCAAATTTTATAGCAGTTAAGTAAAAAACAAGAATAAAAAAAATTAGGCCAAATATCGTGGTTGGTTCATGCTGATAATTTTAATATCGTAGGAAGATTCATGTTTCAAGCCCATCAAACAAGCCTAATGTGGTGGTAAACACCTGTAATCCTAGCTCAGAGGGAGATGTAGGTAGGAATATTACAATGGAGGATGGCCCCAAACAAAAGCGAACAAAAACAACAAAAATGGCTGGGGACCTGGCTTAATTGGTACAGCACCTATTTTGTACTTAGCAAGCTTAGGGTCCTAAGATTAGGACTGCCAGGCAGAAGGAAAGAATAAAGGAAGGGAGGAACAAAAGGTGGGAGGAGAGGGGAGGGAAAGGATGGAAAGAAAAGAAGTAAGGAATGGAGAAAGAGAGGGGAAAGGAAGGAAGGAGTAATGGAGGGAGGAAGGAAAGGAGGGAGAAGGAAAGAGAAAGGAGGAAAAGGAGTATTTAAAAAAGGAGAAATATTGTTTAAATAATAATATACTTCTATTTCTAAGATTTTCAAATATATTGACATATTTCAGGTGTACGATAAATTTTCTTGTAATAACATTATTACAAACATTACCTCACACTTTCCTTCTTTAAATTTAAAATAAAAAATACTCCATGTGGTCATGTAGAATGAATGTAATTCAACTCACTCAATTTTTGATGTTTTCATTTTGTCTATGCTTCTCACTTTATTCCAGTCCACTATTTAATAGGAATATCTCATCTCACAGTTGTTAAAAATTCAACCGAAACTGGAATGATGGTTTAGATCTTACACCAACAACCTATTTTTCTGTGGAGAAATATTTATTACTGACATCGTTTAGAATTTCTGGCACATGGAAGTAATAAAAAGCAGGCTGTAAATGTCCATTTTATTATTTTTAACATCCTCTGCAGACAATGCATCCTCTTACTCTGGGTAGCTGCTTCCATTGCAAACTTTTGTAGGTCACTTGCTAGACCTGTTTTGGTACTCCCAGTTCTACAAATAGCCATTTCATTATTTCTTTATTTGCTAGGCACTGGCTATGAGTGTTGGGACATTAGCACCCTTTCAGGCTGTTACAATCCTGTAGTGATGTAATCCTCCCAATTGATGGATTAAAGACCACCACATAAATCTTGGGCATTTTGTCAGAATCTGACCATTCAAACTAGGTCTGTCAGATTTAGAAGCCTACAGACATCCAATACTGCTTTTAGTTATGATGCAACTAACATGCTCCAATATGATCTGCTAGTTTAGGAGTAGAGTAATTCACAAGAAATAATCTGTTGACAAGGAGCTCTAAGAGATCTAATCCCTCCATTTTCCCCAGAGGCAACCTTTCTCCTACTTCTATCGTCAGTTACACTTACCTGTCTATCTTAGGGTATTCTTCCACATATCAGTCTTTCTCATACTTCTCCCTCCTCTGCTTCCTACTTTCTCTTCTTCCTATTTCCTCCTTGTTGTCCTCCTACATCCTTCCTCCTCTTCCTTCTACTCTTCCCACTACATCCTCTTCCTCTTTCTACTTCTTCCTATTTCCTCTTCTGTCTCTCTTTCTCTTCTTCCTCTTTTATTGCCACTATCTCCTCTTCCTTTTCCCTTTCTGTTTTTTTGTCTGTCTCTCTGGAATGCCTGTGAATCAGATATTAGAGCTTTCAGATTGATTCTCCAATGTTAGTAACTTTTTAAATTTTCAAGTTTTATCATTGTTCTACTTTCGAGTTCATCAATCATCATTTCTAGTATTTACACTCTTAGAATTCCCTTGTTTATTTTACTCACTAACAGCTTCTTAGAGGCTTCATTTCTCTCAGTGATTGGTAAAATTGAAATGTGAACTCCAAAATTGTTCTTTGTGCCCTAGAATGAGAACCATCTTAATGGACATTATTCTATTTACTGTTATGTGGATCCCTTCATGTGTCACCAGGTTCTGACTTGAATGTCCCCCAAGGGAACATTCGTTCCCAGGGTGGTACTATTAGAAGGTGATGTGGACCTTTAAAAGATGGGGCCTAGTGAAGGGTCCTTAAGTTATTATAGGTGTGCCCTGAAAGAAGGATCGCTTCTTCGTTTCCCTACTCTGTCCTCCCCTCCCCCTTTCCCTCTTCCCTACCCTCTCATTCTCTTCTCCCCCAGCCCCCGTAGGACCCCCAGGGCCCCCAACAGCACATTGGACTAGTTCAGGAAATCCTAAAACCAGACAAATGCAAAAGAAACAGTTTTGAAATTGCTTCTGCTGCTCCCTAATCCTTCTGGTTTCATTAACCTTCCAACAGTCTTAGGGAGATGTTTTGCACAAGGGACCTGATTAGGTCTTCCCTGTAAGACCTTACAACACCGGAGGGTTTGGGCAACCCTGACCTGCAATACTGGAAGGCGTTGTCTGACCTGAGCTGTAACACTGGCCCGCACTGTCTGTCCTGAGCTATACCCCCGGCTTCCTCTGAGCTGCAGCACTGGCAGACATTGTCCACCCTGAGCTACAACACTGGAAGGCATTGCATGCTCTGAGCTACAATACTTAGCAGGTGTTGTTTGCTACAGAGTTGTAACCCTAGTGGTCTCTGAGCACTGGTGAGTGGAAAGAATTGTGTGGACAAAATTCTGTATCAATATGATCAATATGAACCCCAAGATAAGCATTCAAATGTTTTTGCTTTCATGCAATTATACCTAACATATTTATAAGATGATTTCTTTGTTGCTTTGTATGTCCCTCCCCCATGATGTAAATCCTGCTTTCACTGTATTTGATGTTGATATAATTTGTGGAGGGGAAGGGAAAAAACAAATTGTTTAAATAGGGATACAGGTGGACCCATTGCAACAATGACAATGAGATGAACAAATCGTTATGTTGAAAAACGATCTTTACAACTTTGGCGGGGGGAGGGGGAGGGAAGGGATGGGAAGGGGAAACAAAGGAGGAGGCAACAATGCTTGATAAGAAATGTACTCATTATCTTGCCCATGTAATTGTAGCCCCTCTGTACGGTATTTTCACAATAAAAAAATATGATCTCTGGCTTGTTTGGACACAGGTGTTCCTAAGGCTGTGTTATCTGCTACCTTTAACAAAAATAAAATTCAATATTCAATCTTAAGCCTGCAAACTGAGATAAAACTTTTCTCTTTGTAAAGTTTGTCTTTTCTAGTATTTCATTGTAGTAGTGCAATTTCATTGTAGTTGACTAATTCATCAGTCCAGCACAATTATTACTATTTGTCTTGGTAAAAGAAGCTATGGCATTTGTAATCTGGAATCCAAATGTAGGTGTGAGATCTTCTGCATTTCTCTTCAATCATGGTCTTGGGTAGATGGCAAGCTTTTCATTGTTTTTTCTAGATGATTCCATGAAAAAAAAAGCAGCCTTTTGTGATAGCAGTTTATTGCAAGATGGTCAGCATTAGCTTTCTACCAGTAGATCGGAAGTTTGCAATATTTTTTACTCCACACAATCTTTTGCTCCACACAATCACAACACCAACACCATGAATGTGGGGGTGCAACTGAGTGGCAAAGAGAACACTTAGGCATATGTGAGGCCCTGGGTCCGATCCCTAGCATTAAAGAAACAAAACCAAGCCAGACATGGGATTGTACACCTGTATTCCAAGCTACTTTGGAGACTAAAGCAGGAGTGCTACATGAGCCCATAGGTTGAAAGCCTGCCTGGGAACACAGTGAAACCTCATCTTAAAGCAAAACACAACCACAATAATCCCTCCCCCCACCAGACCTCAGTAATTAAGGCTTCCAAACCCACAGTTCTATTTCTACTCTTAATCACTGCTAAACTTCAAAGTGTACTGTTCATTTCTGGCATCTGTAGAATTTTCTGTTTTCATCCTAGCTTTTTCTTATAGTTTATCAAGAATTTGTGGTTAATGGGAATGGTGTTGTGTCAGCTTCCTATGCAATGGTTAATCATGACTGTCTGTGTCTTTTCCTCTCCCACCCACTGAACCTTTAGAGCAATCCTTTCTACAAAATCCCCTGAACTTTCTTCACATGTCACTTGCCTTCTTCCTCCATTCTCTCCCTTTCTCTAGAATCTTCAGCATCCAGGAACTAAGTCAAGACAAGTGAGCCTTCTTGACAGTGGTTCCTTTATTGAGTATAGGAGGGAAAAAGATCTCACAAATCCACAGATGTGTAAGGACATTCATTCTGTTATTTCTTATAACAGATCCAGGGAATGGTGATGGATTAATGTGTAAATAAAACCAGTATTTTATTTTGCTAGCTTATTACAAAGATGTGTCATCAAGACAATCTGGCTGGTTCAGAGTTTAAAAACAAGATCTTAATGTCAAAGTTCTATTCACAAGAATCTCCGCAGTTACAATCTAAGAAGCACAAAGTTAAAATTGGAAGGCATAACTCCAGGAAGGAAGTAGAAACCATGTGCCAAAGTGCCTTTTGCCAAAAGGGGAAAAGAAATCACAACTTCTAAATCTAAGAAACAGTTGACATTTTTGAGATGAAACAGATTTTCAAGATCTAAAGAAAGATGATTCCTAGGTCTATGTGTCACTGTTTCCAGGTTAGTATTTGTTGAGATTCCATCTACTTAGGGTTTTAGTCCAAGGTCCTTGACTTCCATCCTAACACAGGACATAATGGTAAAACAAACAAAACAAAAAAACTTGGCAGAGCTTTATTGAGTAAGCAAGTAAACAGGCAAGCAGAAAGGCAGAGGTACACTCTGAGTGTGGGTGCTCTTTGACAGCTGTGGTATATGAAGAAAACATTTGTCATTTTAAAAAAAGTTATTTTGGGGTGTTTTTCTTTGTTCTCACCCATGGCCCATTTAATCTCTCATGATGTTACATTGTTATCATTTGGATTTAGAGCCTGTAAGACTGACCAGCTCATTAAACATAGGCTTAGCAGGGCACCGGTGGCCCATGCCTGTAATCCTAGCTACTCAGGAGGCTGAGATCTGAGGATCGCCGGTTCAAAGCCAGCCCGGGCAGGAAAGTCCGTGAGACTCTTATCTCCAATAAACCACTCAGAAAACTGGAAGTGGCGCTGTGGCTCGAGGGGTAAAGCATTAGTCTTGAGATGAAGAGCTGAGGAACAGCGCCTAGGCCCAGAGTTCAAATCCCACGACCGACAAAAACAAACAAACAAAAAAAAAACCACACATACACAAAAAAACATAGGTTTAGCATCCCTTCAAAGAAAGGATATGTTTTGCCATATTCCCCCCCCCCCCAAAAAAAACCAAACAGCTGTACATCCTTGAATAAATGCTTTTCTGGAGGAGTTATTTTCCCAAGTATTTGCTTTTCCAGGATATATGTATTTTTTTATGTCCTTGCGCAGTTTTATTTTGGGCCAATAGGCAAGGCCCTATGGAGATGGATGCTCTTTTTAATCCCTTGTACTAACACTGCAGCTTATGTAGGAGTGTTTGTTTCTGAACTCCTGGCTGCTGTTTACCGTGCCTCATTTCCCCTAATCGAAGTAGACACCTAACGAAGCCTATTCGCTCCATCTAAACCTAGAACAGGCCACTCGTGCGGAATTAACTTTCTCCCATGCCCGTGGCCCATCACCGTCGGTGTCCGGGGAGGGAGTGCCACGCCGGCATCCCTCCGTTACCACGGCAACCAGCCCGCACGGCCACAAGGACATTCTCACGCGTGATCGCCGACGACTACGGCGGCACCCCGTCAACTAGGAAATGTAGGAACAGTGTTCACTCCCCGGTCTCAGGATGAACTATCTCAAAGTTACCGACTGTCCCACTGGTGTTTTTAGGAATGACTCCGGAGGACCCATTCCAGCCGCATTCCGTTTTAAAGGATCCGAATGGCCGGACCAGGTCTGATTATTCCGACGCTTGGAATCTTTGATGATTTGCCCAGAAATCCATGACTCACAAACGTCAGGGCCTGGAACGATCGCAGCCCAGGGTCAGGGAAAAGTTGTTCCAAGTTGTCCCGCCCGGCGCATACAACTCCCGTCATCCCCGTGCACAGAAAGAAAGCGGAGAAAACAGTCAACAAATGAACACGGGCACCGCGTTTTGCATTCCGCGGGGTCTCGGGTGCAATGGCGCCTGGTTTTCGTAGTTTTTCCACCGAGAGAAGCCGGCGCCTCCATCTCTGCCCGGAAGGAACGGAAAACTACACTTCCCACAAAGAGGCGTGGCCGAGCGGCGGCCCGATGACGTCACGGACCCCGCCAGCCAATGGCCGCTGCGGGCGGCCGTGAGGCAAGCGCCGTCAGGCGCCAAAGTGGTTTTTTTTTTTTAATTTTTTTTTTTCCGGAGTCGAGCGGGCGCTGCTAGCGGAGGCGCCATATTGGAAGGGACAAAACTCCGGCGACAGCGAGTGACACAAACAAACCCCTGGACCCCTTCGCGCCCCCTGCTCCAAGCGCCGCGATGTTGTACCTAGAAGACTATCTAGAAAGTGAGTGCGCGGCTCCGGCAGTGGCCGCCCGTGGGACCGGCGGGCGGACGGGCGAAGGCGCGAGTGGACGGGCGGGCGGGATGGCGGGAGGGAGGGGGGGGAGCGGGGGATGTTTCTTTCTCACGGTAACTGGCAGCCTCGTTGTGGGCTCGCCGGCTCCCTCGATGCCCTCCCCCCACCGCCGCGCACACGCACGCAGTGACGCAAGCGCGTCCTGCGCTCGCCGTTGGCTCCGCCCCCTCCCTGACGGACTCTCCACTCGGACAGTGATTGAGCAGCTTCCCATGGACCTGCGGGACCGCTTCACGGAGATGCGCGAGATGGATCTGCAGGTGCAGAGTAAGTGTGCGCGTTTCCCTCGGCTGCACTCGACACCTGCGCCTTCCAGGCCACGCCGCTGGGGACGCGTGTCACAGAGCCAGCGGTGCCAGATGCCCGCCGGTCAGCTGGGTGCTGGGTTTGGGTTTTGGTGGTTTGGTGTTCTGGTTTTTGGCTAGAGAAAGTCACCAAGGAACATACTTTTTTTTTTTTTTCCTTTCCTTCAAAGTTTGCCATGGGCAATAAAAACTGAATCTGTGTCTTAGTAGAAATCAGCATACACGTGGAGAAGGTTTTCATTGCGGATGCTTGGAACCCGAGCCTTCCTAGTGGTGTGGAAGTGCGTTCTTGATGGGAATTTCTCTAGCGTTGTAAACATGAAGGGATCTTTAGAGAACCTGGCGAACTTGGGATGGAGTATTATGCCAAGTTAACACAAGTGTCAGCAGCAAAATCATCTTCTCAGAATAAGTGAGAAAAAATAGAATTGTACGGACAGCTTCCTGTGGAGTGAGGACTGGAGAGAGACAGCTCAGGGTCCACCTGGAGTTGCTAAGAACTTACCCTTTCTTCCCACAACTGTGCATGGATTTCTCCACTCTTTGCTCAGGAACTCCCCCCCCCCCCCGCACGCTTCCAGTTTCTTCTTTTGGACATTTGGATTGTTTTCCAGCTACCTCCCAATCTACTTACTTTGAGGTCCTTAAAATGTTAAAGACTCAGTGATCACTGAGGTCCTGTTCTCTGCAGAATGGAGTACTGTACAGACTCTGAAGTCAGATCTGAGTTTAGGACATTATTAATTCACTCATTGACTTTATATTGCCACATCAGATGGGTTTTTATTGTAACAAAAGAGTCATTTGAAGGTTTAAATAATACAAATGAAAATGTGTAATACTTGATACAAGGCAGACATTAAATAAATGGTTGCTGTGAATTAATTTTAATGTCCTAGTAATTTGGATTTATCTTAGACCAACTGTGGGTTTGTTCAACTTAATTTTTTGCAATTATTGGAATTTTCTAAAGATAATTGGTGTCGTAGGTCAACAAAAGATACCAGCATGTCAGTTTTTAGAACAATCTTATTTGAAGGAAAATACTGAAAATAAATGAACTCACAAGAGTTTTTCAGAATCTGAAAAACTATTACGCAGTATATTAAAAAATGTATAGTAAAAATATTTTTAGCCTCTCACATAACAGCAACATTCATTTTGCTTATTTTTTTCTTTTTTAGGCAACATCTAGTGAGATTATTATTCTTGGCACACACTTTTGAAAAAACTTATATTGAATAGTGTGTTAAGTGAATAATGTATTAGGTCAATAAATGATTATTGCTACTGCTTTCAGATGTGATCTGAGGTGATGGTATGCTTAATGATATATGAAAAGTGCTTACAATTTTTTTTTAAAAATCATTTTGTTTTGGTTTTGCAGTACTGGGAATTGAACCCAGAGCCACGCTTTTACCAGGCAAGCTCTCTGTCATTGAGCTACACCCCAGCCTGTTCTTATCATTTTTGTCATAGAAAAATGTTACAGTTATCTAGTACTTTCAAAAAGCAATTGTATTTTGCCATATTTAGCTGAGGTGATAGAATTAATTCCAAGACTGTCTTATGCAAAAGCTATGGTATAGATCCTGCTTATGTTATTGGTCTTATTTTAATTATTGAGAAAAGTTTTGAAATAACAAAAAATAGTCAATAGGAAAAATACTTTTTAAAAGTAGGTAATGAAGGCTTTCTATGTTACCTAATCAAAGTTTTTTAAAGTGACAGCCAAGTAAAGCAGTATGTTTCATCAGATTTCTTTCCCCAAATATACATGTATTTACACTTGGTATATGAATTTGGCTATCTAAATATGAGATGCTTTTATGATGCCAGATGCAATGGATCAACTAGAACAAAGAGTCAGTGACTTCTTTATGAATGCAAAGAAAAATAAACCTGAGTGGAGAGAAGAACAGATGGCATCCATCAAAAAAGTAAGCCAATGATGCAGATGACTTATCAGTAGATATTGGGACCTTTGACATAGATACTGTAAAGTTGAATAGATTTCAAAGTAATACAAACTTACCAGTAGTTGTTTAGGTAGTTTATTGTGGCGCATAGCCTATACATAGGAATTTTTAATCATGGAATCATTTTTACAACTTTTTACATTGTCTACATAACTGTTACCTAGTGGAGAATTACAGAACTAAATTCAAATGTGTCTTTTTTTGGTCAGTACCAAGTTTGAACTCAGTGGGTCATACCTGCTCTGCTTGATTGCTTGCTGGCACCCTACCTCTTAAGCCAGTTTTGTTTGTTTGTTTGTTTTGTTTTTTGCTGGTTTGTGGGTGAGGGGATACTATCATATTTTACTGCTTGTGCTAGCCTTTTCCAATGGTCCTCTGGATCTCAGCCTCATAAGTTACTAGGATTGCAGGCATAAGCCACTGATACGTGACCCATTTTATTTTTTTTCTAATTATATAATTAATTTGTCTTATAGTGATGTAATACTGTTTTCCAGTTTGGCCACAAATGGGATAAAATCAGATTTTGAACATATTTTATACATCTTTTAGGTATATAAGTTGATGAACACAGAAAAGAATCTCAAGGATCCTAAAAAGAATATTTCACTTTACAACTCTAAATTTTATTTTATTTTTTTTACTTTAAAAAGATTTTTTTCATTTAATTTAAAAAATTATAAATTTACAATTACATGGGCAAGAACAACTCTAAATTTTATACAAGTTAGATCTAGAAATACAATTTAAGAAAAATGTATTCATTTTATAGGGCATTTTTGAGTTCTTCTCCAGGTTAGAATGGAGTTCTCCCCATCCCAAAGTTTGTTTCAGGGCATGATCTAGTTTATTGAAGCATGTATTGGAAGAATAACTGAAATGATCTGTTGGTCCTGGCTGCCATTTAGCTCTGTGGTGCTGGTTAAGTATTTTCACTGAGTGGTAATGCCTCCTTATACCCATTCTTCATTGAATTGTTCAAGGAGCAGTATGAAATTAGTTTAGATAGGACAGATTCAGTAGTTGTATTATTTGTTCTATCATGTGGGGAAAGATTTTTTCTGTTTGGAACAAAAAAATTAACATCTGTAAGAGAAATGATCCTGGCTTGGAAGGTACCCAATGACCTAGGTGTTGTGAGTATACACATTACATATAAGCACTCCAAAGTCCTTGGTCACCCTTAAGTCTTCCCACCTCTTTTCCTTATATCAGGGATTGATTGTAGGGTGTTGCACTTGCTCTTGGCTTGGTGCTATACCACTTGAGCTGTACTTTCAGCTCTACTTTTTGCTAGTTAATTTTGGAGATTGAGTTTCAGGGACTTTTCTGTTCAGTCTGGCTTAAGATGATGATCTTCTGGTCTCAACCTCCTGAGTATCTAGGATTCCAGGTATAAGACACTATTGCCTGCAAATTTGTTGAATATATACTCCCAAATGGCTGACACCTCATAGAAATTCATACATGTTGTTTTCTTTTTTTTAAAGGTAATTTTCTTTACACTCTGGAGAAATCCAAATGTATAAATGTATGAAAATTTTTACCTAATTGGAAATGAGAGATAATACAGTTGGGTAACAGATACAGATCAGAATCCTTTCTGTAGTTAGCTTTTCTTTTATTTATTTTTTTGTGCCAATACTGGGAACTCAGGCCTCACAGTCCTGCTTGACTTTTTCACTCATGTCTAGTGTTCTACCACATAAGCCACACCTTTAGTTTCAGCTATTTTCTGGCTAATTGGAGATAAGAGTGTCTTATATTTTTCTGTCTGGGCTGGCTCTTCAAATCTTAGTCTTTTGAGTACCTAGGATTGTAAGTGTAAGCCACAGGTAACCAGCTGTACCTTCATTTTTAAAACATTACAAAAGTAGAATATAAATCTGCCTTACGTGTTAGATAAGTCTTAGTTAATAATGGTTTTTTTATTCTTTAATATTATTCAGTAGTTCCCATATCATTTTGCGGTATAAAGGCTAGACATGCAACAATATTTACTTGTATCTCTTCTAGGAATTCTGAACATCTTTCTTTAATCCTTGGCCATTGTCCATAATTTCTAAACCTTCCCTAATCACATCTTCTCACTAAGAGACTTTTCATTGCTAATGTAGGATGACTTGACAGTGATAGGCATGCTAATGAAAATGCAATTTATGTCCTACATAGCATATTTTCAAATTATTAATTTATTCTTGAAATGAAAATGTTTCCATTTAGGACTATTATAAGGCTTTGGAAGATGCAGATGAGAAGGTTCAGTTGGCCAACCAGATATATGATTTGGTAAGTAAAGTGAGTGCATGTGAATACTATGCCATAAGTAGTGGAATTATGGATTATAGTTTAAATTTCATTAAATTAAATGTAGTAGGAAGAATAGAATAAAACTAACTGCATTGTTCTCTTGATCATGTGTGTGTGTGTGTGTGTGTGTGCGTATTTTACTTTCTTTGTGATAGAGAATTCCCTGTGTTTAATTGGTCAAGACCCTTGCATATCACAAGAGACTATTGTAAGGTTGTGTGTGGTTCAGTACATGTGAGTGCTGTGAAGGCAGGAGTTCTTGGCACTCTGCTTAAGATGAGGAAGAAGTCAGGCACCAGTGGCTTGGGGCTAAAATCTTAGCTACTTAAGATACTGAGATCTGAGGATCCCTATTTGAATCCAGTTTGGGCAGGAAAGTTTGTGAAACTCTTATCTCCAACAAACCACCAAAAAACTGTGGCTCAAGTGGTAGAGCCCTAAAATTTAAAAAAAAAAAACAAAACCAAAAACCTCAGGGACAGCACCTAAGCCCTGAGTTCAATCCCCAGGACAGACACAAAAACATAAATAAAATTGAAAAAGAGAATTTAAGTCAGTGTTTAGCTAAAGGATGTTAATAATTTTCATTAACTAGCTCAGGTGGTAAACATGTTATATTAGACTATGTCAAATTTGTAAAGAGGTTATTTCTTGCAGCTTTGCTTGAGAAAGATTGAATCCACCAAGAAACCAGATAGGATGGACAGTTATTTCCCAAACTGATGCCTTTATGGTGACATGATAGTATTTAAATGAAAAGATATTAATTTCTTTTTGTACTCAGAGTAGAAATAGAAAACAAATTTCCATTTGGGGTTTACTCTGGCATATAGAATTCACATTTATTTTTGCAGTCTTATGGGAGATAGTTTTATTACTGAGCAAGAAAATTTAAATAAAATGTCATTAGTGAGTATGACACAATAACAATGTACATCTGTATGTTAGACATAAATGCTTATACTAAATTGAAAAAACCTTTGTCATGTACAACTACATAGAATTTGATTGTTTTTATACAGTGGAATGGCTCAGTGGCCATAATAATGTAGGCTTTTTGGTTCATATAGTTATAAAAATAATTGTAAAAGATAAAGTGAACAAAAGGTTAGAGTAGGCTGTAACTTGATTTATTTTTGAATAAACTCCAAATCCTTAACTGTTTCTGTCTTAAATGATATCTGCGAACATGGAAACAGTAATTTACATTTTAGTATAAGAATAGTTTATGAAATTCATCCTTATATTTAATGACTATCCATCTTTAGAGACTACCTGCTTTTTTATTGTAATTTATATAACCTGTATATATAAACTTGGTTATATAAACTGTAATTTATATAACCAAGTTGTATTATTGGCTTACTTATTTCTTTTTTACTACTTCTTACTCTTTAATAAAGGTATTTCATGAATTTACAAAAAGGTTTATAACATTTTTCTATGCTTTTTAAACATGTGTATGTATTATTTGGCCTTTGTTGATTATGCTGTTCTTCCATCTGTACCTACTATAATGAAGTTTACCTGGGTATAATGGAAAACTAAAAGTATTGGCCAGTGAGGGCAGGAAAGTCCAGTGAGACTCCATCTGTCAAATAACCAGCAAAAAACAGGGGTAGACACTTGGCTCAAGTGGTAGAGTGTCAGCCAAGAAAACAAGCAAGGTGCATGCCCCTGAGTTCAAGGCGCAGGACCAGCAAAAAGAAAGTAAAACTAATAATGAATTCTTCCTTAAGGTTTTTGCTAATTTGCTGGAAAACACATTCAGGAATTCAAGTGGCAAACCCATACAGAAGGATGTAACAAGTAAATATCAGTGGGATTGAGTACTAAAGGGTAATTTCAGTTTTTCGATTGAATTGTTACACCCAGTTATCAGTTGATTTCTTAGAGGAGATGACATTAGTTTTGGAGTGTCCAGGGCTAGATTAAGTGTTGTTTTGAGGAGAAATTCAGAGATAGTGGCATAAACAGATTGAAATTAAAAATCTGCATATGCAGATTACATCTGGTCCCTCACAGTTTTGCCTGAAAGATTGGATTTTAAAAGACCTAATAGCAATGGCTATTGCTTTGCCATGAGAAATAAGTGGTCTTTTTTGCTGAAAATAATAGAAAAATTTCCTAATCATCTATTTCTTGACCTTGTAAATCTTGGTCTCTTTTCGGTTGCCACATACTGAAGCTGGACATACCTTCTGTGTATTTCTTTCTTTGTTACTCTTTTTATCCAAGTGCCACTCTAGTTGAGTTCTTGAACTCTTCTGCATATTTTCCAGTGACTCCCACTTTTTCCATGACTTTTCTTCTCCAACATGTCACAGGCAACTGCATAACTAGTCATGTGGCCATAAAGTTGCTGTCACTGCAGATTTCATCCTTTTCTTTGATGCTACCTGTTAGTCTTTGCATTTTGATTTAATTTCTCTCTTTCAGTGGATATTCCAAAGGTATGCCTTGCATGGTGCCAGGCTCAATCGTGCAATTTAAAAAAAAAATCTTGTACTGTCAATAGTAGGTTTTTGGTGGGAACTTCCTGAAATATCTTATATTTATATAATCTACAGATTATCTTTACTTTCTATGTTTTACTTTCTTTCCCATAAAAGTGAGGCGTTTTCTGGTGTCCTGAGTATGTTAATACTTCCTGCTTGTTACCTACCTCTTGGAATGTGTCCTTTTGTTTATTTTCCTATAATAATCTGAATCTAGGGAGAGACTCTAGGTTTAATATGCCTGTCAGTAAACCCATTCCTAATCCTATAGGTAATATAAAGGATTAATCAACGCCTCTCTTCATCTGTCACCCTGAATCTGCTAGTCAGAACTAGCAATTGGCATCTGGCAGTTTGCTTCTTCTTTTGAGACTAGTCCCCTTTGTATATTCCTGCTTTAGTCCCCTGCAAATACTTTTTGTGGTTGTTTCAGCCCTTTCTCATACCTTCTATGACGTGATTATATCACTTGTTTCTCATCATGTCATCTTAGTATACTAAGAGACTTTAAAGAAACATATTTAAGAGGAAAACCCATCAATTGGATACTTAAAGATGTGAATGAGAAACTAACATTAGTTATGAATAATTATTAAAAATTTAAAGACAATTGAATGTCTTATGCTTATGCTTTACAGTATCTCTAGTATCTTGTGTTTGATCATAAGATAGAAGATACCTGGCCAAATGAGCTCTTTTCCCTGAAAATAGAAACCATCTTAAGTGAAAGTCTAAAAATACAGGTTTATGTTTCTTTCTAAAATGTTTCAGAGAAGAAGTATTTCAGATTTTAATTTTAACTTGAATAGTTGAATAAACTTTACTAATTGAATACTTCTAATCCAAAAACTCAAAATATAAAATGTTCCCTATAACAAAATCTTTTGAGCATTGACATGATGCCATAGTGTAAAATTTTACATCTGACTCATGTTATTAGTCTCAATCAAAATGCTGGTGTACTAAAATGCCTTATGCTTTTAGGCTATATGTGTAAACTATTATATGAAATGAAAGTTTGTGTTTAGATTTAGGTTCTTTCTCCGAGGTATCTCATTATGTATATGCATGTATTTCAAAATCTGAAAACATGAATTCAGAAACACACCTGATGTATGACATTTCCAGTGACAGACACTTGCATGGTATTTCATTACTTTTTTTTTGTTTTTTTTTCAGTCACAGGTCTTGAACTCGGGGCCAGGGCGTTGTCCCTGAGCTCTTTTGCTCAAGGCTAGAGCTCTACTACTTTGGAGATAGGAATCTCACAGACCTTCCTGCCCAGGCTGACTGAATCCTCAGATCTCAGCCTCCTGAGTAGCTAGGATTACAGGCGAGAGCCACCAATGCCCAGCTTCATTGTATTTTTTTAAGTAAAATATTTTATTTACCTTTATTATTAATAGTAAATTTAGTCTGTGTAGTATACTGATTCCCTCATTCAATTATTGTGCTGATTACCTCATTTAATATGGAATGAAGCCATACTACATAGTATCAGCAAATGGTAATAACAAAATGGTAATAACAAAAATCTTAACCTGTTAAAATAATTTCCTTGTAGAATCCTGATATACATAAATAGTTATTAAGTACTTATTTGTGTTTCTTAGTCAGCTGTCACTATCGTAAGGATGAGTTAAATGGCAATACAAAATAAAGTTGATTTATCTGTGTTCTGATAAAATTTGAGTGTTAAGTTAATGCGTGAATGATTTTAGTAGTCTTTTGGAGTGCTCAATACCCTTGAACTTGCTTCTTTTTTATATCCTTTCCTGTTTCTAAGATGATTGTATTTCAGACCCACATTTTGCCTATAAATTTGAGGGCTCTTTTTCTGATAACTCTAATTAAGGGAATATGTAAGTTTGACCTTTTGATTTGTCTCTTGTCCTTATTTGATTTGTCCCTTGTCCTTTTAGCAAGGCGATTAGATGATAGTTTATGTGCTGAGGCCTCAAGTATTAGGAGCAGCCTAAAGATAGGTCACAATTTCATCTACTTTAAATATAATTTAGAGATGTAAAGAACCATTTTAACGACTTCCCAGAGAAATACTTCGCCATTATAGTTTCTTTTCTACCCCAATTTACCCTTCTATTCGCTATAACAAAATTGTCATGTGGATAAAAATTTTATCTCTTACTGCTATGGATTTCAACTTAGAATCTCATAAACTTTTTGCTCATTCTAAAAGGTCAACCTGGATATCTTTTTTTTTATTATTATTATTAATTTGTCCTGGAAGCGACAGATCCTGTAGAAACTATAAAGAGCTTTTCATTTGCATCTCCCTTTTGTTTATTTTTATTTTTATTTTATTTTATTTTTTTGTTGGTTGTGGGGCCTGAACTCTGGCCCTGGGCTGTCCCTGAGCTCTTCAGCTCAAGGCTAGCACTCTGCCACTAAAGCCACAGCACCACTTCCAGCTTTTTCTGCTTATGTGGTGCTGAGGAATCGAACCCAGGACCTCATGCATGCAAAGCAAGCACTCTACCACTGAGCCACCTTCCCAGTCATCTTTTAATTTTTTTATTTCACTTACTTTTACTTTTAATTTGCATGTCCCACTGACACATTTAAATACTTATTATTTGAAAAATGATCCAAAAGAAAAAAAGTATTATAACTGCAAAAATATTAGAAGACTTTTTTCTAGTTGTTGGTTTGTATAAAATTGCTAAGTAGAACTTACATTTTTTAGGAACATGAAAATGTTAAATATTTCCTTTTTTTCTGAAGAGTTTAGGAAAAGAATAATCAGTTAAGTTTGACCATGAAAATTTGGAATTGTATAGCACTTACTGATATTAAATTGGAAATAAATCAATAATTAGACTTTGGGGTTAAGCCTATGTTGGGAATCGAAGGCTGATGGAAAAATTTCTCAAGTAGACCACTGTCCTCTTTACTAGTATAAGTCAGTCTTCTGAATCAGGGATGTACAGAAGGTGGTATAAGACTAGGTCCTTGCTTTTCCTGATAAGCATTTAGTCACCATTGTGGTGATTGGGGTAGGTGTTTTTACCAATTCATATAGGTAGAAGAATTCATATAGATAGAAGAAATCATTTGGTAGAGGGAAGGCCTGTAACAGATTTCAATTAAGTTCAGTTTAGCTTTTATTATGGCCATTTAATACTTGTTCAAGTATCCTGGTATTTTATATCTTAGGTTAAATGTTGTGATCAACTCTCTGACTTCTAATTTGATTTAGTATAGCAACGATAAAGATAAAAATAATTGTCATTGCTTAATAATTGCTTATATTATTAGTCTGTTCATTTTTTTTTCATAATCAAGATGTAAGAATAACAGAAAAGTACTACAAAACTGCCTACCTCCAGTAGCTAAGGCTTTTCTGTCTAACTGGGAATTTGGTTTTGAAAGTTATAAATTCTTTGAATTCTGTTTTCTTTTCTGAACTATCTAGTATTAAAACAATTTTCCATGCTTTCATGTATAATGAACTTCATCGGTAATTTATTTATTTAATTTATTAAAATAGGAAATTTTAAACGCACAAATTTCAAATGGTATATGTATATAAAAAAGTCTTCATGTCACCCTCATACCACCCTTCCAACAGAGCTTGCCCTCTCTAGCATTTAAATTATACCATTCTTTCTTTTTCTCTGGGTGTACTGTTTGTCTTCAAGTCACTATACTGTTTTTTTTTTTAATTACTACTCCTTTCCATTATTTAAATACAGCCCTCATTCTTTCTACCTCGTTTAGTCTACCACAGCCCAGTATTACATTTTTTTTTCTTTATGGACTACTTCTGATTGTTGTTTAACTGTTACTTTACAGAACTAGACATAAATTCATCTTTGTTATGTTAAAAACCTTATTTAAATCTATTGTTGACTAAGTTCAAATTCCTGTCAAAGCAAGGGATTCTCATTGTCATTTATCCTCCATTTAAGTCAATGCTAAGTACATAATAGGAGTTCAGTATGTATTCATAGAATAACTCTAAGAAGATTATGGACTATTTTCATTGCATTAAGAATTTAAATATTTGACTCATTTCCCCTGAGATTAAATTCTGACAATCAAAGAGATATTCTTAAATACTGGAGGTCTGTATTCATACTTTCTAATTGAAATGGAGATTCCATGAAAAGGATGCTCAAATACTACCTTCATGTTCTTTGAATAGGAGCAAGTATATCCATATCATACAGTTTATAAGGCTTTAAATATAACAATAATTAACACATCTGCTAATTTCTAAAAGAAATCTATATGGGAAGCAAGAAAGAAATGACTTAAATCACTGAAAAATCACAAATATAGTTGATCTTAAATAATACAAAATATAAATAATGGAACAGTATCACTGGCTTTCCAAGTTTAGTTATTTTATGCTGAGTTAAAAAAAATTTGTCCATTTCCCTATGCGGAAGTTCAGAGGGCATACGAAATGTAAATGATGAACTATAATTTATCACACTGAGATCAGAGTTACATTTCATTTCTTAATACTATTAACTGTTTGACTAAGGGATGGTAGATAACCCCTGTGAACCTTAGATTTTTCTCTTATAAAAATGGAACTTATTTTTCTCTTATAAAAATGCAACTCTCCTCAAGAGATTAGAAGGAGGACTAGAAAAGTTATGCATTGAATGCACCAAACACTATGCATTACATGATCTCTTCATCAATATCTAACATAATGTACTTTGTCTTTTGCTAATATGTCCCTTCTCCTTCATCTTAGATACACATTACTTATTTGAATTTCTTATTTAAATTTTTACCTTTTACATAATATTTGTAATGAAGTTTTTCCTAATTATAGCAGGGATTTAGTGAATCTAGTCTTTGAAAAAGTTGTCAATAAAGAAATATAAATATTTGAAATAATTTGGACTGTATTTTGTTTCACTTAAAAGTAGCAAGTTGGAAATATATTGAAAAGATATTTAACATTTATAACAAGACATGGCTTGTCATAATTATGAAGTGTCATAATTCTATGAAATTCATTAAAAGAACTTTTTAAGTAAGTGAAGAAGTAAAATTCTTTGATCTTGACCAGGACAGTAGTATTTAAATAAGATCCTTTTAGCTGGGCACTGATGGCTCACGCCTGTAATCCTAGCTATTAAGGAGGCTGAGAGCTGAGGATTATGGCTCAAAGCCAGCCTGGGCAGGAAAGTTCATGAGACTCTTACCTCCAGTAAACCACCAGAAAACCGAAAGTGGCTCTGTGGCTTCAAGTGGTACGAGTGCTTGCCTTGAGCTGAAGATCTGAGGGATAGCACCCAGGCCCAGAGTTCAAGCCCCATGGCCGACCAAAAAAAGCCGTAAATAAGATCATTTTAGACAAGCTTTTTGGGAAATAACATTTTCTGGCCCAAATCACCTTTCATTTGAGCCATTTACGTAAATGTTTACAACTATAATGGACCTGCTTTCCTGCCTTAGAGAAATATAGGAGCCTCTTGGTAGACTGAGGCTTTAGTTGTTACCATCTAAGTTACAGTTCTGTTGTAGTACTATGAATTGCTTTCTTATAAGTAGAAGAGATTAAGCTGGAAGTAATAATTAAATATTTGGAAAATTAATCAGCCCTGTAGTTCCTCCTCACACACTGTAATCCCTAGACCTAGTTTTCTTTTGTTTATATATTTTAATTCTCAATATTGAGCCTAGAATATTTTCTAACAAATTGAGATTCTGATTTCTTAAAAATGAGATTTGGGAGATTAGTTCCATTAGTATATTCAAAACCTGTGAGGCATAGGTTAATTGACTTACTCAAGGATATTTAAGCAGATTTTCTAAAAGAAACAAAGATCTAGGTTTCCTCACTAAACTGACACATTAGCAGAATCCCAAATTTTGGTGGTTATCTTTGATCTTCTTTGAAACAGGTAGATCGACACTTGAGAAAGCTGGATCAGGAACTGGCTAAGTTTAAAATGGAACTGGAAGCTGATAATGCTGGAATTACAGAAATACTAGAGAGGCGTAAGTAAACTTTACAGTTTTCCCTCAATGTTGGATGATAGATGTGCATATCACTTTGTCCTACAAGAAAAATTTCAGATCTGCCCTTTGTGGGTGGTGGTGTCCAGGTCATATAACTTGGAGCCCAGAAATGGGAACTGCTTAGGTCATGGTTACTGAGAGAAATAATGTAGACTATCATTCCACCCTTTATGAAAATAAGTCATTCCTTTTAATTATTTATTTATATTGCTTGTTCTGGGGATGGGGATCTCATGTAGCTTTGGTGGCCTGGAACTTGCTGTAGCCCAGTCTGAACTCAGACTCTATCCTGCTTTAGCTTCCCAAATAATCAGTATAGTAAGTGGGCGACCATCATGTTGAGCAAGTCATTCCATTTTTAAATGTCTACATAGGCTAGTCAGATAAGTGGTAAGAGCAAAACTTAAAGAAAATCATCAAGAAACAAATCTGCCACTGTCATTCATTTACTCATTTTTGTAAACCTTTTTTTTTTTTTGATTGGTCATGGGACTTGAATTCTGGTCCTGGGCATTGTCCCTCAGCTCTTTAGCTCAAGGCTAGCACCCTACCACTTGAGCCACAACATTACTTCTGGCTTTTTTTCTGCGGATGTGGTGCTGAGTAATCGAACCCAGGGCCTCATGCATGAAAGGCAAGCACTCTACCACTGAGCCACCTTCCCAAGCCCCTGTAAACTTTTCATATCAGTAACAAGCCAATATTAATATTTCCTTGCTAGGCTCACTTGATCAGCTTACCCCTAACTGCCTCTTAAGTTCAACACAGGAAATTCCTGAAACTGGCAACAGGGGCTGTTTCTTTCGCTAATGTAAATGTCTTCCAATCTAAACGTGTCAGTTACATAAAGCCAGATAGTGTGATGCTAGGTAGGCCCAGAGGAGGCACTCAGTAAATGTTAATAGAACCAATTAGTGACTGATTTTTACCAGAATTTAATTAAAGTGTTCAAATGTATTTTTGTTCCCTTGGTGCATTTCAGTAGGACAAGTATGTTCCCTTTTTTCCTCACAGATGAAAGATTTCTTGACAGTTCTAGGTAATGGATAGCTCTGCTTATATGCTCTGGTGAGCAAGCTGGAGAAGACAGTCACAAATACATTTCACTATTCATAGTTACATTTTGCCTTCAAAAATAGATCCATCGTTTTGATAACCATCTAATTTATTTGTGATACTTTGATTCTGAAGGAACCCTGTCCAAGGACAATAACTATTTGTGGGCAAGATAAAATAGTCTAATAGAGCTGTTTTGATTTTTGTTTTAAATGCTGATGAAAGCTGTGAATATTGACTATCCATGCCTATTCAGTACTGCAGGAAGGTCGATAAAGCATCCTCTAAGAACACAGACCTCAAACTGAATTGAATAAGTTATAAAAACTGCTTTATCCTACATCTTGCCACAATTTAATCTCAAGGGATCATAGACATACCTAGAGAATTTCTTTAGAAATGTTTTAAACCTTGGTATTAAAGATTCTATTCTTTCCTTTTTGCAAGCAAAATCCCTAGCTTCCTTTAAGAAGTCTTTAATAATTATAGAATTTCCTTTCATGTAGTCATGTCCCCATTGACTAGAACTTTAGGAAAAGTTCTCATCTCCACAGTAAATGAAATTTTCTAGACCAGACTACTTAGAAGGATTATACTGTTTCTTCTCCCACTAATGAGACCACCATTCTGGTGAATTCCCTAGTGAGATAATAGCATGCCTTGAGCCATTTTGTTCTTGAGGCAAAAATTGAGAAGAGACTGTCTTTACTTTTGAGACACAGAAAGTTGTAGTGGGATTGATAATGGTAACTCTCAACTGGCTTACAGGTGATGCAGGCAGGTATATCAGGGCTTGACAGTCCTCTGTTGGGGAGGGAAGGTGTGTCTTACTATAGTTGGTTGACATGGTTATCTTTTTTTTTTTTTTTTTTTTTTAGGCTCTTTGGAATTAGATACACCTACACAGCCAGTGAATAATCACCATGCTCATTCACATACTCCAGTGGAAAGTAAGTTTGATTTGGTTGCTAATTTTTAAATGTAATTAAAATCTTGCTAATATTACCTATATTGTTTTTATAAGGTTTTTTTCATTTTAATTACAGACTTCATTTGAGAAATTCCTATTTGATTTCGGAATAGAATAGCCTGTTTTCTATGAAATTAATAAAGAGAATATATATTTGAAATATTAGCATGTATAATTCATAGCTACAGAGGTCTGGTTCTCTCTAGGAATGTCATAACTGACCCAAACAATAAACTATTTCATATAGTGGGGTCTTGGTCTTTTTCATCCTTCCTTTCTAGTTATTAGTGTAGTGTTTGGCATATAGTGATTGCTATCATTATTAATGATCGATCACCTTGATGACTATTAGAGTGTGTTTGTGTGTGTGTACTTTTTTCCTTTTTTTTTCCAGTTGTGTGGTTTGAACTTAGGGCCTGTGTGCTGTCCCTGAGCTTTATGCTCAAGGGTAAGGCTCTACCACTTGAGCCATAGTGCCACTTCCAGTTTTTGAGTGGTTAATTAGAAATAAGAATCTCAAAAGAACTTTTCTGCCTGCGCTGGCTTCAAACGGTGATCTTCAGATCTCAGCCTCCTGAGTAGCTAGGATTGCAGGCGTGAGCCACCTGTGCCAAGATATGTATGTGTGTGTGTGTGTGTGTAGAGAGAGAGAGAGAGAGAGAGAGAGAATAGAGAGAGAGTAAATTTAATAAGAAAGAAGGGTTAATTCAAAGCTATTCAGAATGGGAGATAATGATATGGAAAACAGATCTTCCCTCATGTTATATGTCCATCGTGGGTGATCTTTAGTAGTGTTTTGCTCCTGAAATATCTAAAATGTGTACTCTGCAAATAACATACATCAAGCGGAGAGTTCAGTTTGTTTTTTCTGAGTGAATAGTGTCCCGTGTGTCATGAGGAGCCCCAATCTTGACTACATTGGTTTATGAGTGGCCTTGTCCATAGTTCTCTAAAGTTTAAAAACAGCTGAATTTTTTTATTTATTTTCAGAAAGGAAATATAATCCCACTTCTCACCATACGACAACAGATCATATTCCTGAAAAGAAGTTTAAATCTGAAGCTCTTCTGTCTACCCTTACATCAGATGCAGCTAAGGAAAATACACTGGGTAAATTTATTTTCAATGTTTTTCTTTTAGTTGTTTGTATTAGAATAAGGGGAAATGAATTCAGAGTTAATGAATTGTAACATTAAGAAAAGGGAAACATATTCCATTATTCCATTTACTATATAATACATGTAGAATTTAAATTTAATGATTATTCTGTGCTGGCAAGTAATATATTTTTAACACTGTAACAGTGTGTTCTCTGTAACCATTTTTATTCTTCTATACAGGTTGTCGAAATAATAATGCTACAACTTCTTCTAACAATGCTTACAATGTGAATTCTTCCCAACCTCTGGCATCTTATAACATTGGCTCGTTATCTTCAGGAACTGGTGCAGGAGCTATTACTATGGCAGCAGCCCAAGCAGTTCAAGCTACAGCACAGGTAAAAAATACAAAGCTTAGAAACAAAAGTATTACCTTTCGATCACATCAGTAATAAATTTTAATAGAAACAGTTCAATGTAAGCAAATGGTTTTCTGACATTGAATAGTTCCATTTTTAAAACACTTTTATTTAATGAAATAATAATTAGGAGTCACCTGGCTGAAAATGAAAAGTGAAAAACCTGTTGAATATAAGAAATTGTTCCGGCTCTTGGGATTTTTGACTGTGTTTCATAGCAGGGCTGGGACAATTCCATATTCTCTGCCACTCTCAGAGCTTGCTCTTGGACCTTTGTTTACTACAGTCTGTTTATTTCTGTAGTTTACTTTTCTAGCAAAAGGAGAAGTTGTTCTTTCCATAGATACTTCCTCATTTAGTATAAAAACTGATTTTAAATCTTAACATGAAATTGCTTAACTGATAATGATGAAAATAACAGTTTAAACAAAACAGACCAATATTACATAAACCAAAAATAATAGTTGTAACGTAAAACTTGCAAAAGAAAATCTATGTATTTTTATATACTAATGTTATCAATGAATGTCTACTTAAGATGAAAGAAGGGCGGAGAACATCAAGTTTAAAAGCCAGTTATGAAGCATTTAAGAATAATGACTTTCAGCTGGGAAAAGAATTTTCCATGCCCAGAGAAACAGCTGGCTATTCATCATCTTCAGCGCTCATGACAACATTAACGCAGAATGCCAGCTCATCAACAGCCGACTCCCGCAGTGGCCGAAAGAGCAAGTAAGTTTATTGTACCATAAGCCATCCCTTTGCAAAGTACTCAATATACTTACTTCATGTCCCAGCTATGTTAACAAGAGGTGTGATATATTGGAAGACATGTTCCTTTATAGTGCCTTACTTTGAAAGAGTAGTTTGAAGATTTAAGTTAGAATTGTTTTTAATGTTTCTATAATATTAGATTGAGTTTTTAAATAAATGACTTCTGTTCATTAGGATAAGAAATTTCATAATGCTGCTTTTCAGCTATTATTCTGTTTGTTGAAGGCCAACTAATAGAATAATAAATTATAACATGGGAATTTCTTTAAGATTTTTTTCGATTTGGTTAATAGTAAGGTCCCCAGTTTTTTGCTTGTATCCCCAAAATTGATGATATGAAAATGTGCCTCACTTCTGTATGCGAGTCTCCTTGGATGAGTTGTAAATAGGAAAACAAGCAGCATTTGGCACTATCCATCTCAGACTGATAACTGAATTAGAAAGTTGGATATTTATGAATAATGAAAATTTAAATGTTAAATCTAAAGAATTAGTTATCTAATAATTGTATTACAAATGTATGTTAAAATGTATTTTGTGTTAATAAACTCTCAAAAGAATAAAAAAAACCCTACAGAATTGTTAAACATTTTAAAAAGTCAATTGTAATGACTCAGATTTAATGTGTCTGCTGTTAATAAATTTATCTATTTAAAAAATTTAATTTAGAGTATTAACTGATGTTGAAGTCCTATATTTTAACATTTGTAATCAACATTGAGCTAATTAGAGAACTTAAGAATTTTAACACACTGGGTTTCCTGTCTTGGATTGTCATAATTATTTGTATTAAATACCTTTGTGCTTTTGTAATTTAGTAGCCACAACTAGCACTAATTCTTAAGATATTACTAACAATTTAAATCAATGTTAGGTATCAACTTTCATATAAATTTTTATTTTAAAAACCCCTTCTTTTTAAAGTGGCCTAAAAATGATCTTCCTACTTAAATTTCCTACATAGCTGAAATGGCATGTGTGCACTACTATACCCAAATGAGATGAAGTTTCTTTTTGCCTTTACTGGCCTTGAATTGTGATCCTTAGTTTCTGCCACTTGAACAGTTATGATTACAAGCCTAAAATGCTGTGCCTGGTGGAACCATGGAAACGTTTTTAAGGGATTTTTCTGTTGGATGTTCTTATTCTCCAGAAAACAATATAAATAAGCTACTATAAAATGATGCTTTTGTTGCACTAATTACAGTGTATTTATAATTTGATTGCTTTAACTCAGTGTTAGAAATTCATTTGTACATTTATTGTCATTTCATATCATTATGTAAGAGTTATTCTTAGATAACTTACCATGATGAGCTACTAAAACTAATTATCTTTTTTCTAGAAACAACAACAAGTCTTCAAGCCAGCAGTCATCATCATCTTCCTCTTCTTCTTCCTTATCATCCTGTTCTTCATCTTCAACTGTTGTACCAGAAATCTCCCAACAAACAACAGTAGTTCCAGAATCTGATTCAAACAGTCAGGTTGACTGGACTTATGACCCAAATGAGCCTCGATACTGCATCTGTAATCAGGTAAATGTCTGGTCTGTGCCTTTATGAACAAGTAGAAGGAAGAGAGCTGTTTCGTTTTCATTTTTCTTCTTTGTTTTTGCTTTCTTCTTTTTTGGCTTCTCCTGGGGCTTGAATTCTGGGCACTGTCCCTGAACTTCTTTTGCTCAAGGATAGCTCTCAACCACTTGAGCCACACCGTCACTTCCAGCTTCTTCTGAGTAGTTTGTTGGGGTTCAGAGTCTTCATGGACTTTTTTTGTCCAGGCTGGCTTTGAACCACAATCCTTAGAACCCAGCCTCATGAGTAGCTAGGATTACAGGCATGAGCCCACCAGTGTCTGATGCTATTTCATTTTTAAGTGCGCTTTATACTCTTGCCGATATACTTTTCTCCTTTCCTTCTAAAACTGACATGTTTGTTATGTTTGCTATAAATGCAAAAAAGGATAAGGATAAATGAAAGTTATCCATAATCTTGGCCCACAAATGTGAATGTACCACTACTATGCACACAAATTATTAGCAGTCAAGAGAAACTTATTTTCTAATGACTCTGGAGACTAAAGAGTCTAAGATCAGGATGAACCATTACATGATGAGGCTACTTTTCAGCTTGTAGACATTTTCCTTCTCTTTGGGCAGAGAAAGACAGAGGGAGATCAGAGAAATGCAGACAAACATGAAGGGGCTCTGGCGTTTCCTCTTTTAAGGCATCTGCTCCATCAGATTAAGGTCTTGTCTTCAGATATAGAAAATTAGGGCTTCCACTTGTGGAATTGGAGAGATACAAACATTGATTCTCCAACAAATTTGCTGATCTGTGTGTATCTGACAACAGCAATCACAATATATGTATTTTTGGTAGCTAGGTTGTTTTTTTTTCTCACTAAATTAGGTAAAATCAGCATGGCTTTTAAATATCCTCTTTTTTTTACCTTTTAAAAAAGATTATTTTCAAAATTTCTAGTTAACATTTGTACTATAAATACATAACTGGTTTACTTTAGTGAGTTCGTCTTAGATTATTAATGACATTTTGATAATTATTATTTTATAACATAACTCATTAATGTTTTTTAACAAATGATATATTTGCAATGGAGTTTACAGTTAATGTCATAGATAAGATAGATAACATGAATATCTCTTAAAGACATAATACTGAATTGGCTAGTGAGTCATTTGTGAAAATTACTTTTATATAAACAACAGAAAATACTTTTCTTGAACAATACAGTTGGCTGATATGATTGCCATGGAGTTACTGGAAAATTCTCTTTTCTTTGGTGATTAATATTAGACATTGAACTGCTCCATCACTTCAACTAATCCTTTGCTTTTTAAAAAAATTTTATAATGAGTTTTACAAATAAAATTAAACTATTAACAAGGTATTGCTAGAAATTGGTTACCAAAACTGGATGAGCATGCTCATTTTCTACCCCAGTTCAATAGCAGGTATTATTTTCTCTTGAAAAACATTCACTAATTTGATAGTTTTCTATCTCATGATTATTTCAGTTGAATTTAGTATTCACATTGTTTTTGGTTATTTTTATTCTTTTATGTTGTTTTATTTTTGTATTTGTGTCTTATTTACTATTGATACTTTTCTTGCTTTAGTTTTTATTATAAAATTGCATTCATATGTAGTAAAATAAGAGTCTTTTTCTTGGTAAAAGCATCTGTATAATATATTCTTAATGCTTTCTTTTGATATGTGGTCTATGGTTATATGCAGAATAGTTCATTTTTACAAATATTCCTTGCCCCTACCCAAAAAGCCTTAGAAAAAATTATACCCTATTTCAGTATACTTAATATGTAATATAACTGTGTAGTCAAATATTTTCTCTATAAATTCTATGGATTTCAATACAAATTACATAGTCATAATAAAAATATTTAATATTTTTAATTAGGTATCATATGGAGAGATGGTGGGATGTGATAACCAAGATGTAAGTATTAATTTTTTCTAGTTGGAAATGAAAAGAGTCACATATTTTATTTCTCCAATCTACAAATCATTTATCTATAAAACCACAATATAGTAGTACTATTCTTTAATGTGTTCAATATTTACATTTTAAAAATTAATTACCTGATGCTCTGTGCAGATTATATTTTTTTAACAGTAATAGCATTACATTATATGAAAACTAAACATCTTTTTTCTCTGTGTGCCAAAGATACTGGGTTTCCCTAGAGTCTGGTTCATTTATCACATTGAAGATGCAACTTTAAAATGTATTCTTATAGGAGGCAAGGTCGTAAGGAATAATTGGAAGATAGATGGGAAGTTATTACGCTCTTATTAGTAGTGTAAGTGGTATTTCTGAATGCATACTAGAGGCCTCAGCTGACAGGAACTAATGGTATAAAAAATGCAAGACCAAAAGGAAAGAATTTCTATTTTAGAAAGCTTAATTTAGTTAGATACATATTAAATGTGGAGACTATATCTAATAATTTGATTCCTTCCTTACAGTCTTACAGCTTAACCTCTTTTTGTCTGTCTATTATTTTGAATATTATCTAAGTACTGATCATTTGTGTCAGAATCCTACAGTTAACAATAGCTTTGTCAAACACTCTAAAGAACAAAAGAGACTGTCTTGGTCCAATAACGTTTATACCTTTCCCTGCCTTAACAGGATAGGGCTGTTGCTGGTTATTTGAAAACAGTTTTACCTCACCATGTAACGAATACTACCCTATACTTTCTTTTTGTGCAGTTGATGAAAATAATAAATGAGATTTCTGTAAATACCAGGATCATAACTTGTAGGATTCCCCCTTGCACCTGCTATGCCCCTGAGTGTGAAGACTTTTTGTAGAATTGTAAAACTTGTATAGGTTTCAGAGAGGAAATTTTTTTTCTATATATTTTAACTGTACAAAAGCACTTCAAAAGGAAGCTCAGGGCATACCTTTTTGTCTCTTGTTTTGGACTGTATTGTATTTTTGGCATCTGTCTAAGCTAGGATCTTTGCTATGTAACCCAGGCTGGACTCAAACTGAGGGTTGTCCTGCACCAGCCTCATTAGTGCTAATGACCAGCTTCCTTTATGTCTTTAATTAAAACTAGTTTATTCTATTTCATAATGGAGCAAATAAAGTGGTAAATATTTTTTTAACCTTTAAAATTTATAGTACACTTACCTTCTTAATAAAAATTTCACCTGGCCGTCCACACACACACACACACACACACACACGCTATGTACATATGCTCTGGGAATGCATCCCAAGAATCTCCAATATCAAAGAAGCATAATTTTTATGTGCCTATGTTTTCTTTTATATGAAGTATATCCATTAGACTTAAGTGGTTTCTAAATAATTCTATAGCTAAGAAAAGCTTATTTCACAAATCTCATTTTTGTTAAGTGGACTAATCAGTCTCTTGGACATATTTTGGTATATTATTGGTTCTTTAGAAGTACCAAACTTTGTTTTGTAAATTTTCCTTTCCAGTGCCCAATAGAGTGGTTCCACTATGGGTGTGTTGGATTGACAGAAGCACCGAAAGGGAAGTGGTACTGCCCCCAGTGCACTGCTGCGATGAAGAGGAGGGGCAGTAGACACAAATAAGGGCAACATTTCATTTAAAGAAGAAAACAGCGTTAGCTCAGCATTTTTTATAGGACACTGAAAAAGAAGAAAGAGAAAGAAGAAACAACTCATTTCCAGGCAACTATTTAAAAGATTTACACAGACAATCCTACAAGATCTTGAGCTTAAATTTTATGGGTTGTATTTTAATTATGTAAGTAAATTATTTATGCACTCCTGGTGTACTATGAATATTATTCCAGTTAGCCTTGGATTCTTTCTGTGGCCAACATATGCAGACATTTATACTCCTCAACCATTTCCTCAAAGTAATGGGCATTCTATAATTTAGACTTCAAAGAATTCCAGCAATGATGATTTTAAGAGAAGTATTTTATATTCAACAGGTATATTCTGCTGCATGTACTGTACTCCAGAGCTGTTATGTAACACTGTATATAAATGACTGCAAAAAAAAGTTAGTCCTTCAAAAAAGAATTTAAGATAATGATTTTTAAAATGCCTTTATAATAAGCTTTGTTTCTTTGTGAAACTAATTCAGCAGGCTGAAGGAAATAGTTCATGTGTTAAAGTGGGCTGGTATCCTCTAGAGTACCTGGGTACATAAACAGAAACTCCTGTAAGTAAAAGCTAATTGTGCCATTAGTCTTTATATGTTTCTGCATCCAGATAGAGTGCAGTTCATGGGGTGGGGGCGGGGCTGAACAAGAAAGGGTGTTAAAGTCATTTTTATACCAAATGTGTTTATTTTTTTGTGCAAGTAATCCTTAAAATTGGAATTGTATTAGGTGTTAAAATAAAGTTTTTAAAAAATTACTTGTATTTATACTTTACACACTTAATAATGAAAATGTCTTAATTATAGTTAATTTCCAGTTTTCGTAATCTAAAAAGCACAGAGAATTGGGACACAATGCTGTGTACTCTGTGATTTCTATTTAATAATGCTTGGAGATTGTGTTATGATTATAAGAGAAAGACATTTTTAATGTAAATGTAAAGTGCCAATGTATTTTTTAACCCATTTCTCTGGTTTTTCCTTCAGTCTAAGGAACATAAAATAATCCTAATTACAGCAGATAAAATAGGAGTGTTAGTGATGGATGTTTTCACTGGAGGCATTTAGGCCATCATGAATATAGAGAGAGACCTTCTAGACTGGAGCTTAAAATTTGGCTCCATTGTTAATTCCACAGCATAGTGGTGTGACAGTTAGTTCCATCTTTAATCACTGGGCCTTATGAAACCAGGGTGATACCGGCTGTAGGATGTCTTTAAAGCACTCCTGAGGTTTTATTCTAGAGGTGCTATTTATATAGATTTTACATAGCAAAGGTTTTATGTAAAATGTAACACTAAGTCTGGTAGATAAAAATCCTTACAACTTCAAGGGTAGTTACACTATCATTTTTCCTTTTGTACTGAAACTGTTTGATTCCATCAGATTTGTGCTTTAATTCAAAGAACTTACCCAAGTGACAGTGTAAAATCTATGCAATGTTACCCAGAGGATGAGATAGGAGATGTCAAAGGTCTCTTCCAGCTTTGAGATCTGTGGGGCTGAGATACTGTGGTCTTATTTTATAACTTTCAGCTTCCTCCAAAAGTTAGATTTTGATTTGCAATCTCATGATTTTGTAATAGCGTGGGTATTATGTATCCTGATAGTATTTTCATGGTAATATTATTAGCTTTTAAGAAGCACTCTTTTAGTATTATGTTCAGTTAGCTTATTAGTATGTTGCCTTGAGTTGCTCATGTGAATAAGTTACATCTCATTTTATAATATAAGTTTTCTGAAATTGGTTGAAATAAAAGGGAAAAGCCTTACGCATAGCCTTATTTTCAGAGGAAGTTCTTTGGCTGAGTCAGGAACATTTGTTTCCAGCTACTATAACCCCTTTGTTTTCTAAATTCTACTTCTTATAACATCACTCTGAAACACGTTGACAAGTTCTGAACTCAAACTGAATATGTTATGAATTGTATATAAAGAACAAAACTATGATTATGTGCAAGTATTAAGTAATGAGTAGAACCTGTTAATAAATTATATGTATATATACATATATATATATACATATATATATAATGGGCCAAACATAAAACTACCTCATTTAAAACAGAAGTGGCCAACTATTAGTATTCTCTGTTGTTCTTTACACCAAGGGCATTCAAAATTTTTGTTGTACAGTATTCATGTAACAGTTGGTGGCATATAAAGTCCAAATGTGGTTCACAATTTATAGGTGATGAAAATTAAGGCCTTATTGCTGTAGAGTGTATATCTAAATGTTCATGGTGACACATTTGAAGCAATAAATGGGTTAATTAAATGCCTAAATGAAGCTGAGTGTTTGATAAACATATGTCCATTCTTTTGAAGGGCAGTTAACTTTGTGGCTCTTTACTTCTTGAAAACAAACTCCATGTAGGTTAGATTTTCAGCCATCCTCAAATAGTGCAGCTTTAGTGCTCTCTGTCCTTGGACAAATTAGTATGTCATACATGAGTTATGAGTGGCTTTTGTAGATACTACAAAGCTTTAAAGAAGAGATCTCTTAGCCATAGGTGGGTATTAAGAGAAAAGACTATCCTCCAAAGATCCCTATGAGGTAGATGTGATAGGAAGAGAAGAGGAACAGTGGGATCCATCATGGTAACAGACAGCGTGATGGTTTACTCCATGCCATTTAGATGCAGAAAGCGCAGTGAACCTTGGGAGCCAGGAAGTTAAGGTCAAGAAGACTTAACAAAGAAGGTATCATTTGAACTCAGTCCTGAAGACTGAAGTAGGGAAAGTTTTCAAGATGGACTTCAACGCCATGAGTGTCTTGGCCAAGAGTCTGGAATAGTCGGTCCTTCTAGAGGTAGATGGAGGAGGGAAAGATATCAAAGACTGTTCCTGAAGCACTGCCATGGAATTCTTTTGAAATAGTAACATTTGTTTTGTTGGTTAACCATAGTTATATATATATATATTTTTGTCGGTCGTGGGGCTTGAACTCTGGGCCTGGGCGCTGTCCCTCAGCTCTTCAGCTCAAGGCAAGCGCTCTACCATTTGAGCTACAGCGCCACTTCCGGTTTTTCTGGTGGTTTATTGGAGATAGGAGTCTCACGGTCTCTCCTGCCCGGGCTGGCTTTGAACTGCGATCCTCAGATCTCAGCCTCCTGAGTAGCTAGGATTACAGGCATGAGCCACCAGCGCCCGGATCATAGTTATATTATTAATAGTTTAATGAAATCATAACATTCAAAATAATAAAATAGAGATGATCTAAAATTCATCTGTAACTTACTGCTAAATGTTATACTTAGGGTTACTCTAATTTTAACTACATTAATTTTTTAAATGACAAGTTAGAATTTCTAGTGAATCAGAATTTTTAGCTTTCTAAGATGATAAAATCTGAATTACTGAAACAGTTTGTGGTTCAGGTATAGAGAAATAAGTTTAAAGTGACTCAAGATAAACTCCTTATTTAGTTTGACAAAGGGAAATATCACATGGACATTTCTGATTGAGAAGTAGAAAGTCATATGTGTTGTTAGTATTTTAACTAATACATTACTAGAAGTATAGGCTTAATAAAAATATTTCTTCAAAAGTGATTTAATTTGTTAACATTTTTAGTTAACCTTTCTTCCTTGCCAACAAAGGAAACTGTAGGTGAGAGCATTATTATAATCGCTCATTTTTCTTGCTGTTGGTTGGTTGAAAATTTAAATTGGATTCAGGTTAGACTTGGAATGTGGAGTAAGAGGAGGAGTGAGCATGTTTGTTTAGGGCTTGTTTCCCG
This sequence comes from Dipodomys ordii, assembly GCF_000151885.1. NCBI lineage: Eukaryota > Metazoa > Chordata > Mammalia > Rodentia > Heteromyidae > Dipodomys > Dipodomys ordii. The sequence goes on along the minus strand of NW_012267264.1, from coordinate 6,326,632 downwards.
CCCCTCCCTGTCACCTGTATAGGATATGTTAACAGAGCACCACCACTTAGGGAGGTATACAGTCGCTACTCTTTAAAGCAAAAAGTTTAGTACAGTAGTAGGAAAATAAAATTATGATTGCATCTTAATTCTTTTTACATTATTAAATCTTCTAATAAAGGAGGCTTTCCACATTTAAGTAAGAATAGTTGTAAGAAGTACCAGGTGACTTTGAAAGTTGTTTGTCAAATGTCATACAAAGAGCCAGCCAGAAATATTTCCAAATAAACTTGGGCAGAAACAGGCATTTGATGAGCAAAGTTAGGTTTTATGACAGCTTTTCCAGCATGTTGCATTAGAATTCATTAAAATTTATGTTCATGCTCCTGAAGCCTTTTTTTTTAATCTGTAACATGACAAATTATTTTCTTGTGTAGTTGGAGGAATTGATTTGTTAGGATTTTTTTTTCCCATGCGTTTCCCAAGTGTATCAAAGGTGCTTGGGCCTTACTAGTGGCTGTCATTTACAAATCTTTTAGTTCAACGACTAAAAGCAATTGAGATGAGTTTGTTGAAAGCAAGAAAAAGTTCAGCTAGTCTATTGTTCCTAGGACTTAGATTAGATGTAATCTTTTGACTTTCTGTAGTGGGCATTTGACTAGAGATCCATATTCAGTCAAAGAATGTTGCCTCTTACCCACCCAGATTAATAAGCTAAATGAATGCCAGCATTCTTCAGAGTAAACAGATAAGACCTATTCCAGATAAGGGAAGGAGGGAGGAGCCAAATTATGTAGCTGTCTTAAGACACTTAAAATGTATTTTATGTTTTCCAAGGAACCATTAGGGTTTCCAAGGAATAAGTTTCAAATTGAGAATGGAATCTGATACTGTCATGTAACAAAAGCTAAACTTGTTGAAGTGATGAAAAAACAGATTCTAGCCCTAGGTCAAGATATATACTGTCCTGAAGTAAGTCAAACTGTAAAATTCAATGGGTTATCTGTCTGCCTGCATGTCTGAGAATATGTTTATGTTTGTATATATGTAGACACATTATTATGTGTGTACACATATATATATATATATACATACACATAAATACATATATTCACACAGACTTAAAAGATGAAAATTTTGAGTTTAAATAAAATCATTCTCAAAGGTACATTTGTTTTGAAGAACAGTACTTATACTGCTCCCCAAATTATAAATGGATCCAGAAAACAATTACAATCTCTAAGGAAGCAAATCATGCCATTGCCACAAGCTTCTGAGGATTTAACCATCTTTTTGGTAACTTCGATTTCCTGGCCAAAGCACTTTGGACATTTTGTGCTGTGGGATGTTATGGGCTAGAACACAGGTACAGCAGCAACACTGGCCTCCACTCAAGAATCCTGCCACTCAGGTGTGAGAAACAAGTCTCTAGAAATGACCAGATGTCCCTCAAAAAACGCATCAACTAGGTAAAATAGTATCAGGATGTGAAATCTTGAGGAAGAACAATGGAAATAATAATGGAAAGCATTCGAATCAGGTAGCCTTCTACAATTACAATTTTTTTAAAAGCAATCTTTTGTAAGAAAGTATTGAAGGTATTGCTTGAAACTACTAGGGCTTAGAGATTGGAAAAGCAGTTCTCATTAAGCAGTTTCTACTCTCACGGGACATACGTGCATAATAAACAGGATTCATATATGATAAAAGTAATTTTAGTATTTGAACAAGCAAATTCAAAATATGTGTATAGATAGCTGGGGAAGTAAATATTGTGACCAGTGGAAAGCTGTGTAGAGCTAAGAGCAGATGTTCCATAGAAAAGGCAGCACCAAGTGCTAGCATGTGAGTTGGACAAAGGATTGCTGCTGTAGAAACACTGAGCTAAAGGACAATCCAAAATAAAGCATTTGATTTAGACCCTTACTATAATTAATTGAGGAACACAAAGATTGTAGATTGTGTTTATTTAAACAAGACAAGAACAAAGTAGAAAATTATCAGTTGGGTATTTTGCATATATAAAACTTGAATGGACACTGAGAACAATTCTTCTGACATGATTGTCACACTTTTGCTGTATTTTGCTATGGCATCAGCATTCCAGATGTGGAACCACTGGAAAGGAAGGGGAAATTTTATTTTTAGCCCTAATCAATAAAACTCCATAAAATATTGAGGACTTTAAATTGAAATCCATAGCTTGAGCAGCAAGTTACTCCACTTAATTGATTCAGAGGGAAGCAAATTAAATTGGAAGGAAGTTAAGCAAGTTTTAGTGTTGAGTACATTAAAACTTGCAGAAAAATGCAGAACTGAGTCTGTTGATTCATCTCCAGAGTACCACAAAAGTTTGATTGTAAAATATGAGTGACAAATGAAAACTCTTCAATGTAAGTGAAGGTAAACTGAATGATCCTAAATCTGATATAAAATCAGGTTTGCATAGCTTTGTGGAAAATACATACTCATATTATTTGGATATGTATTACCTGAGTATAACATTTGCCTTCTAAGGCAGCGACCTGATATTTCTCAATTTTTCTGTTCAGTCATGAATATATTTCATGCTACTGAGAGTAACCACATGAACTTGAAAAATCTCACAGAAGAGATTTTGCTTTGAGAGTTTATCGTTAAAATTAGCGCTAATATATTTTTATTGACATTCTACCTTGACAATTATGAAATATTCATGAATAAATCCTCTAGGAAAGAAAATTCTTGTATTTCTACAAGAAAAGACTAGGCTACAGATAAAGATGAAACTCTTAAAGTTGTAATTACAGCCATTCTTGATCTTTGCCTAACATTTTCTAGCTTTATTTTGGAAGTCTTCTGCTAAGACATAAAAAATTGTGTTTTCCCTTTTGTAGCAGTTGAAATTCTATTAACTCTTCAAGGCCCACTTGAGAAAGGGCTGCTTTTCTAGTTTTCCTTATCATCTCCCCCAAATTATGAATTCCCTATTTTTGTTTCTCTAGAACACTTGGCTTAACTCTTTCTTCTGTAGGACACTTGGATGAAGGGAGGTGACACTACCATATGTTATTATGGTTATCCCTTTGTTTCCTTTGTTTCCTTTTCTTCCTGGGAAGTAGATGAACCTCATTTCTCAGCTCAATTTCCATTAAGTCCCTGTTATCCAACTCTGGCCAAGAGACTGGAAAAAGGGACATATGCCAACTTGAAGACTGACTCCTAAAAGACTTCCCACACTCTCTTCCTTGTCTTTCTCATTGCTCATCAGTTAGTGGACTTCAGAGGATCCCAAATGGGCATTGAAGATATAAGTCTATACAGTCACCGGGTAGAAAGACGCTGGAGACCAAATGTCTTATTGAAAGTTGACAAACATTGGGAAAAATGTATGCAAAATGAGCTTTTATAGTAACCAGCTGCCAAGATTTCAATGTAACATCATCTTCCTCTGACCAGTTCATCAATCTTTTTGTCATGTTCAAGGCTTCTGTTTTCCAATGTCTAGGGTGATGACTTTGAACAATAGAGATTTGGTATCTGATTCAGAAAACTAACCTATGTTCAGAGCTTATGGGAAAATCCTAGAGTGATCTTTAGGTGAGAGATGTAAGGAGCTCAGAAGGCAGCACTAGACAGCTTGTCCAGAACTCGCCATGAGTAACTACAGCTGGATTTTACATCATCGTCATCACTAGGAGCCTTCCTGAAAAGTAAAGCTGTCCCCTGCAGGAAGCAAAAAGGACCTTGAATCTGAAGATTGCAATTTGAATGTATCTCTACAAACATAATTTTTGGATCCTTGTGTTACTGTTTGAGGTCATCTATGGACCATCGTAAAAGCCCCTATACAATGAGAAAGCAGAGACTCAGAGATGTATATTACTCTTCCAGTAGAAGATTCCACTGGAATCTTCTCCATTATACATTTATTACTCTACTTAAAAAAAAAATTAAGTAAAAAGTACTTTAAAGTATCTTTAAAGTAAAGAATCTTCTCCATTATACATACTTTTATTCCCCTATTTAAAAAAGTAAGGTCAAAGTATCATCTTTATATTCTCAGCACTAAGGAGGCAGAAAGTGGAGAGGATCAAAGGTTCAGGCCCAGTCTAGGTTCTATAGTGAGATTCTGTCTTCAACAAATAAAAAAATAAATAAAATAAAAATAAAAAAACAGCACTGAAAATGTAGTTCAATGGAGTATTTGACTATCATATGTCATGTGTCATGTCCAAAATCCTTGGTTTAATCCTCAGCACTTCAAAAACATAAAACCCTTGAGTATAAACTTTCTCCTATTGCCACTCCATTCCAAAATCCAATATGAAATCTGGAAGGAATATCACCTCTGTGGAACTTTGAAATGCTGTTTGTCAATCTATTGTCTTGATGCTGCTTAAATTCATGCCCTTGAATATTGAAATTACTTATGAGCAATAGAACTGAGCAGACATAATTGCCTCACAGATACATTTTTTGAAAAGCTCACCATCTCTAGAGGGGAAATGCAAAAGTTGAAGTGAGATGTTGCCTCACACCCTCACACATGTACACACATGTATATATACAAGGTCAGTGGTTCACACCTGTAATGCTAACTACTTCGGATGCTGAGATGATAAGGGTTACAGTTTGTGTCCAACCTGGTACAAAAGTTCCTGACATACTTTTTTAATCTACAGCTGGACATAGTGGTGCTCAACTGTAATCCTAGCTAGGTGAGAGGCTGATATGGGTAGGATTGTGGTTCCAGGCAACCTGGGCAGAAAAATTCGTGGAAATCCATCTCAACAAAGAAGAAGCAGGTTGTGGTGGTGTTTGTCCTATTAAATACCCTATTTTAGGGTCAGGCAACTGTCAAAGCAGGAAGCAGGACCCTATCTTAGAAATAACTAGTGCTCAGAAGGGTTGTAGGTATAGCTCAGCAGTACAACACCTGCCTAGGTGTGAAGCACTGAATCCAAACCTCAGCACTGCTAAAAAATACAACTAGAACCATGATCTAGCAATCCCACTCCTCAATAAATATTTGAAGGAAATGAAATCAGTATGTCCAAGAGACTCCTGCAGCCCCATGTTCATTACAACACTAATCATAAAAGCCAAGAAACGGAAACAATTCCTAAGTGTCCGTCAACTGATGGCATGAATAAGGAAAAATGTTGTTCAGCCATAAAAATAATGAAATCATGTCATTTGAGACAACATAGAACTGGCGATCATTATGTTAAGTAACAAAAGCCAGGCATGGGAAGGCAAGTATCACAAACTCTCAGTTATATGTGGGATCTAAAATCGGAAATTGAGAATAGAATAGTGATTACCAGAGGCTGGGAAGGATGGAGATGGTGGAGGGATGGGAAAGATTGGTCAATGTGTATGAAGTTATAACAAGAAGTTTGGTGCTCTGTGGCACAATCTCATAATTACACACAATGTACTATATATTTCAGAAAGCTAGGAGAATTTTCAATGTGTTTACCAGAAAACAGTCATACTTGACAGTGGATTGACCTGATTTGAACATATGTGTGTATTGAAACACCAGATGGCACCCTGTCACCCCACTAATGTGTACAATTTGCATTATTTAATTATTTTTTAATTTTTGTTGGTCATGGGGCTTGAACTCTGGGCCTGGATGCTGTCCCTGAGCTCTTCAGCTCAAGACTAGGGCTCTACCATTTGAGCCACAGCACCACTTCCGGTTTTCTGGTGGCTTATTAAGATAAGAATCTCACTGACTTTTCTGGCCCGGGCTGGCTTTGAACCGTGATCCTCAGGTCTCAGCCTCCTGATCAGCTAGGATTACAGGCATGAGCCACTGGAGCCTGGCAATTCATATCTTTTATTAAAATTAAAAATAATTAGGACTGATCAGAATTTCACCTTTTTGTTAATCATTTGAACAGAGCAACTAGATTGCAGCCTCTGAGCAGTGGTATGGCTGGCTTGAATTGTTTGCTTCAAAAAGGGCTGCCTTGGATTTCAAGAGAAATCTTGAGCTTCACTTTGATGGGCAGTGAAGGAATCACAACACGTGAAAATTATTAAATAAAAATTTATTGACTTCAAATAAAAAATAATTAAAAAACAAATATATCTGATCTACTCCTCAAGTATAAATACCTCCAAGCGTGGTATCCTTACACTGATTCCATACCATCTTTACCTTCATCCTCTCAAGACAGCATCTGTCATCCACCTCCTTCTCAAAAAGTGAAGGGAAAAGAACAAATACAAAAGCTAGTGTTTGCCTTTGATGCTGATATATCCTCTGAAGCCAGGTATTTGATAATTACTGGGTTATGAGTCTGAGATTAAATGATACTTTACTCAAGGACTGTTGAGTATGGTTTCCAGACCTACAATGTAATAGATGGGAATTCAGGATCCTATTCCCTCATCAGCTATGTCCAGAATGAGTAAGTCTTCCTAGATGCCAACAACCCTTTGAAGGGGTTACCTTATGGTACAAATGAGGAGGGCTGAGACAAAAATTACTAGTTGAAGAACAGCAGATAAGAAGCAGTAATGCTATGACTCTATTCAGATTGGTTTTTCTCTAAACTCAGAAAAGGCCTGTAGATCTCTCTAGTCTGTTTGGTGACAGCTCATCCTGCCCTTTCTTTCCTAGCCTTTGCACCTCCTCACTCCAACAAACCCCTGTCTTGCTAATAGCTGTCTTCTACTTCCTCCCCTACTCAGCTCATCAAAATGAGAAATTGGGTTCTTCAATTGACCAATATCATTTCTGCGACACCACTTTCTCACTTTCTTTTTGGTTCATAACATTGGAAGTTTGGCTATAGCATCTGTTTATATTTTTCCATGCTATTGTCTTTTACTTCCCTCCATTGCAAAGGCAATTTTATTTTAGCTCCTGACTAAATCTTATGTAGTCTGCACGCAATAATGTAATGATGCATGACGCTTCACATGCCTGAAACCTTGAATATTCTAACTTCTGGCCTCAATAAATAGATCTACCTACTTACCTTATATCCCCCAGTAAAAAGCTTCTCCACATCCTGGATTTCATCAGATCGATCCAATGTATTGATCACAAGTCCTATTATCTTTCAAATCCTATCGTATCCACAACTGTATGACATTCAAAGCTATTTTTTACGCTCTTTCCTCTTAAAGCTTTGTTAGCTTCTAAATGTCAAGTGGCACTTCACTTTTCTCTATTCCTTCATTTGTCCTGGGATCAAGGAGTTTCATCTATATAGCCAGTAATATTAAGCCAGCTAGAGGGGACACATGAAAGGACTTGTGATAAATCTAGTTTAAATTTTCCCCTGAAGATATAATAGCCGGGTACCTCTAGGGGGCGCTCCGTCTTACGAAATAAAAGCCTGTCTTGGGGATGGTCTCATTCTTAGGGTGTATTTGCGGAGAACTTAAGCCCACAAGAAAGGGTAGGTTCAAATTTGGTTACTAAACTTATTTAGATTCAAAGTCTTGGAGGAATGCTTGCTGTCAACCTAAACCAGGCTTCCAGCATGGTCCTCAGCTGCCCCAGCCAAAGGGCACAGACTTTCAGAATTGCACTGCTAGCTGCTCATCTGAGGGTTTGTAGAGAATTAAATTGAGCTTGAATTCTGGACAAAAGCATGCTGGGAATACCTTCCTGCTGGGTTAAAACAACAACAACAACAAAAAACCTCCCTGACACCTACTAGTATCCACTCTTAAAAAAAAAAAAAAAGTTTGTGCAATTTGCCTTAGAAAGACCAGTCCAGGACAAGAGCATAACAGTTTAATCGACGGTCCTGTGGTCCTTTCCAGCTTCTTTCTGCGGTCCAGACAGTACTTGTGACCCTCTTCTCTTTGTAAGTGTAACCACAATTCCTTGGAGAGATGAATCTCCCGATTCATTCAGAGAGGGCTTTAGTCTCCTCTTTGACCTTTGGCATCAAATTGGGAGATACTTGTTTGTTGTTTTTTTTTTTTTTTCCCCTCCCTCTTTCCCAGTGCTGTGTGAGGATAAAGCAGACATCCAAGGCGTGCCTCCATTCTGCAGCTCTGGGCAGGCAGGCACACTCCAAGTTCTCTTTCCAGTCTAAGAAAGCCCAGGGTTTCCAATCTAGACCTGACACCGTGGCTCCAGCTGCCCGCAGAGAGCCAGAGGCTGCTGGGCCTTAGCTCCGCCCCGCTCCCCCCCCCCCCGGGGCCAGGGGTGACTCTGCGATGATGCCCCGCGTCCTGTGCTCCAGCTCCGGGCCAAGGGTGCCGCAGGCGCGCACGGGCGGGTCCGTGTGACTGTGTGGGAGTTGCGTGTGTCTCTGGGTGTGAGATGAATTCTTGGAGTCATTCATCTGGGTGTTTTCTCGGAGAGGTTTTGCTTCACAATCCTTTAGGGGATCATGGAAACTTCCCCCCCCTTCTTTTCTGGCTAGAAGGATGAAAACTGAGTAAGTACACAGAACTTTGAACTTGAATGGGATGGAAACCAATACAAGCAAAGATCCTGACAGTAACGCTGTCCTTTGCCAACCACGATTCCCATTTTATGTTTAAAAAAAAAAAAAGAGCTTATGGGGAAGTGGCCATTTAAAGATCGAATGGAGGGAAGCAGGGGAGAAACATAAAAGGCTGGGAGCAGGCAGGAAAATGAAAAACTCCTAGGGTAACCTGGCGCGCGCCCAGCTGTGCCACAGGCTTTTGGGGTTTAACCTTCTGCGTTCTTGGGCGCTGTGTTCTGACTCCAGATTTGTTTTTTTTTTGGGGGGGGTTGTTCTCCCTTGTTCCTGTAATGCTGAGATAGAACTGGACTCCCTAACTGTGAGTTTAATGGAAATAAGGCATTGCAGGAAGCAACAGTTTGGCAGCCTGAGACGCCCTCCCATTATTAGTTACAACTTCTTTTTTTTTTTTAAAGCAGTCCTCCATGGAAGGGCTCTCATTAACCACATCTGACTTAGGGGACCTATGACCCCTGGGCACGACCCTTTCGGGAAGTTCTTAAGCAAAGATGGAGCAGACGTGATTGGAGTTGTGGATAAAGAAGACAGACTTGTGGTACTTCATGCTGACGACAAATAGCTGCTATGACGACAACGTGGAAAGTGGCCAAGTGAAGCTGAACTGGTCATGGTCTGTCGCCCAGGGTTCCTTTGTCGTCGGCGATTTTGCCCTCGGCCCTTCTTGGTGGGCTTGGTGGTGGCACTCTGTCTCTTCTATCAGACCCTGACACTCCGTGGGGCGAGGAAGATCACAGCCCCTGCTCCTGGGGCTGCCCCCCACACTCCCACCGACAGGCACCCAGGATATCCATGCAAGCAAGGATACCCAAAGGACGAACCCTGCTTCCTTCTCTCCGGTAATGCACAGGAAATCAAGGAGGTAAGTCTCAGAGCGCCAGGTTATACAAAGATTGCATTCTGCCCTCTCCGTAGAACTAAAATTAACTTCCAAGAGGTTGGACAGGGATCCAGGAGAATAAACAGCCCAGAGAGTGGCCTGATGACAGGCCAGCACAGTTACATAAGCTTCTATTTGTTAAATTTACTTCCAGAAAGTTCTGGCTTTTATTTTTATCAGCTTTTTTTTTTTCATTGTAGTGGAATGAAATAGAGCGATTTCAGCGTGTCTCCATGTGTATTGGACTCCTTTCTAGGATATGAGGAATCTAAAAGATGAATGGAGGGTGTACAGACAAGAGAAGTAGATTAAAACTTTAAACTTTGATGAATATTGAGTGTGTCTTTCCTTAAGGTCGTCGATTTGAATGCCTGGACCATTCTAGACTCAGACACTTTAAACTTAAGTTTTGTTAAGATACATCAGTATCTTAATCTTGCATGCATTTCTACAGTGGTATATTTATTTCTGAAGCATTTAAAAGACTAGTGTCACAGGCTTCCTTAAAATGAATTGATGCCCTGTTTCATTATCTGTAGAGTTAGGGAACTATGCAGGTAAATATTACTAATCATGCCAATTATAGGATGAAACAGAAACAAAGAAAACAGAGTATCCCCTTTAATAGGCCATTCTGTTCATGGAAATCAGTAAAATGATGACTTTTGAAACAAAAAGAAAAACAAGGGGGAAGAAAACTCAGGCACACAAAATTATAATAGCAGAGACATTAGATTCTATATTACCACCAGAAGTTATCATAGCAAGAGAATTTAGAAATCTCTAGGTTATATCCAATATCTGTGGTAAACTTACGTTGATCTTCTGATCCTAGTCATTGTTTGGGTCACAATTTCCTCTTAGATACCAGCACCACCACCTGTACCATCATGAGCAACCATCATTATTCATTTCACGTCAGATTCGTAACACTATGACACATAAATATGTGAGAGGAATAATCGTCATCAACTGACAGGATGATTGACTCTGAAAGATATGTCAGCAGACATGGTGACAGGAGGATTCCCCAGAGGAAAAGAAATAAGCATCCCTAGGACCAGAATGCTCGAAATAAAACTCAAAGCTCTTGTAATAATTGACAAAACCATAACTACAAGAACATCAGAACAGAAAATAGCTATGAAAATAACATTAGATGAAAGTAAGAAAATTGAAGACTTTTAAGTGTCTTCTTTTTCTTAGCAATAAAGTCAAGAGTACCATAAGCCAAGAAATTTGGAAAGAATAGCAGATAACATAAGTAGAGACTCCTTGACAGGAAACTTGGCTTGATCATGTAAATCAGTTTTTCTGTGGTGTAAAGAATTAAAGAATATGGATTTTTGATTCATTTGTATTAGCATTAATTCTCTTTTTCTTGGACATATCCAATTGATGATCATTTGAATTGACTTTGAAAGTTCTGTTAGTTTCTACTTCTTGGAAGTGTAATTTCTTTTGGTCAAGATAGCTTATATTTAAGCCCTTAAAACATTTTCTAAGAATTTTTGATGAAAGGCTTTATTCCTTAGCTTACAGGCTTTCTTATTCCCCTGCGGGACTTTCTGTGATTCCTGCTTTGTTTGCCATATAGGCATATGTTAACCATTACTGTAGACTGTCATAGAAAATTCCATTTCTACTTTGGATTGCCTGCTACTCACAGCCATCTGAAACAGATTGGCTGTTGGTATAAAACATTCACTCTAGAATTTTCTTCAACAAAAACACCAAACACGTGATGACTTGGTTTTCAAATGATTCACAGTCTTAAATATTTAAACATAAGCAAGATTGCAGATGCAAAATTATACTTTAGAAACCCAGAGGTTATGGAAACAATATTTGCAATCATTCATTGGGTACCTACATTTTAGACCTTGTGCCAACCACTGGTTTAGAGCTAATTTTATTTGAGTTACTAACGCAAATAAATTCTGCTTGCAATAGATATCCTTTCAAAAAATCAAATAATAACCCATTGGAATCATTAAATGTACTTTCATATATCTAAAATAGAGAAACATATACAGATATTACTACATTTGGATAACTATCTTATAAAAATGCATATTTATACAATTCATTAAGAAATAAATGAAAGACACAGTATAAAATGTTCCTTAAGATTTATAACTACCCTTTCGTATTTTTAGAAGTAGCATTGCTTCAATCTACATGTTTTGAAATTTGTTATAACTTATATTAGCAAGCCAAAATATTAATGTTGATAAAGCAGTCGCTTAGTTGAATTTAGAACAATAGATTCAAAATGTATTTGAATATATAAAATAAATATAACCCTAAGAAATTTTATGCAACAGTTCTAAGAATATGCATATGAAGAGCTCCAGGAAAATTAGTTATGTTGGTCCAATATTCAGAATTAAAAACTAAAAGCCATTCAAAATGTTTAATAACCAATATGTTTAAAGGTGTAACCGATTGTCATTTTAGGTGTGCAAATTGCATGTGGATAAACTTAAAATGAAAAATAAATTTTAATTAAAGACATGTGGGCTTACAATGAGTGTGTGTGTACATAGTATATGTATGTGTATTTCAGTGAATTCAGTGAAGTGTGCAGAACTAAATGTTCAGAAATCAGAGTGTGCCAGAATATATCTTGAATCAGTTTTTATTCATTGATGAGTAAGCAGTAGGTAGTTTCCAGTCTGTTTTGGTTGCAGTTGCATCCAAGCAATATCCTTTTGCACTCTATCAGCCTAGTAAGAGTGTGCTAAAAGGAGCATATATCTGAACCTGAGTAACATTGCCCTCCACAGCTTTACCATTGGGATCTGAGTCAATCTCTAAATCTGTTTTCAGTATAAACTGAGGTCATGGTATACTATCTGCCAATGTTCAATACGAAGGAAGTTCTCTCCCTCTTTATGGCCAAGTTTTAATTCATTTTCCATTTGAGTGTTCCAAAGTGCCTTATTAAGCATTGGTATAACTGCCATTTCTTCTATATGGTCCTTCAATATTGGATATTTGAATATTGTCTGATAATCTGCCCAGTTTTAGAATGATTCCAACTTACATATAAACATAGTTTTGTTGTCTTCACGGAAGGCAGTTACCACTCCATTCTCCTACTCTCCTGGAATCTCACACCTTAACATGGCATAACACAGAGAACACATTAAATTACAAACAGACACAACGGGAGAAAATCTCTTCAGTACATGCTCCTCTAATGGAACTTTGCTATTTGAGGAACACATCTGTACTTCTGAGAGCCATGTGTTTCTGATTATCTCCTGTTGAGGCTTCACAATGAGAAACACTATTTCTTTGACTCTTGCTTGACTGTTTATTTTCCATGTCTTTCTGAGTCTCCATTCTATTCACTAACTGTTCTATAAAATCTTGACTCTTTGCCTCCCAGAATCCAGCCCTAGCCTGATGTAAATAAGTCAGTGTTATTATAAATGTTCTGATTAATTTTGTTTGTACTTCTTCTTGTAAATGATGCATTTAACATTCGAAAACGTCTTCAACCTTAACTCATTTTGTCAAGTGTTCTTGGAACAGAAACCTCTGTCAAACTCACACATTGTCTACTTTAGTGGAAAATGCAACCCCAGGGCTGTCAGGGGATGAGAGGGATGATAAAGGCGTAGAAGGGACTGCAAACAGGAATGGCTTATTATTGGGAGTCACAGCTACGGAAGCTGTCCATAGTTATTGCATCTCAGAATAAGCCTCAGGGGTAAGGGGAAGCAGAGACTAGCAATGCATCTCCTGGCTTCCTCTGCTTCTATCTTTCATTGCTTGGAGTCCATGGTAGTTATAGGTAGTAGCCTGGACCACAGGTGGCCACTGGAGAGTCCAAGTCCATGGATGTCATTTTCCAGTGAAAAGCAGAAGTGGACCATCTCAGTCAACTAATACTGTCATAAGAGTCAGGCCATTGATGGCAGAGGTGGTAAAAGCAGTCTGTAGCTTTGGAACTGCAAGAATGTTGTGAAAATTGTCATGCGTGGGTGAGGAGGTTGTGAGTGAAGGAGTAAATGAGCGAAGCCAAGTGATCCAGTAACCACTGATACAGGAGTGATAATAAGTTTATTTTTTATAAGTGCACTAAAAATGTCAAAATGTGCTCTTCCTCTTGAGAAATTGCTCAAGAGTGCTTTCTTTAAATAAATAAAACTGTAATTATCTCACTGAAAACCCTCCAGTTCGGCTAAAAGGAGAAAGAAAAAACCTTACTTCTTTCTCATCCTTTTTCCTCTTGATCCATCTCAGTTATTCTTTCATTGTTTTCATTTACTTAATAAATATTTATTGGGAAATGTGTAGGTATCTGGCTCTTTAGGAGATACTGAGTATACAGAAATAAAAACTACCATGAGACAAATAAAAAGAAACATAGCACTAGGAAACTGATCATTATAAGACTACTTTGGGGGCCAACTATGATGGTGCATGCCTGCAATCTCAGCTACTTGTGAGGCAGAGATGAGATTACAGCTCTAGGCCAGCCAAGACAAAATTTAGTGAGACTCTTTCTAAAAACAAACTGGGTGTAATGAAACACAGTTACAATCCCAGCCACTAGGAGGAAAGCAGAGGTAGGAAAATCATAACCCAAGGTTGTCCTGAGAGAAGGAAAAAGACAAGATGAACTTAAAAACAGACTAAAAACAAATGACTAGTCACATGGTTCAAGTAGTTGAGTGCTCGCCTAGCAAATATAGGGCCCTAAGTTCAATACCCAGCACTAAAAACAAGAAAAGACTACTTTTTGAAAGGAGCTAGAGAAGGGGCAGCAAAAAAGCTAGAGAAGATGAAAGAAAGAAAAAAGCACTACAGACTGAAAAACCGACATATGCAAGGAAAAATCACGTAGCCTGGCACATAGCACAAAGTATTTGTTATGGTGTGGTGGTAGTGGTGTGTGTGAGTGTGTGTGTGTGTGATTGAAGGAAGCAAGAAGGCTTTTACATAATGCGGAAAGGCCAGCAAGGTCTAGCTGTTGTAAATATGCACTTGATAACAAGTCTGGATTCTGAAAGCAACAGAGAATCTCTGGGGAATTTAAAGCAAAAGTTGGCATGAATAGATTGATGCTTTAGAGAGAACATTCTAGAAAACATTCTCTACTGCAAGATGGACTAGAGCTGTGTGGAACTCAAGGTCTGAAGACCAATCAGGAGGCCATTTCATGTCTCTGGATTTGTGTGTGTGTGGGGGGGGTGGGGGGGTGGGTGTGGGTGTGTATGTGTATGTGTGTTTTAACCAAATCTCTTTTTCATGTGCTCTTTAATACTCCTTCTGTAGCCTTCACCAGAAGTAGCTTCACAGTTATTCTATTACTGATAATATTTCCAACGTTGAACCTCTCAGTTGGGTCATTCCCTCTACCAGTAACCATACCTGCAACTATTAATGCAACAATAAGCTTTCTGGGTAACTGGCAACCTGCTGAATGTACTTGCTGCTTTATTACTACGCAATGCTGTACCTGTGATTCATTGCTACCTATCCATTGCTATCTTTGCATTTGGTGTTCACTAGCGAAACATCTCCCATGGTAATCCCTGATGACTAGGCATGATCTTACACTATAGGGCATCAATTCTTAGAAGTTCAGTTTTGAATTCTGTAACAAAATCATCTTGTGCCCTCTCTGGATAACTCACTTTCTCGGTTCACAGTTCATTCTTTCCCTCTGACAAGAAATGTAAATATAGTTGGACCTCTACATGTCTTGCCCCATCCTTCTCATGCTGAGTGCATGATGTCTCATTCATTGAGGATAAATCACTCATCACCTCAATCTCCAATTTCCTGTTATCTCTTCTAGAATTAGAAAAACTATAAAACAATTAAATAAATTCCCTAAAAAAACCATTCTATGTCAAAATCACATCTCTGGACTTTCCTATTTCCATAAAGGGGACTATTCTGCTCTCCAGGTTGCATGTTTTTTTTAAAGTATAACGTTATCCTCAATATTTCTTGCTTCTTCCCTATCCTTTCCTCATCAAATCCATTGAGCCTGCCATTGGCCCACGTAAAAAGGTCACAATATTCTTTTTTTCTTAAAAAATATTTCAGAGATTTAATAGGGATAAAACTCATTCATGTTATAAAATTTATTTTCTTAATCCTCTAAGTATACCTTTGAGTAATATTACTATATTTACATTGTCTATTATCCAGTATTATTAACATATTTACATTGTGTGTCTCCATTCTATCTCATTTCCTTGGTTTGTGATCCATTCTTTGATTTCCTCTTCCTAACTAATGCATTGACCTTAAATATGGTGTTCTTTTTTTAGCTCTAACTTGTGATTTCTCTCTGAGACCATGAGGCACATTTAGCCTTTATTGTATTCAACATGTTTACTAAATGTCACATGCAGCAAATGCCTTTGTGGCTGGTATAAAGTGGAATTGTTCTGAACCCAAAGAGATCAGATTGTAGTTGGATTCTAAAACCTTATGGACTACCTTTATCATTTCAATGCTGTGTACTCATCACCAATAATCTAGATGAATTAATCCTCCATCTGTACACTCCACATTATCTATTCACAGCTGTCCTAAAAACACTGGTAAAAAGTTTTTTTTACTAGTTTTCATGTTGATCACTTGAGTAGAATCCACTTTCCATTTCTCACCCCAGCATAATCTTGCAAAAGTTTCTAGTCTTGCCTCCAACTTTGCCTCTGTGTGATAGAGCTATAAGCTAGCCCAACACCCATTCTCCAGGCTCCAATGTCTCCCTTCTGCCTTGTCCCTTGAAGAAATCAAATTCAGTGAACTTCTCTAGAAATCTTCTTGATGATTATTAAAGTCTTCCACCTAGGCAATTTCACCTTCATCAGAGCTCATACCTCCACATGTAGAGATGCTCTCAAACATCCCTAACAAAACACTTTTCTTTATTATTCTTTAAGGATTTTTATGCTCAACACCTTGCAGTGATAAGGGAGGAAAAGAAGGCCACATTAACAACTTGGTATCTTGTTTTTAAGACTTAAGATGTGTTTTATTTCTATTTCCATTCATTATGTTATGGGTTGAATTGTCTTTGCCTCCCCTGCACCCAAAAATGGTATGTTGAAGACCTAATTCCCCACTACCTAAGACTATGACTTCATTTAGAAGTAGAGTTGCTACCAATTCAATTAGTGAAGATGAGGCCACAGTGGAGTAGGTTGGGCCTCTGGTCCAATATGATGATTAGTGTTCCTATAAGACATCAATAAAAAGACAGACACAAAGGAAGGAGGTGCTGAAATGGTAGAGTAGGAGCTGTGGAGCTGCACACCAAATAGTACCAAGGATTTCCAGCAAAGCATAAGGAATTAGGAAGAGGCAAAGAAGATTATATCACAGGTTTCAGAGACATCATGGTTTTTCCAATGCATTAGATTTCAGGCTTCTTGTGTCCAGCACTGTGACACAATAAATATCTTTGGTTTTAATCTACCAATTTTGTGGTACTTTGTAACAGGAGCCTTAAGAAACTAATAACACTGAGGAGGCAGAATCGTGAAGCATGAAAGTTTGAGTCTCAAATTAAGACCATTTGTTAACTTGCTACTTTGGGCACATTTCTTGACTGCTCTAGGATTTAGTTTCCTTACTTGAAAATGAATATATTATTACCTGCTTCCCAAGGCTAGCAGGAAGCTTAAATGAGATAAATCATATAAAGCACTTAAAATGTCTGGCAGAAGTGGAGGACTCAGTTAACTATTGGGAAAATTATTATTTAATTTCTTAGAAGACTTACTTATCTCTGCAGCCCCTAAAGAGCCTATCATTTGCCCTTCACAAAGCAGGCCAGCAATAAATAGTTATTGCAATGAACCTAAGTCCTTGGGAAAAGAGTAACTGTGATGAAAGTCTCTTACTTTTTTACGACCAAGCAAACATGTAGAATCAAGACAAATCAAATGAGGCTTGCTTATTTGTAGTCAAAGTCTTACATGATGCCTTTTTTTTTTTTAATCTGAAATCTGTTAGAGCTGAAGATGTGTAGAGGAGACTTGGGTAGGGAGTGGAGGAAGGAGGTTAAGGTATTGGACCCTGAATGAATATACCCAGTTATCTATTGGTTTGTTTATTGTCTTTTCCATGTAATATAAGATCTTTCAGAGCAAAGACTATTTAACTTGTTTGCTGCTTTATGTCCAGTGCTACAAAAGTATCTAATATTCAGTGTGTGTTACATCATATCTTGCTAAGGCGTGAATTAATGAATGAATGATGAATCTGAAGGTCAGAACAGACCAACTAGAGAGCAGAGGCCAGGAAATGGGAGGAACTCCTTTTGTTCTGTTGGCTGAAATCTAAGTTACCTCTTCCTGTACTATTTCTTGGATTTTGGTTTAATGAAAGTCACTCTGCTGCCTGAATTGTTTCATTAGCTATCACCCATCTCTTCTGTTGCCTTGAGTTCCTTTGTCTAATTGGGATGCTTAATCTACAAACATCCTCAAGTATCTGCTGGGTATATTTTTTAAATAACATATTTTCCCAACCAGCGTACCTTTCCATTTACTTCCCATCTTTCTTGCTCTCTTAGTCACCATCATCTAGTTTCTCTATTAAGGAATTTCCATTATTTGAAAAGATTGTTTTAGATTTTGAGTTTTCCTTTTTATATATTAAAAATATCTTAACTGGATTTGAAGGCATGGATTTAAAAAATCACACTGATGGTCTTTACATTCAGGCATGAGTGTTCAGGAAGCTCTCAGGAGGTATTTTCAGCACAGTAAGTAGTGTGGGACTCTTGGGTAAGTTGGGTTCCTTGATGAACATTTAATGCCTGTGGATTTCTCTGAGAGAGCTGATTAGAGCTGTGCTAAATTTTTTTATAATGAAATATGCATATGGTGAAAGTTTGCTTGTTCAGAGAGAATTTTAAACAAATTCATACTTGCTTATCTTAGACAAATTTTAATGAGGGCTTGATGAAGCTCATAATTGAATGAGGTATATTGAATTTTCTACATATCAAGGAGTTAATCATTTCCTAGGTGCCATTGTTCCTTGTTCTTTCACAGGAATAACAAAAGCTTCTGCTTCTTTCTCTCACCAAGCAATCCTGATAGAATTGGAAAGTCGTGTGGAACAACCCTTCCAAAATGAAAGCCACTAGACACATTGATATTCCAAAAAAAAAAAAAAGCTTTCCATTATTAACTCTGAATCTGTGGCCTTGTGAGGTGAAAAGAATGTGCTGTTTTCATATTTCCTATTGGCTTTCTTTGGATATTTTTTTGGTGGAGCTGTTCTTACTAAAAGGATGAGCTCATGCTGAAGAATTTAGAAGTTTCCCGACAAACACTCACCAAAGTTAGAAATGTACAAGGTACATGATACTTTGACAACAGCTGTACTTTTGGGAGACTTGTTCAAAAGTAAAACAGCATTTTGACTTATCATTCTGGAGCTTAAAAAGGGAATATAATGATGAATGGTTTATTGAATGATTTCTGTATCTCTAAGAACCTTTCTGTGTTTATGTGACAGGATTTTACTATGCGGCCCAGGCTGGCCTCAGATACAAGATCCCCTGCCTTAGGTGTGTGCCATGACACGCAGCAACATTTAAACATCATGTGCTTTTCTTCTCCTCTCTCTTTCTCTCCTTCCTTCTCTCCTTCCTTCCTTCCCTCTCTCCCTTCCTTCCCTCCTTCCCTCCTTTCCTCCCTCCCTCCCTCCCTCCTTCCTCCCTTCCTCCCTTCCTTCCTCCCTTCCTTCCTTCCTCCCTTCCTCCTTTCCTTTTCTTTCTCTCTTCCTTCATCCTTCTTTCTTTCTGTGGTGGAGATCAAACTCAGGGCCTCACACATGCTTCACACATGTCAGGCAAGCACTCTAGCACTAGGCCACAGTCTTAGCCCTTATATTTTAAAGAAAAATCATTTCACTTTTAATAACATTTATCAGTGCAGGCTTGAGCTGCTTATGTCTGAAATAATAGATGAACTGCAATAATTACAAGTAAGAGAAAATGGGTTTGGAAGTGCGGACTGGGCCTCGTCACGTTCTCCAAACTATTACTATCTCTGCTATCTCTTGCCCTTAGCTAGACACTCTTACTAGAAATCACCAGTTTACTCAGTGTTCTGCTTTGCATGTGGATTTACCCAACTACCTCTGGAAAATCAAGCCTGTTAAGCATGTACGTATTCCTGGTTTCAAATTCCCTGTGTCATTAGCTGTCTAGAGGACCACAGGCAAACTTTAACTATTTCTTGTAATCCCGTTTTGTTTTAAAATTTAAAATTTCTTTTTTAAAACATTATCTTTAAGTGCTTGTATAAAGGAGTTGTCATTTAAAAAAGCAGTTTACGCAAATGGTATATCTTGATCAATGTCACCCTTTTTAACATTCTCACTTCTCCTCCCCTCCCCACCCCTTCCTTCACTCTTCTTAGACTTTTAGGACATACATTGGATTTCTGATTGCATCTCTCCCTCTTCCCATCTTCATTTGTATACCCTTCTCCTCTTGACCCTCCCTTACCCCTTTAGAGTACTCCTTTCTGGAGTTTTACTTTGCTTTTTTACTTAGTCCTTAACAAGGACTATTACTATTTGAAATCTCCCTGGAATCTTCCTTATTTCCGTTAATACGTTTGCATATGCTTGCATAACATTTTGTGTGTTTCCTTATGAGTTTGTAAGCTAAATCTAGCTTTTACGTATAAGGGAAAAGATGGATCTTTTGTCTCTATGGGTCTGATTTACTTCACTGAACATATTTTTTTTGTAAGTCTTTCTACTTCCTTAAAAATGGTACAATTTGGAACTGGGAAGGTGGCTCAGTGGTAGAGTGCTTGCCTTGCATGCATGAGGCCCTGGGTTTGATTCTTCAGCACCACAAAAGCAGAAAAAGCTGGAAGTGGCTCTAAGGCTGAAGTGGTAGAGCACTTGCTAAAGAGCTGAGAGATAGCGCTCAGGCCCAGAATTCAGGTCCCACGACCAACAGCATCATCAAATAAAGGTACAGTTTCCAAGTCTTCTTATCAGAAAAATGAAGCTTTATAAATGTTACTTGTAATAACTGAATCAACTCATTTAATTTGAAAACTTCAAGCATGCTGATGGGCTAGAGTTGGTTGGCATCTAGATAACACTTGACTCTTCTCTGCTCTTAAGAAGCTGGATGTAAACAAAGGAGGAGGCTGCAATGCTTGGTAAGAAATGTACGCATTATCCTGCCCATGTATTTGTAACTCCTCTGTACAGTATGTTCACAAATAAAATAAAATTAAATAAAAAAATCTCAAAACAATGTAAATCAAAAGTAGCCAAGATAAAAAAAAGAAGAAGCTGGATGTAATTTTTGACCTCCCTGAAAAGTACTTTGTATATTTTTAAATGTAGATACAAACACCCAGTATTTTTATTCTGTACTTATGTCCTTTCTTCCCTAAATTTTGCACAAGAACAAGCGTAAAGCTCCTTGTCCTGCAGTAACAATTCCATCACCTTTCCAATGTGACAGCTATAGACACAGATAAGTAAGTGTAAAAACATTCCACTGATCTAGGTTGTGCAGGCTACTTCGTTTCTATTCCGCTTAAGAAAGCATGTTTGATAGGTGGAAGGGAGCATGCCTTTCTTGATTTATAATACCATGGGGCTTGACATGGATGTAAGTTATTCACTATATAGTCTATTTTAGCTGTTTTCCTGGATAATCTCATGTAACCCAGGTCACTGCTGGTATCGACAGACTGAAGCTAATGTCTGATGCTGTAAGAATCTTGTGAATATGTCTGAGAGAGAAACAACAACAACAACAACAACAAAAACCAACTGGGATGAAGTAGCCAATACAGGAAGGGAGAGTCAGGGATTGGAAAACAGATGATAGTGAATGGTCTCTAGAAGAAAATAAGAGTTACTTAAACAGTAGTATTTCTGGAGATTTCAGATGTGTCATATTTGTTTTGACACAGGAACAGATGTGTGGTTTGGAGTAAAGTGGCATGGATACCTTGAAAAATCTCCCCAAACAATCTGCATCTGAAACAGATCCTGCTTTAACCCCTTTAATCCCTGAAGGTGAAAGAATGCTATTAGGGACTCTAATTGGGAGACTGAGCTCCATACTGGAGATGAGCTGTGTACTGGAGTTTCCTGTGTCTTGGAGATGGAAATGTCTGTTGCAATGAGATCAAATTATACACTCTAGCTGAGAGTGCTTTGAAACACATCGGGATAATAAAGGCAGGGGAATTAAATGATTATATCCCAAAGGAAAAAAAATCATGAAAATATTCTCATGCAATTGGCCTCTCTAGAGAAAGGAATGTATAATGTGCACCATAAATGTAGTTACTAGAAATATTCTCTTTTTTTCATTAAGAAGTGATGGTGTAGTGTGCCATACAGATGTCAGGTTATAAAGTTATATTTCAAAATACCAGTAGAAGTCTAAAATTGTGCTGTCGTAATTGAGTTTCCTTCTGATGTTTCACTGTTTCTTTAACAAGCAATAGGAAGTATAATAACATTCCAATAGTTTCAGCCTTAAATCTGCTTTTTCCCTAGTAGAGATCTAGAATTAATTTAGCCAAAGTGCCAGAAAAAAATGGAACAGGAAATTAACTTTTCTGCAGCTGTAAAGAAACTTATTGACCTTCACAAAGCATCAGTGAGAAAGTTTACTTTCATCTGGAGCAGTGTGTTTCCTACTGGAGACAGAAGTGATTTCCAATGAGTTTCCCTTCATTCTTTCACTTATTAGAACTTCAAGAACTATTTTTTAAACACACCTGTAACTCCTCACTGTACAGGGTAAACCTATTTTTCCAAGATTTTGTTTTGAACTACATTGGCTATTTAAAGCAGATAAATTTGGAACAAAAATACTTTTGTTTGTGGAGGAGTGAATAAAAATAATGGCAAAGGAGGTATGTTTTCTATGCTTCTTGCAAAGGATGTTAAAAGAATACTTTCTTTGCTTTAATGAAATTTTTTTTTTTTTGTCCGTCCTGGGGTTTGAACTCTGGGCCTGGGCGCTCTCCCTCAGCTCTTCAGCTCAAGGCGAGCTCTCTACCACTTGAGCTACAGCACCACTTCCGGTTTTCTGGTGGTTTATTGGAGATAGGAGTCTCACGGTCTCTCCTGCCCTGGCTGGCTTTGAACCGCGATCCTCAGATCTCAGCCTCCTGAGTAGCTAGGATTACAGGCATGAGCCACCAGCGCCCGGCTGCTTTAAAGAAATTTTATTTGTTGGAGAGATATAAAGTGCACATGTGAAATGTGTTCTTTTGCATGCATAAACTGGTGCAACTAGAATGATCTCCTATTATAGCACAAACTAATAGCATTTCATAAGAAGACTTCTTTTCTGCAATAAAAATGGGAGTATGTTACAAGTCCCAAAGATGTATACATGATCCTGTGAATATGATCTTAAGGACAATTCTTAGTAAAGTCTAAAAGCATTTGTAATAAGACAACTACACTCTGAAAAGAAATTAAAACAAAAATTCATGTGAATTACTGACAAGCAACTTAGGGCACAGATGAAGCTCACACGATTTCTAACACATACCATGTCAAATGAATGGATGAATGGGATCTAGTACAAGTTCATGTAGTGAACACAACATAGAATTCCCAGTGGTGGTCATCAACACTGAATTTTTTTGTGCTTTTCATAACTTAACCTCCCCATGTAAGTTTTCTGCCATTTAAGTGATGGACTCATCTAATGCTTTATTGAGAAGACTAGATTAAGTGGTTTTTGTTATACTCTTTAAGAATTAACTCTATCTCCCCCCTCCCCTTCTCCTACCCCCCCCGTCCATCCCCCCCCCCCCCCCCCCCGCCTCTTCCTCTGGCCAGTCACAGAAGAAAGCCAAAAGCTATGGTGCAATACAATCTCTCCTTTAATGAAAGGATTAAGAGTTTAGGAATTTAAAAATCTGATATCAGTGTTAGATAACAAGTGTTTATATTCTGGTATTACTGCATATTGACATTGCCTGCCAAGTTTTGATTTAGGAACATGAAGTTGGCCATAATACTTAAGCATTTGAGAATGAATGGGGAGCTCTAGAACTAATCTTTTGAGGAATTTTTGTCAATGTGGTAGAGCAGCTTCTGGCAATGGAAGCAGGAGCAAGCAAGGCTGGGTGGGACTTTCAGAGGGGAAGAGGAAGAAGGGGTCATAGAACTCAGTCCAGCTGGGAAAAACATTACCAAAGGTCATCTCCAAGGAGAGCTAAAGTTGTATAATTGTAGTGGCTAACAAACTAAAAAGACTAGATAAGGAGGCTGTATTGTGAACAGCCATGCGTGTCTTTAGAATAACCAAGAACACAGAATGAGTAGCAAGATATACCTAGGTGCTCCAGCAAACTTGGCTAATTCCTCTTATATGGAGCGTAGTGATTGGAATATTTAATACACTTTCCCCCATTATTCTTAACATTCCTGAGTAAGACTTTTTCTCTGGGTTTGCAGTGTGCCTGTGTCCTGTAATTTGGCAGTCAACAAAAACTAGAGTTGACCTCGATAGCCTTGAGCTGCCTAGAGTATGGTTACCATCCATCTTTAACCACCTGGAGTTCTAGGGAAAATCCAGTTGGACTGATGGGTATAGAGATTTGAATGCCAAGACCAAAGTGAGAGATGTAATCCATATGGGGATTGATTCCATTAAAAAGGTAAAGTGAGCCTAGAAACTTATCCTTCTCTCCCAGGGAATATAAAAGTGGCGGCAGGATAGACAGGGGATAGTGAATCTCTTAATCCCCAACTCAGTGCCTGAATTCTACCTTATATCCGGCAGGTGTTTCCTTCAGCTGGCCTCTGCCCAGGGTAGAACATTTGTGCTCTGATGCCAGAAAGTGATTCCAGGACAGCAGCCACATCTTCTCCCTTGATAACCCACTGCAGAGATGACATGAGAGAGGACAGTAGTGCTGGAAGGACAGTTGGGGTCAGGAGCAGGAAGGCTGATGGGAAGCTGCGTAGCAAGCTCTGTAGTTGAGAATGTGAAAGGAAGAGAAGGAATATTCAGTGAGGAACTCAGGAATTGAATAGGCAAATACTCTGGGAAGATGCCAAGACTAGACAATGGTGACCACACATTCTAAGTCATAAACAGGAAGTATGTTTGATAATTTTGAGGTTTAAAAAAATAATTGGCCTTTTTTTTCCATCAAGAGGTTCTTTAATCTTGTAACCTCTTCAGGAGATGCTTGTTTAATAAGGTCTATCTTTGTAAGAGACTATATATTCTTAGAGACTCTTACATAAACAGTTTGAGTCTTTTTTTGATTCTTGCATGAGTCTGACCCACAAAATGAGAGGTGATGGTACTTCTTTGTAGATGAGGAAAGTGTCATACATCCCTTAGTGCTTATAGAGTATCATTTAATAATGAATGGAGAATAGCATAGAGAGGGAGACTTGAAATTCAGATAACCTTGGGGTGTTTCTGGAAACGCCTCCAACTCAGATTGAAAGTGTCTGGCATCTATGAAAATGACCCATTCCATGCCTGCTTAGGTATTGAGATTAGTGTGCTAATGGCCCTGATGCTCTTTCTTTCCTGTTTCATTCCCTTTGTATAGACTTACTATTTTAAGGCTGAATTGCTGAATTGACTCATTGTTTAGGCCATCAGTGGGCAGATATTTGCTATTATTTTTATATGATTCAAAGGAACAAGGTCTCTCCTTGTGCTCGGTTATTTCATAAGAGCAGATTGTCAGTCCCATATTTCTTTCATGATGGATGATGCTCTGTAACCAGGACTGGCACTGGGGTAGGCAGGAAAGGCAAAGGGGAGAGTCAGCTGGAGTAAGTAGGTCTCTGAATGTGACCAGGGGCTTCTGGTGGCAATGACAGTGACTTCTTCCTCCTGTTAAGCACTACATGAGTGTGTGGGGTAGAGAGGGGCAGGGAAGGGACAAGCATGAGCAAGGCAGAAGGAAGGAGGAGAAACTAGAAAGACACACTAAGGAACGGTTTTCATTTGTTCCAAAATAGAGTAGCTTCAAAAGTTAAGAAGACAAAAACAAAAAACAAAAAAACTAAGCATGTTCTTCTGTTCTGGTCTCCTTCATTTCAGGTTCCCTTAGCCTTAAAAAAATATGTATCTTGAACGAAGCTATCAGGGAGACTATCTCCCAGCTATTCTTGTGTTTATATCATCTCAGCTGGGTCTTTGTTATGTCTGGAAAGTTACAGTAAATAGTAAACTGATGGTCCCCAGCTGTGCGTCGTGGGTGGTATTCCAAGGCAAAAAGTCTTGAGCTAGTGGGAGGAAAAGCCTGGAGAAGAGGTTGAAAAACATGCTTTATATGAGTTTAAACATAGCTAAAAAAGAGAGAACAAGGGCAACTGGGGAGAAACAGAAGAGAGGGGACAAATCCCTTCTTATTGGTAGAAGAGGAGGGCCAGATGAATGAGAATGGACACGGAGAAGCCACCAGCCACAGCTGGACCAGGAAAGGCCCGCGCAGGGGCTCCAGGAAGATTTTCTGTTACTGTTTTCTTGTTTTGTTTTGTTTTGTCTTTTTTAAATTTCTCTTAGACTTTAAGATCTATGCTGTGTGTGACGGTTAGCTTGCTTCTCATCTTTCTAAGATGAGCAGCTCATGGACACAACTACATTTGCTGGGGTTCACAAGGTTTGCTCACTTCCCTTTTCCCTGCTATGCTATGACTTTTAGTAAAAGGAATCAAAGTTGGGCCTACCCGTAAAGACCAACATAAATGTACTCAACTTTTATACTCTTGATTAGCCACTAAAGTTACCTTTTCTACTAGCTACAAAATAATAATAATAATAATGATAATAAGTAAAAAAAAAATTATCATGCTGGGTGCCAGTGTCTCTTGCCCTGCCCATAATTCTAGCTACTCAAGAGGCTGAGATCTGAGGATCACAGTTTGAAGCCAGCACAGGCAGGAAAGTCTTTGAGACACTTATCTCCAGTTAATCACCAGAAAACAGGAAATGGTGCTGTGGCTCAAAGTGGTAGAGCACTAGCTTTGAGTTGAAAAAGCTCAGGGACTGTGCCCAGGCCCTGAGTTCAAGCCTCATGAATGACAAAACAATAATATCATTGCCAGTTTTTTCTTATTGCATGCCTGACTATATTTGTCACTCAAAATAAAAACAACAACAACAACAAAGCCCATGGTGTTGACTTCCAGGACCACATGATTTAATTTCTGTTTCCATCTTTTTCTTTCTCTCTCTTTTTTTTGTTTCTTCCTTCTTTCCGGCCCATCTCTCTCTTTCTGTAAACAACATTCACATTACAGAAAATCAATGGCACTATGCCATCCAAAAGATCTCCTTCTTAAGTCATTCTTTAACAGATCATAATCAATATCACCATAAGAAGTTACATGATTTAATCAATTGTTCATTGCTTCTCCTGCTGAGCAGCAATTCAGGGAGGACTGGAGCTTGGATCAGATCCTTCATTGTTGTATCCCCCCTATTGGACGAGTTACAATATAATAGAGGCAAATTAATGAATAAATGCATGATGAGAGTCAGAAGATGGAGAGAGAAAGAGAAAGAGAGGGAGGGAGAAGACAAGGCAAGAACAGACTTGGGGTGAAAGGCAACTGGGTAGCTGGGAGGAGGGACAGTGTGAAACAAGGGATTAGCTGTCATTCAGAGAAGGACTGGATTTTTTTCCCTTATGGAAATGTTATTTCTTTTTTCTTTCAATTTTTCCCCCTTTGATTTATCCCCTGTTGCCACTATATTTGATTTTGGTACTCTGTGTCTTATACATGCGTTTGTCTGATTTGAGGAGTAAGTCTGTGTGCTTCTGTCTAGTCTGTTGGCTACCTCTATAAAGGGAGAAGCAGGGTTATATGGAGAAATTGCTGCAGAGTGAGAAGGTTTGTCTCCATATTGAGAATATGAGAGAACTGAACAGAGCAGCATAGAGTATCAGAGTCTGGAACCTGCGGTCAAATTGAACTGAACTTTCTCTAACTGGTTACGCCAAAGGCAACTCTCTGTTTCCCCATCCCAGAAATATAGAACAGGGTCTTCCTCAGGTCTCCAAAATCAGTGCTTTTATAGCATTCTCTACCTCACAATATCCCCACCTTTGCGTAATTGTTATAATCCACTGCTCATGTACACTTTCTGTGTTGAACTGTTTGCTCTGTTGAGGGCAGAGACCCATTCGACTTGTTTCCTGGGGGTTCCCAGCTCTTGAGAATTTGATGCAAGTGGAATGGAACATGGCTGCAATGGATCAGAAGGATTAGACCAAAATGTGGACCACAGACACTAAGCTGCAGGAAAGGAGTCAAGCAGACATTGAAGATTAGGGGAGCATGATTAGTGGTATATGAGATAGGATAGAAACTAATGAGTATGATCTGGCAATAGATGATTTCATTTCATAACTTTAGAGGAAGGGCTGTGTGGACAATCACAAAGTCCAAGTTGTTACTGGAATAAGCAGTTGAAATGAATTAGAAGAGACAGTTATTGGTGATGAGAGATCATGAAGATTTTGTGGACTGAAATGTAGATGTAAAGCCTCTGTTGAGAATTTTTTAGAGTATTTTTTGCACCCAATAGTAAGCAAAAAAAAGTAAGAGCATGAGTCTGTTTATAGATAGTGAATTCACATTTTTCCATCTATTCATTTATTCCTTCATGCATATATGTCCTCTTATTTAGATCCTGGAAGTAGCTGCATGTACATGGACAGAGCACAAAAGTCTAGGCCATTTTGAAACCGAACATAGGAGAGGCAGACTTTTAATGAATAATACGTAATTAGTCTTGTGAAGGTTGAGAGATCAGTGAGGATGGCTTTTGGCAGTGTTGCTTTGAATGGGTATTGCTTTGTCACAGCTCTGTTAGGGATAGTTTTGGTCTTTCTTTTGGTCTGGGGATAAAAGGTCTGACTTAGTCTACGATACTGACGTAGCATTATTTAGTGTGGCTTTGGGAAGGTGATTGGAGCATGGGAGAGAGCTTTGATCTCATCAATTGATTACTTAATTGATGAATTACTAGGAGGTGACAGAATCTTAGGAAGTGGGATTTCGTTGGAGGGAATAGGTCCTTCAGGGCTATATCTTGTCCCCAGCCTGTCTGGGTACTCTTCTCCTCACTGCCCACCACCTTGGAATCTTTGTCATCATGAGATACGTGGATTAGCTATCTTACATGTTTCCATCATGAGGTTCTGCCTTACCACAGTTCTAAAAGGAGTGGGGGCAAAGTATATTGGACAAAATCTTCTAAAACCATGATTCAAAATAAACTTTTCCTCTTGTTTCCTTTACATATTTGGTACAGCAGCTTAAAGCTAATATAACATTGAATCTTCATTGTTTTTTCTTCTCTATTATTTCACAGATTATCAGACTTGTCTAACGTTGGACACTGAAAGTTTAAATATCCCCAATATATAGTTTAGGAGTGCCACAGTCAGAAAGTGCTTAGTAACAAACAGTAAGTAGTTGAGGAATATGTTTGGCTATTCTACAATGGGTTTGCATTTGACCAGAATCAACTTAAGACACAAACCAGGGCTCACTGATGCTTCATTTAGGTAAGGATCCTCCGAAGAGGCTCTGTTGCATATCCAGAACTGAGTAGGTCCAAAATGTCTTGCAATTATAAGACAAATATTAATTAAAAAGTGTATGGCATGAATCCTAAAAAACCTCCTTTATTTTATTTCCTTCCTTTACTAAAATAAGTGTACATTTCACCAATGGAGAAAAGAATCTGTATTTTATTCTCATAGTGGAAAAATTAAAGCATAATTCACCAAGATATATCCTGTAATATTTTTTAAATGCCAAAAGTCTGGACCAGGAAGGCAAATTACCTTTTAGTCATCTATGACACACAACTGAAGTCCACTTTGTGATTTGTATTTGAGCATCAAAATCTATCATAAATATATAGCTACCTCAATAAATCCACTAAAATCCTTTCTGTTGTATGGAAAAACATATTTTATTTTTCATCCCTATAATACTTTAGTTTTATTTCTTGGTTTTGTGGGCAAGCCATGTGGAGACTTTTGAACACTATTGGTAACTAAAAATATAGTATTTTGATAATGTTATTTTTATTCAGTATTTTACTACATGTTAATTATTTTGTTAGAATATTTAACTCTATTATGTCATACTTACTATAAGTCATAAGTATATAGAAACAAATTCCCTGGTACAAATCTTAACCACTTCTATTGCAAATATTTCATGTGAGTGTCATAACAAAAATTGTATGCTTTGATGAATAAAATGTATGATTTCGTTAATCAAAATATTTTTTCTTTCTAATGTCAATTGCTGTTCTTGGGTAGGAGAAAACAAAAGTGAACACAACATACTATATATGTATTTCCATTTAGATGACATTCTTATGTAGGGACTCAGGCAATGAACATAATATAAATAATAAACAGATAAATATTTCTGCATTAAAATATGACTCATAGAGGTAAACATATATTGGTTATATGGAAATATATAATTTATTGCAAAAATGTTATTCATGACAAACACTAAACCATGATAGTTGAAAGGCTCATAGAATTTCTAATATAGAGAACTCCAATATAATATTATTATGTAACTTGACTCAGACATTTAGCATCATTTATTGGAATAGCACTGTGCTGTATGTATGTGTAACCTCACAAGGTAAGATTTGTTCCTTCCTCTATATGCAACAGAAAACCTGCCCCAGTAGATGAAGCATGAAGTGACAGAGACACAATTCAAATCTAGATTTGGTATTCCCATTCCTTCTCTAGTTTTATCCTACATTGCTACATCAAACCTCTCAGTAGATTATTTGTAATATTCTGTTCTCTACTTTATCTAAGGCAATTAGGATTTCAGATTTTGAAGTTCTCCAAATACAAGTAAAATGTGCAGTTATAAAACACCTTTCACATAGTCTATCAAAGTGGTTTCTGTGAAAGCATATTGCAGCCGGGCGCTGGTGGCTCATGCCTGTAATCCTAGCTATCCAGGAGGCTGAGATCTGAGGATCACGATTCAAAGCCAGCCTGTGCAGGAAAGTCTGTGAGACTCTAATCTCCAATAAATCATTAGAAACCTGGAAGTGGCTCTGTGGCTCAAGTGGTAGAGCGCTAGCCTTGAGCTGAAGAGCTGAGGGACAGCACCCAGGCCCGGACGGAGTTCAAGTCCCATGACTGACAAAAGAAAGAAAGAAAGAAAGAAAGAAAGAAAGAAAGAAAGAAAGAAAGAAAGAAAGAAAGAAAGAAAGAAAGAATTAAAGTATATTGCAAATCTCTCAAGAAGAGACTTGGGAGATCATAAGCCCCCCTTATTTTTTGAATTGTGGTCATCTGGGTTGTACAACTCAAGTTAAAGTGCATTGATGGCCAGTGGGCAAATTCATTCTTCTACTAAAATATGTCTTCAAAATGCCAGGACCAAATCACAAGCTCTTATTTTCCAAAGCACTGCTATTCACATTTGGTAATCCTTCATTTGCTGGTATGGTTGACATAATTGTTCACATAGTTTTTATTGCACTTATGCAGTGTGTGCACCTGTCATCAGACCAGCTAAAACTGTTCTTGCCCTTTGGTATTGAGCCATTCTGCTGATACAGTGTGTTATAAATATTACGAGGACAAGAACAGTTTGAATTACAGGATAATACAACATATTTTTTTTTTACTGACAACCTCATTTCCTATTGATTCTCTATAGTCTGAAGAGGTGACCTACAACTTCAGATCAAGTTACAAAGGTTATTTACAAAACATTACCAGGAAGTATACTTTATTTAGAAATTGCTTAATAGAAGATAAACTAGTAGAAGTTACAAGCTCTTGCTTAAGTTGATCCTGCTTGGAGACAAAGAGTGGTAATATCTTCTAAAATTAAAATTAAAGTTGCGTTTAAAAATGCAGTCCTCTCCTGTGAAATTCCAGCAGTAACAGAGAAGTCCATCCTGTGATTACGCAAGAACACAATGTGAGACGGGAAGTGCAGATGCTATGTGATTTGCTTGAGTAACACTGATATATTTGGAAGCATCTGTCTTTCCCTTTCACCTAGACGCCTGTTTGTTTACTTTGGCCTGTAAGGACTACTTGGTTCTCAGAGGATCAACTTATGGTCCCTGTCAAACACTCCTTATAGGTTTATCATTACAATTAATGACACTGGTAGAGAATAAAGTCCCAACTTGCAGGTGAAAATCTTCAGTTTAAATGGTTTCATCCTCAGTATAACATAATATTCATTAACATGGGAAAATATCTAATCAAGCATGCTTTCCTAAAGTACCATGGACAGATAGTTTGATTAACTAGTGTGCTAGTCCTTTCTGTTACAGTCATAATACACAAAATAAGTACTTCTTATCATGTAACGAGGAGGGCTTAACTTAGAAACTTTCCTCAACTCACTCCTCTTCATAATATATTATTATATATAAAAATACACATACCTGACACTTTCTATGTGTTCAAAGCACTTTGCAAATATTGACTCTCAATTGTAAGTAATACTCTCATTAGGAAGATATCAAAGATGACACAAACAGTGCTGGTGGTGAGGGACAACTCCAATTCTGGTCCTTAAGTTTTGAGTCCTCCTGTACTCAGTAGGCTAAACTCTATACTTTCAAATGGCAAATAGTTCAAATTCAACAAGCAATTAGATATAGTTGCTTCCCTCAAAGGATTGGCCTCCAAATCCATTTCTTCTCATTTTCATATTTTCTTTCAAAGATTCTGATAGAACACTACAATGTGTTAATTTAGTAAATATCTTCTTTTGTTAAGTATGGGATGCATATTGTGCACTGCGACAGACATGACAGATGTATCAGCATTGCAGGTCTGTGTTTTAAGGAAGCTAGCTGAGGAAGAAATGCAATATCCTTTCATAAATGCTAATGAAAATACATACTTCAGAAAAAACTGTCAAAAGAGTATTTGAAAATTTTGGAATGAACTAGAGTTGAACAACAGCCATAAGCTGCAATAGGAAGAATTAGAATTATTACACTTAAATAGCTCTTCTTTTCTCACACTTGATGACACATCTGCCTCACTGAGATACATTTGAGTTTTGCTATATAGTAATTAAGATAAAGAACTTCATTGTATATCTCCAAAGAGCTCCTAGACTGCCTCTTAGCAATACTCTCCTGACCTATTTTAGTAGTAGTAGGAGTTGAACTCAAGGCTCATACTTTCAAGCTGGGCGCCGGTGGCTCACGCCTGTAATCCTAGCTGTTCAGGAGGCTGAGATCTGAGGATCGTGGTTCAAAGCCAGCCCAGGCAGCAAAGTCCCTGAGACTATCCCCAATAAACCACTAGAAAACCAGAAGTGGTTCTGTGGCTCAAGTGCTAGAGTGCTTGCCTTGAGCTGAAGAGCGCGGGGACAGTGCCAAGCCCAGAGTTCAAACCCCATGACTGACCAAAAAAAAAAAAAGCTCATACTTTCTATATGAGATATATGTGTAGGTGTTTTATCACTTGAGCCGGTTGGCTTTTGTTATATTTTAAATAGTGTCTAAATTTCTAGCTAGGCTGGCTTATGTAGAAATTTATCCGCAATCTTCTCAATCTATGCCTCCCAATTAGCTAGGATTACAAACCACCACACTCAGCTCTATCTTTTTTTTCTTTTTTTTCTATTTATTCTTGACCATGTCATTTCAACATGAAAACCATCCTCTCTGAGTTGTATCTTCTACCTCATGTAAATAAAATAACTATTAAAGGTGATGAAGCTGGAATTCTTTTATAAAAGCACAATAAGGATGACAGTCATTGCTATTAATTTATGTTTTCAGTTACAGTTGAACTCTATATGTCTTGCGATGTTTTTTTTTCCTAAAGAACTCTATACTTATTGGCCTACATTTAAAAAAATTTTTCAGTAACAGAACAATTCAGCTCTTACATATGAGATTGTCTTTGTTTTTTCTTCAGTCTTTCAGTGAATTTGTCTTTCATTCCTAGGAAAAAAGTAAAGAATAACTTCTGTAAATGGCTCATGATTTTTCATGACTAATGACCTTCAAGAACATGTATGATTTTTTTTCCATCCTGAATTTTTATGTCTTCTTTCTTTTCTTAGATTGAAAAATCAATTGAGGCACACTTTGGCCATGATGGCAGAAGGGCCATCCTCTACAAGCCTCCTTCTTATAGAAAAATGGCACTGGAGCTATACCAGAAAGTTCTTGCGCAGCATGGCTACACAGTTGTCATCATTGAAGAAAAGCTTGGTGCTGATCCAGAACTGGGGCTGCTAGAACAAGGTCAGAATAATAAGAAGCAATTATCAAAGTCACTTGAAATCTCATGTAAATGATTTCAAGCATGGGCTGCTCTTTCCCTCTAAAACAATTTCACAAAAATAAATTTTTATAAATGATCAGCTTTCTCATATCATAGAAAAAAATGTAGCTTTAAATTTTGCCACAACTTTTCTTTAGGTAGACTTCTTTATTCCTGAAATTATTATTTTTTGTTTATATTTGCGTAGCATTTTGGAGTTGCTCAGTTCATATTTAAGTGCTACATTAAAAATGTTTATGTTTATGAGCCTGAATACATATTCTGCCTAACATCAAACTGCTTCATATTTTAAGGAAATTGCTACTTCATTTGACTGCTGGTAGAATTTGCTGGAAATTGAGAAGCTGGCTTAAATGTGATTCACAGATGGCTCTAAATATAAAAGAAGTAAGGATATTTATTATACATGCCATTATTCCTTGAATACTTTTATTTCTATCATTTGAAGAGAAAAATAAGAGACAAGTTTTTTAAAAAGTCATTTGAAATTAAAACTGAGTAGATAGTGAGAGATACAGGGACAAAAACAATGGCAGCAAATGTTTCTTGAAGAGCTAGCTATGGGATAGATGCCATGCTGAAATCTGTACCCATGACTTTATGTAACACTTACTCTAGCCCACTGAGTGATTACAAAATACCAATCCTGTCCAGATTTCAGAAGAAGAAACTGAAGCTTTAAAAGCTGAAGTCAACTATTATGTATCTGCTGCTGGGGAAGAGGGGAAGACTCATGTCCCAATTTCTTTTCTGTGTTCTTCCTCTTTTTCCCTTTGTGGTTCTTGGCTCTCCCATTATCCTGCACAGAGCTGTCATCATAGATTCTACAATGATATACAGAGTCTAGGAATCCCTGTAGGTTCATACCATAATCCACAAGTATTCTCATCTGATGTATAAAATAGCATAGTATCCTATATTCCCTATATATTTTAAGTACAATACCTACAATTAATTTAATAAAGTACAATACCTACAACTACAATTCCTAATTTAATGCAAATACTATATGATAGATTCATGTTGTGTTATTTATGGAATAAAGGACAAGAAAAAGTCTGTATTGATACAGTATTTGAAAAATATTTTCAATCTCTGGTTGAACCTGTGGATATAGAAGCAGTTGATATAAAGGGCTGTGTGTTTATTTTCTACTTATTAAAAGGGAAGGGAACATATTTTGAATGAACTGCTGATCTTTAAGATAGTTTCCTTAGGGAGAGAGTAGTCAAATCCTGGTGGCAAATTCTTTTCTTTTCTTTCCTTTCCTTTTCTTTTCTTTTCTTTCTTTTTTTGTTGTTGTTCATGGGCTTGAACTCTGGGCTTAGGCACTATCCCTGTGCTCTTCAGCTCAAGGCCACAGCGCCACTTCCGGTTTTCTAGTGGTTTATTAGAGATAAGAGTCTCATGGACTTTCCTGCCCGGGCTGGCTTTGAACCGTGATCCTCATTTCTCAGCCTCCTGTGTAGCTCGGATTACAGGCGTGAGCCACCCATGCCAGGCTGCAAATTATTTTCTTGTTATAACTTTGTCATAACTATGATGCTGCTTTTTTAGTTAGGTGACTCTTCATGGCTTATGCTGGTGGAAGAGTTAGAAGAGTGTTTCTGAGAAGGCCTGGAGAAGGGAGGTCTGCTTTGTCAGAAAGCTCCTTTTCTACCAAAATTTTGAAGGATTAGAATCCCAAAGGATATATTTGGAGGAGAAGGAAGAATGTCAGTCTGCACAGAGTATGGATCCTGAGGGCACGCAGGCTTCTGAATATTATATACTGGGTCCGTCCCTTCAGGAGTAGAATGAAAGCACTGATATTCTAGAATCAAATGAGAAACATAGAAAGGAATATGTAAGCTCTGGAATACTAATGAGAGTTGAAAACACACTTTGCAAACATCATACCTTTGTGTGAATTGGTTCCAATATTAAGAGGGTAAATCTGAAGCTTTTGAATATCTATGAAAAGTATTATATAAAACCCATTCATTACCATAGCTATTGGTTTAGAGAAAAGTTATAAATTGTTCAGTGGGCTATCCTCTCACTAGAGATTTACTCCCGCCAATGAGTGGGGTGATGGATTGTTTTACTGCCGCATGCTGCCATGTGAAGGTGTTCTGTGTGAGCAAGTAGCCTTGATGACATGCTACCATGTCTAACATTCCTGCTGTCTCTGGCCTTCTCCCAGCTGCCCCTGAGTTGCTGTAGATATATAATGTGAGCTGTGTCTGCATTTCAACATCAATTCAGTCTCCATTTTCAATTTTCTCCAGCTGTAACACAGATGGATTACATCTCCTCTCCCCCTTGAAATCTTTGGGTCAGTTAAAAAAAAAGGAAGAAAGAGCATAGAGGATTACTTCGCAACTTCCAAATATCAAGAAGTGCAAAGACAGCAAGAAGGCAATAGAACATGGCAGCCAAGGAGCTGCAGGACAGATAGCAGACGATGACTACAAGGTGTCACCAACATTTGTCAGTGTAAACACTGACATGGTGCCCTTTTCCCACAACTTAAATGTCTTCTCCTTAACTCTTTCTTGGCTTTCTTTGTGCGGTTTCATACATTACTGCTCCTAGATGTGCCTCAAGAATGGATAGCCATTTCTCTAATTAATAAGTATGGAAACTGATTTTGGAGTTGTCACTATGTGCGGCCAAGGCGTAAAATAAAACATTTCTGTGATTCTAATATGAAATTCGATTATTTATGATAAAGAAAATTATAGCTTATTTTTCATGGTTACCAATTTAATCTACAAATTATGTTTGTATTGAGGTACATAGTACAAAAAGAAAAGCAATCCTACCTAGCAATGTGAGTCTTAGAGAGTTTGTTTTGCTTTATTATCGTAAATGCACTCTTGGTTATCATACTGTGTATACCAGCAGTGTAATAATTCTATGGGCATGCTTAAACTTAATCTCCCTAGGTAAGCAGTCCCAAGAGTGGACATGATTCAGAATCATATGACAACCTATTCCACATACTTTTCATTTTTATGACTGCAGATTCTGCTGTTTGCTAATCTGTAGTTTGGTAATATTACATTAAAAATCAAGTAGGTACTCCCTCTTATTCTAATGAGGTTCAGGGTTGATCTGTTGATAAAATGCTTTCATGGATATTGCAATATGAACAAAAAGTATCTTTTCCTTTGTGTACCCAGCCATTCCCTGCTTTCCTTTTTACTCACGACTTGACCTTAGTCACTTCAGCTGACATCTTTGCACCATCATTTAGTGTAGCAGTGGACTTTCCCAGCTTGAAGATATTGAAAATAAACATTTTTAGGACAGAAAAGAATAAATATTAGTGAAAATGAAAAGGACCACAGGCCAGACAGACAACAATATTCTACTATTAAATGTAGTCTTTACTGATAGAATAACTTTGGAATGTTGTGTTTTTATTTCCTACTACATTTTTGTAAAACTCTGGCCATATCAGTTTCTAAAGGAATGTAATACTATGTATTTCCCTCTGTAATTCCATACCGTGGTTGTAATAAAGGCTGATCTATTGGGACAGGGATTTGGATTGGGATTATGCATATATGATCTTAAGTAACTTTAGTCCTCTGAGTCTTACTTCCCTGTTAAAAGCAGTAGTGATATTTTCATTTTTAATGCTTTATTAAAGTATTTATTTAATTTATTAAGTTGTACAAAGAAGTTTCAATTCCAGAAGTTAAGTTGTGAGTACAATATATCCTTAAAAAATAATTGTATTCATTAGGTAATATCTTGAAATAGTTGTACAAAGAAATTTTCATTTAATGAAGCAGTTTGTGAATATAGTGCATCTTGATCAATGTCAGTCCTTTCAACATTCTTACCCATCCTACCCCTAACCATCCCACCCCAGTCTTTGAATTTTGTAGGATAGTTTCCTCAGAATAGCTCATAGTATGGATTTAACTACTTTCTCCAACCCAATCAAAGTTCTGGAGGCAACAAAGCAAAGTCAAGCCAACATTTTCTCTTGTTTAGCAGTCTGGGAATAGGGCCTGGAATTTTATATGTGAAAAAAAGACACAGGTGGCACTTATGCATATAATTTGAAACCCCACTATTCTAAGGGATATAATATTGCTAAGGATTCATAATTTTGAGGATTAATTCTAGAAATAAAATTAAGAGCCTGCTTGTTATCATACATTACACTACTTAATGTTTAAAATCACTATAGCATCCGTAAGTAGATTTTGAGAGCAGTTATCAAGACCCTTGTCCTTTGAAAATTAAGTCTACATGATGCCATAGAATAAAAACACACTTTTATGGTTGTCCAATCCCTTGATTTGGGAAAAATACATCTTATGTCCGTCAATTTGTGAGAATCTATAATTCACCAACCAGTTATTCTCCTTCTTACCATGTATGTGCTATTTATTAAGTTGGAATTTCAGTGTATCATGGCCTGAAAAAGAATAGAATGCTTTTCAAAAGTGGTAAACTTAATCTTCAGAGTGAAATCCACGTGATATGTGATATGCTGACTCGGAGTTGACTTTGTCATTGGATTAGAGTTATGTGTGTATAATTGAAGAAGAGAACATGTTTTTTCAACTTCCAAATACTTCTTGTACTTTCAGATTCTGAGTATTATAATCCATGTGAGCAATAAAATGCAAACCTGCAAGCAAAGTTGCAGAACTGGAGTCACAATAATGGTTTAAAATTACTCTTATTTCCATGACTTCGAGGATTTACATATTTTAAAGGAATACAAAAAAGTGAAACATCTTACTAATTTTCTTGCCAGAATTGGCAAATTGTAATTCTTTAGCCAAATCTAACTCACTACTTATTTTTATAAAGCTTTTTTTGTAGCATAGGTATATTTATTAATTTTCATATTATATTTGGCTGACTTTTTTCTACAACAAATTTGATTAACTGCAACATAAGCCATAAGTATTTGTAGTACTGGGCCTGTTAAAAATGTCTTCTATCTCTGATAGCTAGACTAACTGTATATAAACTTATCCCATATCATAGGTTTGAGTTGTTTAATTTCTATACATATTCTAAATCCCATTCAAAAAGAATCTGATGGGGCTGGGAAGGTGGCTCAGTGGTAGAGCGCTTGCCTTGCATGCCTGAGGCCCTGGGTTTGATTCCTCAGCACCACATAAGCAAAAAGAAAAAAGCCGGCAGTGGCGCTGTGGCTCAAGTGGTAGAGTGCTAGCCTTGAGCTGATGAGCTGAGGGACAGTGCCCAGCCCAGAGTTCAGGCCCCACGACCGGACACCCCCCCCAAAAAAAAGAATCTGATGGCTTGCAATAAATATATAATATGAAAATTACCAAGATGGAGGTTTAATATTAGGATTCTCTGGAAGGATCATCCTCTAAGGTAGCATAATTTAGCCTTAGTTTTGGCATTGAGCCTCCATGTACCTTAGGGCAACAACAGGAAAAAAAAATAGACTTTTCCTCTCAGGAAGAAGGCAGAATTACATTCCTCCCCTCAACTTCCCAAATGCCTAAGTAGTGAATTTTAAACAACATTTACAAAAGGGGTATTAAGTGGACAGCATTAAGTAATGCAATAGATCAAGATATAGGACAATATTTACATTGTAAACAAAGAAGATGTTCTGTCTTGGTTCCCAAAGCCAACTCCAACCCAAGCTGGGACATACCATTCTTCAAATAGTGAAGAGATGTCTAGTTAACACCAGTTAACACTATGATGAACAGTGTTTATCAGTGTTTTTATTGATATTAAACTTGACATATTGTATGCTGGTGAATGGTATTTTAAATAATGTTTCTTCACAGCCTTTTTCCTCTAGTAATGACCCTGTAATTTATCCAAATGTGCTCTTAGAAAACACTATTACAAGTTATAGTTAATCAACTGAAAGATACAGATCACCACTTAATGTTATTAAAAGGAAAAAAAAACTATTTTATTCCTTGATTAATGTATTTTCGTCCTCCTATATTTTTATTTACATTCACTTGCCCCTTTAAAATTGTCCAACCTATTTCTTTATCACTTGAAATTTAGTCTTATTTTGAAGATTTATTTGTAGTGGCTACTGGAAAAGCTGTTTCTGATATTTGTATGGAATCAAACATCTATTACAGATTAATCTTAACCTTTGTAATAGAAAACATATTTTTTCTATTTATATTTAAAATTGTTCAAGGAAGTTGAGATTTAAATTGCGCATAAGCAGAAATAGTTCAGTCACCATAATGACTTTCTAGGGGAAGTAGTGAATGATAGTAATTAAAAATTATACACCTTATAGCAATAGGTTGGAGTAACTAGTGTTGGCCCTTTAAACTTTTAATAGTTGCTGAACCTTGGACAAATTACTTAACCTCTCAAAGGCTAAAATTTTTTGGTCTTCAGAGCACACAGTAGCATACAGTGAGCATCTTACTAACGGGCAGTAATGGTGTTACTGCCGTCATGAATGAGTCACGAAAAGGAGATGGCATTCCTCTACAGGAGGTATAAACAGAAAGTCACATAAGGGACCTGTGCTGAGTGTTACTGTGGAGTTAAAAAAATTGATACGTGTTTTTAAATTAGTCTCTTTCAATGTGCAAGTTCTTACGAAATGGTTTGGCCTGCAAACACTCCTGAAATAATGACAAACACACTCCAGGATCATTGCATTAGCAAAACCTCAGATCCAAAACAATCTGCAAGGCCAGGGATCATGCCTGTCTGTCACTTAAAAACTTCAGAAAATTTATATTAACATTTAGTGCATAAGCCTTTTATTCATGTATAGCTTTAAAATGATGCTGTATTCATGTACAAATCATCTCTTAAAAGTAAACTAAATGTAGATATAAGTATAGCAGTGTACCAGAATGGTATTTTAAACATCATCTGATTCTAGACTGTAGGGACTTACACATCCTGTGGCTATTTCTCAGAATTACACCTTTTTTTTTCTTCCAAAGTTCCTTTATCATACTTCCTATGTTACCTGACTTGTTTCTTTTGGGGAAGGGCTGATAGGTCAATTGTAAACCTACTTAATTGTAGGTGTTATGAGCTGCACATAGAAAAGCTTATAACAGAAATTCATGCAGAGAAGCCAGGGAAGAAATACAGATTTGTGGGGCTAGTTTCTTAGAGGTAACAATGAATTCTCTGAAGGGTTAATATTCCATAAACAATGTGACACACAGTGTTACCTAAAAATGCTCTTCAATAAAGAACTCATGAAAGTAAGCAGATGGCTTTTGATGTTTGTGATCATAGAAAACAATAAAGGGAAATAGTCAAGAACTTCATCCCTGCCCTCTGCATTATTCTCTGTAGTTCTTTTCGTAATACAATGTGAAGCGGTAAATTTATGGGAACACTTTTTCCTTTCTTTTTCTTAACAAAATATATCTTATGAGCTATGCTTTTTTTTATGATGTATACTTCCCTAAAGCCAAATATAGAGACACCATCAAATTACTCACTTTCATATCACCCAGGTACTAGTAGGTAAATCAATGTTTTAGTTCACAGAATGGTTACAGCAGCCTAAAAGAGAATAGGTATTTTCCAAAAGTTTTCAACCTTCTCCCAGGGTAGGGTCTAAGTAATATGTAGTTCCACAGGCTGACACAGAGTATATTTTATCATTGAATCAGGATTATTTATGGATCCTTGAAGGGGTATTTTTATAGCAGTACCAGAAATTAGGACTATAGAAAGAAAGAATAAAGAGGAAATAGATGATTTCAACTTTCTGGGAGGCCTTAAAAGTAGTTGGATCAATGTTTTGGTATTCTCATTGTTGAATGAGTTGCTTAAGCCTAAGATTTATTTCTAATCACTCTAGAAGGTATAACTAGGATCAATCAGGATTGTTCCTCAGTGAAAAAGGCCTAAAAAACTCAAAAGTCTGACTGGAACAAAAACAAGTCTGTGATGAAGATGAGAAAGTTGCTACATAACAGAGGAGAATGACCACCATCAGAGACCATCAAAGTCTTCAACTCTCCAGTTCATGATTCAGTCTAACTCTTATAAATCCACAATGAGAAAGCAAGATGAAAATGTTAATCCTTGTTGTTATTGTGAGTCTTTTCTTTAGTTTCAGCTTTTATTCTGGTGTTATATGGGCAGGAAAGTGGATAAGGGGAAAAAAAGGGTCAAAAACATCAGCCTAGTGGTAGACTTGGAGGTGGCGCCTTTGGCTGTTTGTACATATTTATTGCAGATGTTTCTACTGGAATTTGAAAGCTTGAGTCTAGTCTTTTCTCCTCTAGTTCACCAACAGCACCCTGCTGCTTTCCCTGGCTTTATTTTTCTATATAATCAGTTAACAGGAAGACAAAAGAGTAAAGGTCACATTTAAAAAGCACAGTGAATTTGCTTTGTGTTTCTCCCAGAACATATTTCACAAACATATTTTATTGTGCAAGTAATAGGCTCTGGGTAGTATCTGAAGAGCTTTTGTACTTTTAGTTAATCAAACTGAGGCTTAAAAAAAGAAATTGAATCAAAAAACTTATAATGCTACACCATTCTATTTTATTATATTATTATGACACTCAGTAATTGTGTGTTCAAGTTTATTGTTATTTTCCTTTCTGCATATGGAATTACTGATATATTTATAACCAAACAGAATTTGTTCTTTAATTGGCACATTGGAGCTCAAGGGATGTTTATTCAACCTTAACTCAGTTGTTTATACTACAAGGACTTGAGTTCAATTAACTCTAAATTTGAAAGAAAAAAAAAAAAGCTTTCTTATTTATAAAAGTTGATCTTGGAGTGACCCTTCCACTGTGTGGAGAACAAAAAGACAGTGTCTCCTTCTTTTTGTTTTTCTCCAAAGAAACTAAACTGCTTCCTTAAATGGGTTGGTTCTTAAAGTTGAAAATGGCAAACAGATGTTTACTGAAATCTGTAGCATTTCTCCTTCAAGCTTCTTTGTAATTGTTTGATTGATCTTTTTAAGTTTCATAGAAACCAGATTGGGCATGTGAATTTTCCAAAGCTGGGAAATATTTAATACTACTTTGAAGATCCTGTCTCTAAAACTTTTTATTAAAAGTACTTTCCTCCACTTATAATTTTTAAAAGAAGATGCAGCATTGAAGTTTTAATAATTTATTTCAAGTCAATATTTTCTTCGTATATATTTTAAAATAGAAACTTAATTTACACAAATTAGATATATTTGTTTGATTTTGCTGCAGACTAGACTGTACTTTGAGTGGCAGAAGTAATTTGCAAAAATAAATAATAGTTTTATTATACTTAGAGGAAAGACTCCAGGAAAGAAAAACAAATTTGTTTAAATGAGAACTTTCAAGCGACAGTGTTTGTGAAGTAGCTGGAAGAGAGAGGACTGGAGGCATAGAGCACTCATTATGCTAGTGAGGCATCTGATTTAGCTACTTCAAATATTTTGACATTTTCCACAATCTGGAAGGAGTTTGGGAGCATGGCAGCCCAAAGCATCTAACTAATCAAGACTACTCTTGATTTGTTTGCACTGCTTTTATTTTCTAATCTCAATTTTATAAAACTACTGAGACTCTCCCTTTTCAGACCTTACTTTTCCCAGATAGACATCCTTTTTAGTTTCATCTTCCTTAGTTAAACCAGCCACCTCCCAACAAGATCCTCTTGTGGATATCCAATCCACAGTTTGGGAAACAGAAATTTCTAATTCTTCTTATTCTGACCCATCTCTTGTAGTTTTCATTTCAAAATTAACCAAGGAATAATAGTGTTTCCCAAATTTGATGAATTGCATAAATCATTGGGATAAGAACTATGGGGTTGGGAATTTTCTTATGAATCCTTTCTCTCTTAAGTTCTTTATTTTTGTTAGTCATTAGACCAGCTCAGGGCACTGTCCCTGAACTCTTTTGCTCAAAGCTAGTGCTCTACCACTTTGAGCCACAGCACTACTTCCCATATCCTGGTGCTTAACTGGAGAGAAGAATCTCACAGGGACTTTCCTGCCTGGGTTGGCTTTTAACTGTGATCCTCAGATCTCAGCATCCTGAGTAGCTAGTGTTAGAGGTGTGAGCCACCAGTGGACGTCTTCTCTTAACTTCATAATACTGCTTTAGTTTACTTCTCCCATCTTGAGCTCTGCTTCCTTAATATGTGTAGTCTTCAAGATATTTTTCTCAGTCATATTTTTCCTCATCATGATACTCAATTAAGACACTGTTTTGTGTTCTATAAATTCAGTAATATTATCCGAGGATATATCCCCAAAATAATGTTGAATCCTAACCTGTGTTTTACGGGAAGAGTTTTTTCCAGGTAGTATACAGATGCTTGTAAAGGAATATGCATGATACAGACGTGATCTTTCTGACCTAGCCACAGCTGTCATTCTCCTCTGACACACTCTTTCCCTCTCCTTCTCCAGCTCTAAAGCTCATTTTTTGGATCCACTGTATCCTTTGACTGAAACATATGGCTGCACCAAGCCCAGGCTCCACTTGTTTTGCAATTGCTTTTGTCTCTGTCATGTGCTAGCACACATTGTTAAAACATTCTCTCTCATTTCCTACCTAATAAAACACATAGTTCTTCATGTGACATTCAGTGCTTTCCATGCCATGGTGTCAGGAGCTTTCATTTTCTTGCTACAGGTTCTCATGCCTGTTCACACATTTGAACTGCGCAGATGCTTAGAAAATGAAAGAATCAATGTGCAAACTGAACTTAGCAAATGAAATCTGAATTTAGGGGAAATAAACGAGTCTTGGCAACATTACTTCCAGAAAAGACATAGCTTCTAGTTAGGATGGAGCACTATGGGAATTTGTCCCCTCACATTTCAGAGCTTTCTATCTTGCATGGCTGTTTTGTGTTTTCCTTCTCTAAAGTTTCCTTTTGTATAAATCCCTTACTTACTTACAGGAGGAAAGATCACATCTCAGAA
The DNA here is from genome assembly GCF_000151885.1 of Dipodomys ordii. Taxonomy (NCBI): domain Eukaryota; kingdom Metazoa; phylum Chordata; class Mammalia; order Rodentia; family Heteromyidae; genus Dipodomys; species Dipodomys ordii. The sequence goes on along the minus strand of NW_012267264.1, from coordinate 6,282,088 downwards.
CAAGAAGACAGAGAGATAAGGCATGGGGGGGTCCCCAAATGCCTTCCATGCACATGCCACCAATTAACCTAATTGGGGTCTCACGGATTAGACCTGGCCTCATTCATGTCCATCCATACCATCTCCCTTTACGTCACTGGTTTCAATATATAAAACATGAAGAATATCCAAACCATGTCCAAACCATATAAAGTCTTTTTGACATTCCCCAAATCTAAGTCAATGTATGAATTTTTCCAGAAGGCTTTTCCTCAAATTACAAATGATAAGTTACCTGAGGCTTCATCACGTATTACTTACACATCTCTGAGGTCTAGAGTTTGCTCTGTGCTATATTTTCAGTTACTTTTGTGTACCAATTTTATCTCTCCTTTTATATTATAAATGATAAAGCAAGGGATATTTTATTTTGTTTTATTTGGGCAAAACAGTACCTTGTTTATTGGGTATATAAATGATTGGAAAAACAAACTCATAAATAACTGATAAAATAGTTGAATCATTCCTTTAGACATTCACGTTCCATTTTCTCTCATGAAGTTTAGGGAGTAAAATAATTGAGAGTGATAGGGAGTAGCTGTATGACAGAGCAACCAAGGGAAGAACAGAGTTCTGTTCTGAAGACCAGAATTCCTACCGTGGGGAAGGCTCTCTGTAAGCTTGTTTCAGATTCAGTCAAGAATCAGTTTTCTGGGCTGGGATGTAGCTCAGTGGCAAAGCCCTTGCCTAGCAAGTGCAACGTCCTGGGTCCGATCCCCAGTACCAAAAAATAAAAGACAAAAAAAAAAAAAGAATCAGTTTTCCAAGAAGCATGAAGTCTACTGACAAGTTAATAATAACCTTTAAGTAATAACTCTGTTGAGTTCTTTCCCTAATGAAAAAAAATAGGAAAGGCATATGGGATTCTCTTCATTTATGTAACAAAATGTTCCATTTAGAGCAGAGAACTCATGGCATTTAAAAAATCTTGTTTAACATTCCACCTTCTTATCAGAGTGACCAAACAGATGATTAAGGGGTACGATCAACACAGAAATCTCTGGAAAGGAGCACTTGCATCTCTAATTTTCACAGGCATACGTTGCTGTTTTCAGAAATCAGAGGGAATCCCTGACTAAGTATTTGCTAAGGAATATGATTTTGGCCAAGCTCCACCACAGTACTTTGTGCTTTAGCTGAGATGGTGATTCTAAGAGTTGGCAAGGATATGGATTGTCTGGGAGGCTTGCTAAGTCACAGAATGCTGGACTCTATTCAGAGTAGATCTGACTCAGGAAGATGAGAGGTAGTTTTAGAATTTGGATATTAACAAGTGTCTGCATAATGATAATGTCTGGTTCTAGGATTATGTGTTGTAAATCACTGTCTAAACAATATGGATATTCAGACTCTCTTACAGGAGTGATGTAAGCTATTTGTTAGTTCAGATAGTTAATAAAAAATCCATCGGCATGACCAGAGTGCTGAATCAGCCTTATACATTGTTAAAAAAACCTCATTACATAAGTTGATTTGAAAAAGTTTGGTAAGGGTTGGTTTAATTCTATACAGTCAAGACCAAGGATCTCATTTGAAACTGATAGCAAGAAGCCATTAAATTTAAACTACCTTGGGATACATTGAACTTACTGAAAGATAGTAAGTAGCATTAAACAAAAATAAGGACAATTTTTTTTTTTGTCAGTCATGGGGCTTGAACTCTGGGCTTGGGCACTGTCCTTATGCTCTTCAGCTCAAGGCAAGCACCCTACCGCTTGAGCCACAGCACCACTTCTAGTTTCCTAGTGGTTTATTGGAGATAAGAGTCTCATGGACTTTCCTGCTTGGGCTGGCATTGAACCACAATCCTCAGATCTCAGCTTCCTGAGTAGCTAGGATTACAAACATGAACCACTGGTGCCCGGCAAGTGATCTTCCCTCTCTCTTTCCGTGTCTTGAGACAGGGGCTCATCTCACTAGTAAAATCTAGTCATGAATTTCCAATTCTCCCTGACTCAGCCACCAGAGTAGATGTGATTGCACATATACCTCCATACTTGACTATATTGATTTTTGTTTTTAATTTAATTAATCTCTACAACATCCTTAGCTATTCATCACACTTACAAAATTTTGCTTTTGTAAATAAGGAACCAGTAATATTGTTTTGTATAGTAAGCTTATCTACATTCCTAATTATTTCTTTTGCATAGACTTCTAAAATTAAAATTACTGGAAAAGATAAAAAATATATCATAAAGTTTTTCATTCATGTTGTTAAAATTCTCCCTGAAAAAGTTAAATAGTATTTTTTATCAATAGCACAAATATTTGCTATCACACGAAAACTCAATATTAAAATTCTCATTCATGTAAATGAAGCTATTTAAGAATAAGAGCATTTGCTCTATATAAGCATGATATAAAAATCCAAATTCACAGCTGTAGTATGTAACACATGATATTCTTCTAGAAAACTGACTCTTTCTTCATAATAAGAATGCTGGGAATGCTAAGATGGCAGCCACGTTTCACCGTTACCCATAATTTCATGAGAGCCGAGGCCCCAAGAATAGAGTGTTTACATTCCCATTGAGGTGTTTGCCCTAAGATTCTTATTCATTGTTTGTCCATCTTCTGGAGAAATAGCATATGAAACTTTATCAGCAAGGTCTTGTGTGGTGCTTAAAACCTCTAATTTATAACTATACACAGCCTAGTAATAACATGCTGTTCCAGGCAAAGGAATCTTCTGACCTTACCACTTGGAGTGTTGTTAAGCTACTCTATCTTACATCAGAGATGTTTTGAATTTGATAATGATCAAAGTCTTTGTTAACTACTTATGCATCCATAATATTTGGTTGATATTTCCAAATATTTTGAAATAAACACATTGGGTGAGAAGACATCTAATTTTCTGTACCGTCTGAATTTTCATTTCCTGGATTGACATTCAAGCTCCATATTTAGAAAAATTACTTTCCCGATGATGTCATTTGTTTATAGTAGAATATTCAGGCAAATTTTGGCAAATACAAAAATGAGGTTGAAAATTCCACCACTGAAAAGTGACATGGTTAATGATATTGTGTATGTTTCTGGGCATCTAAATATAACACACACAGGTTTACATACATATGCACATAGATATGTGCACACCTATGCATATCAATTGAAATAGTTCATCATAATAAATACTATTTACAAAACTGCTTATTAGGGAGACTTTTATACTAAGTATATGATTAATCAACTCATAGGAAAATATCAAAACAAAGAATGAAAAATACTAATTCAGAAAGAGGGAAAGACAATTTAAAGTGTGGCATATCATTTTACATTCATGGCACAGGCAAAATCCAAATTGACCATATTTCTTATTGCTAATGGAATTCTGAAAAGAGAAATTCTCATATATTGCTTATGGAAATGTGAAATATATTCTTTCTTTGAGAAAGCAATCTGGAAAATCTATAAAACTTAGAATACTTGTACTTTTTGAAGCCAACAGTGTTTTATTCTTAGGAAACCAGTATCAATGTCAGTCTATATCTTTCTTCATTAACGCTGTTGATTTAATAGAGAAAATGATTTTAAATGATGACAAGAGTAGATTACCGTACAAACTTTTAGTAGTAAATAGAGGGAAAACAAACACACTGTGCTTCAAAGCATCTGTGGGAAACTAGAAAATTATTGTTATGAAACTAACTATGATTAAGAAAAGTCCTGCTAATATATGTGGGATAAAATACACTTTTTAGATGTGTAGAAACAATTTGCTTCAGTAGTACCTGGCATAGTTTTGTGTTGGCCTCAATATGCTTCATGTCATAGATGACAGAATTATAAGCCTCAGGAGATTCTCCTTGATTCTGCGAATACAGCTAAACTTAAAAGAATGGTGAAGTGGATAAAACTTGTCTTTGATGGTAGCCCTGTCTGCCACTTACCTATATCCTACCTTATCTAAAACATTGACATTAGGCTCCCAAGTGGCTAGGTTGAAAATATATATTCCTCCATCCAAAATGCCATCCAATCAAACATTGTGCCTATAAAAGAAAATAGTTGGGCCTAGTTGTAGGTATTGTAGACACATTCTAATTGAGGTCTTTTCCTCTCTCTCTTCCTTACAGCTGACTGGATGTTGAATTAATACATCATCCCAAGGGAGGCAGATATATTGAAGAAGGGTGGGAGGAAATAGGAGAGCCTGTATTTTTCAGATTGCCCTTATATCTCTCTGATGAGAAGCCTTCGAAATAGGTTAGCCAGAAATGTAGGTGTTATTTTCTGTTTCTTCAAACTTCATCACTTAAATCTAAAATTTTACTTATTCATCTACTTTTGCTTTAAACAGATGCTAATGCAAGACTTATAAATATTAGTTAGGATGTGGTTCTAAATACTTTGCAAATATTAAAATCAAAACATTTTCCCAGCTGGGCACTGGTGGTTCATACTTGTAATACTTGTTACTCAAGAGGCTAAGAGGCTGATATCTGAGGATTTCAGTTCAAAGCCAGCCCAAGCAGGAAAATCTATAAGATTCTTTTTTTTTTTTTTTTTGCCAGTCGTGGGGCCTGAACTCTGGGCTTGGGTGCTGTCCCTCAGCTCTTCAGCTCAAGGCTAGCGCTCTACCACTGGAGCCACAGCACCACTTTCAGCTTTTTCTGCTTCTGAGGAATTGAACCCAGGGCCTCATACATGCAAGGCAAGCACTCTACCACTGAGCCACTTTCCCAGCCCTCCATAAGATTCTTATCTCCAATTAAGCACCAGAAAACCGGAAGTGGTGCTGTGGCTCAAAGTGGTAGAGCACTAGCCTTGAGCAAAAAGCTCAAGGATATTGCTCAGGCCCCAGGTTTAAGCCCCATGACTCCCCGGCCCGCCCCCCACTCCCACACAATCTCAACCAAACATTTTCCCAAACATTGGTATCTTTATTACTGAGGTATATGATTCACATGTATATTTTAGAATGACTTGAACAAACCTTGAGATTGCTTGATTTGAAAATAGCAGATAAAACTTCTGTCATAAGTATTTCACAGGAACATTATGATAGGTTAAATAAATCTCCAAAGATTATTGGAAATAATGTGAATGCATAGAAGATGTTAGTAATCCTGAAATGCTTGTGGGATTAAGTACTAACCTATCAAGAAATATTTAATTCTTCCTCTTATGTTAGTGAATTATATTTTCTTCAGCCTTAATTCTTATCTGATCTGATTTAGTATGGAATTATTCCTGGAACCAGATAGAAATCAATGACTCCCTCCTCTTTCTCAGATTACTCACAGTCCCCAGTGAATTATTATACAATGTTAGGCCAGATCTAAGTTTTATTCATTGCATTTCCATGAAGTCATGCAAAATAAATTTTTTAGAATAAGAAGAAGGAATAATATTTGGTTAAATGAAGTGTCAATGCTAATTACACACTAAGCCCTACTTTTCTATTCTGTGGAATTTAGTTAAGTACTGTCTGTCAGAAAATCATGTCAAGCACTGAGCTAATAAAAGAATCAAATTTAAAACATCAATGTCATAGCAAGGATTAGGAGGAAGGCATTACGATAGCTACCTATCCAAGCCAAGTATAAATGACACTAAACACTCAACTTCTATTTAACATAGTTATCTAATAAGGGCATACAAAATGTGCTAACTATTGGGAAGAATTATATGGCATTGTTTCTCTAATTTTCAAAGCACTCGAACCAGCTGAAGATCTTTGATAAGTGCTGATTTGTAGGTAGATGTTGGGTTCCTAACCTTATCTGTTTCTACTGAGCTTTCAGCTGATCAGTCTGAGACCATTTACCAGTCTTGTACAAGTGTCCATGTGTAACTGTAAAATCAGTTACAATGTATACAATCTTAAAGGCAACCAGAATAAAATATTTTAAAAGAATAGAAAATTAAGTGGCCAATTCTGAAATTGGGGATTTAGGAAAGCGAACTTATGTAAAAAAAATATTCTTAAGAAAATACTGGAAAAAGTGCATTGGGCAGAATGAACCTCATAAAAACACATAGGAATGTTAGATTTAGTAGTTTTAGGTACCAACAAGAAGTAGGTGTTGTAGCAGAGAAAGAACTATGTAAGAAAGAAAGGGTGTTGTGGGCTATGTCTAGAAAGAAGTCTAGAAAACAAGATTGAGGGGAATATATTCAGGTTCTTAATTCTGATCATCATAAGATCTATATGTGAGGCGGATACTTCTAGCAGTAGGGAGGTTGAGTGATTAGAGAATGAAATGTAATTACTAATGGGGACAATAGGAGAACATTTGAAGATGGAAAAATTGTGATAGAATTTAGAAAGATCAGAAAACAAGCCACTTTTATTTAGAATTGATGGGGTTGGGAAACAATGGGCTGTGGAAATGAGAGGCAAGTACAAATAAAAAACTGACATTATGCTTTCTAGTTTGAGGAAAAAGAAAATGGCTTTACCTTTGGTAATAAAGACGATGGGAAAAGGGCAAGAATTCTTTCTTTTTTTTTCTTTTGACAGGAAAGAGGATAATGAAATCAGATATGCATGATTCAGCAGGGCACAAGTGAATTTCTCTTTTGTAAAAGAAGATTTTCTGCTATTATGCAACAAAATGAATTTTTATGTCTTTAGCTGTTAGCCCTTCTCCTTCCTCAATACCCACCAGGCATAAATTTGGTCTTTTAATTAAGTTCTGAAGTTCTTGCAAACTCCTTTCATAATTCTTGGACTGTTTGTATAAGCACTTTGTCTCTACTGTATTTACTTTGTCCCAAAGCCCAGAAATTCTCTCGTCCATATCATCTATTCTGTTAACGATGCTTTCTACTTTACTTTTTATATTTGCCTTTAGTTTCATCTTTTTTACAGGATTTCTATGTCTTTCTTGAGGTAGTTTTTCATACCTTGTAATGACTTTCTTACTTAATTTGTTTATCAAAGAAAAATTTTTAAAAAATGGCTTAAAATCTTAAAAAATCACTAATAAAAAGCTTGCAGAAGGAACTATATGCAGCTTCTTAAAACAAACTCTTCCGAAGGAGTTTATTTCACAGGAATAACTTATCTATGTCTTTTTATGCTCTTATTAATGGCAAATTTCTTCAGAGGGAGAATCTTTTATTTTGCAAGATTTAGAGATAATGGTGGTTTCTTGAATTCATGGGAAGATTAAAATTTTGAAAATTTCAGGAGCTCAAAATTTTTCCTAGATCAACCACATTAAGAATACAGAATAAGATGTTGTTTAGCTAACCTGAGAGATTTAAGACAAGATATGGATATTAACAATGGCTAATTTATATCTAAGCTATCTTGTGGTGGAATCTAGCATGTATGCTAGTTTATAACCAATAAGTCAAAAATGTGCTTAAGAAGGTAATACTGCCGGGTGCCAGTGGCTCACACCTGTAATCCTAGCTACTCAGGAGGCTGAGATCTAAAGATCACAGATCAAGGCCAGTGTGGGCAGGAAATTCCGAGACTCTTATCTCCAATAAACCACTAGAAAGCCGGAAGTGGTGCTGTAGCTCAAGTGGTAGAGCTTTCGCCTTGAGCTGAAGAGTGTAGTGATAATGCCCAAGCTCAGAGTTCAAACCTCACAACCGACAAAAGAAAAAGAAAGTAAAAAAAGAACAAAAAGAAGGTAATATTATGGTAAAGGATGGATACAGTAAAAGTAAGATTTTGCTACTTAGCAAAATTTTCATAGTTTAATTGTGAAAAGAAGGGTAATATAGATAAGACAGTGAACATGTGAAATATCTTGTATATTATAAAGGTGTGTTATGAATTATTTGAAATTAAACATCTTGGGCCTAGGAATGCAGTACAGTTAGGAGCACTTGTCTAATGTGCACAACTCCCAGAATTCAATCCCCAGCATGTTAAAAAGAGTTGGCCCACCAAGAGAAGCAAATTAAACATCTTACAGACTTCTCCTTGAAAAAATTAGAAGATATTCTAGTTATATTATTATGGAATATGGTAGTGTACTACAGTGAATAAGTAAATGAAATTTGACTTTGGAAAGTATTTTAGAAATTCTTGGATAAGTTTATTTTCCAAACTATATATGATAAATTTGTCCTTCTATAATAAAAAATGTAAGAGTTCATAGAAGGGTTTCTTCTTATGTAAATCAGTTAACATTAGCATTTAGAGTTATAATTCTTTTAAACACAATGAAAGGTTCTGTTTATTTTTTTTCTGTATTTCCTTAGATACATTTATATCTTAGATTACTAAGAACCAAAATGTATAGTTATGTTCTTTTGCAAACACTAGTGTTTCCCAGTATACTTCCATTTTTAATGCAGAATGATTAATAATTAGATTAGCCTCTCTCTGTGTGTGTGTGTGTGTGTGTGTGTGTGTGTGTGTGTGTGTGTGCATGGGTATACTGGATGGAGGTCAAACCCAGGAAATAAACTATTTGTCTGTTACATTTAGCTTTTCACTCATTTATACATTTAACAAATAATTTAGCCAATATTCTTAATTCCAGGCATTATCATGGATACTAAGACTAACAATATGAAAAGTCTCTCAGGGAGCTGCTATGAAAAACAGGGAAAGACAGATAACAAACAGATAAGAAATTCATAATCTCTCAGGTGATAGTATAATCTGTGGAGAAAAAAATGAAGGAGAAATAGACTTAGTATATTTGATTTTCGTTTAGTGTACCAAAGTTCCTTGAGCATAAACAACATTTCTATCAGTAATGCTAATTTGACTGTTGGGATTTCAGAGTCATCTGTTTCTTCTGTATTAAATTACTGGTCATGCAGACCGTATCAATGAGGAAGGTCCTTTATGAGCCAGGAAATAATCGTTTGCTTTTCCTGGACACTTGCCCGTGGAAGACAAATATTTTAAGGGCAGCTTGACTTCTTAAGGAAGATACTTAAATAAATAAGTAAGTAAGTAAGTAAATAAATAAATACTTGAAATAGTTCTTACTTTTAACACTAAAGTGTTAGCTAGTTTCTGAGAACACTTTACAGGATATACCTCTAGTCAATGTCACATTATAGCTGAAGGAAAAAATAAAACTGAATCCTCACCCCTTCTTCAGAAATTGTGATGTCTTTGTCTTTCCCAGAACAAAAGCACTATGCAAATGCTTCTACTGGTGATTAGTGGAATCAGGACTTTCATTTTTTAGTGCTTGGTGAGGAGCCTGGAGAAAATTCCTATTTTTGTAATTTTGAAATGGAGAATGGAATACAACCTGTTTCTTAGAGCTATGCCCTGTGACCTTGGCTAGTCTAATCATCAAGATTTGGTTTCTTTGTGACGGGAAAAGAAATGATATTAACCATCTAAACAAAATATCTAAGGAAGTTTTAGGGATTTTTGTTTCAAATAGAGGTGGAAACCAAATTAGATATAATTTCTGAGTGCATGTGCCGTTGAGTATAGCTCCTTTTACATATGAAGATTTAGTTACTTTAGTGAGTCACATTATGATTGAAATACTGTGTGAAATTACACAAGTTGTATGTACCTGCTGTAGTCATTCTGTCCTCCCTTCAATTCCCAAAGGAGCAGTAACTGAAAAAAAGATGAAAGCTAGATGAATTCTCTCCCAGTTTCTTCAACTTGTATACATCTAATCATTATTTCTACCCAACAGAGCTGTTGGAAGTATTTCATAAATCAGCAGCTATAAGGTCTCAATCACTATATTTCTCTTTTGTGTCCCTGTGTATTGAGGGGATAATGATGTCAAGAACATGACCACTAACTAGATGGATGACTGAGGCCAAATTATTCATTTTTTGAACCTCTACAAATAGAGCAATAATATTCAGTATAGTACTGTGTATAACATTTGACTTAACACAAAAACTTTTTTAACAATGCCTGGCACCATTTAAATGCATAAGAATTACTAGCTCAGATCCTTATATATCACCCTGCATCAGAAATCAACTCCAAATGGATCAAAGACCTTGGAGACAAAGCAGACACTCTGAAAACATTACAGGATGGAATAGGAGAAACCCTAGGTCTCCTTGGCAAAGGCCAAAATTTTCTTAATAGAGACTCAGAAACACAACAATCAAAGAAAGGTTGGACAAATGGGATTGCATGAAATTGCAGCGCTTCTGCCTGGCAAAGGACATAGCTCGTAAGATCAATAGAAAGTCCATGGATTGGGAGAAGATCTTCACTAGTAATACAACAGACAAGGGTCTCATATCTAAAATATACCTGGAACTTAAAAAATTAAATCCCCCAAAACAAATCTTCAAAGAAACAACTGGCCAATATATAAGTGGGCTAAAGACTTAAAGAGAAAGTTCTCTGAAAAGGAAAGAAGGATGGCCAATAGACACATGAAGAAATGCTCAACCTCTCTAGCCATAAAAGAAATGCAAATCAAAACAACGTTGAGATACCACCCAGTTAGAATGGCTATAATCAAGAACTCTAATAACAACAGATGCTGGAGGGGATATGGACAGAAGGGAACACTACTGCATTGTTGGTGGGAGTGTAAACTTGTTCAACCACTTTGGAAAGCAGTATGGAGGTCCCTCAAAAGACTCCACATAGAGCTCCCATATGACCCAGCAATCCCACTTTTGGGCATTTACCCAAATGATAACAAACAAGATCATACTAAAGCTACCAGCACAACTATGTTTATTGCAGCATTATTTACCATAGCTAAGATATGGAAGCAACCCAGATGCCCCTCAGTAGATGTATGGATCAAGAAAATGTGGTATATATACACAATGGAATTCTATGCCTTCATCAGAAAGAATGACATTGCCCCATTTGTTAGGAAATGGAAAGACTTGGAAAAAATTATATTAAGTGATGTAAGCCAGGCCCAAAAAACATAGATCCCATGGTTTCTCTTATTTGCAATATCTAGTATATGTATGAATCAAGCAGAAAAGTTCAGATAAGCTGATGTTAGGGGAGTGAACCCCAAGATAAGTATTTAAATGTTTTTTGTTTTTTTTCCTTTCATGCAATTGTTTCTAACATATTTATAAGATGATTTCTTTGTTGCTTTGTATGTCCCTCACCCATGCTTTCACTGTATTTGATGTTGGTATAATTTGTGAAGGGGAAGGGAAAAAACAAATAGTTTAACTAGGGATACAGGTGGACCCATTGCAACAATGAGATATACAAGTCGTTATGTTGAAAAATAAACTTTACAACTTTGGTGGCGGGTGGGGGGAGGATCAGATGGGGGGAGGGGTGAGTATGGGAAGGGATGGGAAGGGGAAACAAAAAGGAGGCAACAGTGCTTGATAAGAAATGTACTTATCTTGCCCATGTAATTGTAACTCCTCTGTATGGTATTCTCACAATTAAAAAAAAAAAGAATTACTGGCTCTTGATATTCTTACTCCTATTACTTCTTTAGTTATTAGGGCTTTGGTTCCCTAATCTCACGTTGAAAGAGTAAGGCTAAATTACATAGAAATTTTCCTTTTTACAAGCTAGGAAAACTTGAGGAGCTACCACCCAATTGGCCAGTTGGTCTCCTGTACCTGTTTGTTCCCAAACACACATTTGACTTCTCAGCTCTTATCAACTCAGTGTTCATTTTCTAGAAGCAGAAGAAAGATACCGAGAAAGACACCAAAAAAAATAATATTTACCACTGTGCCTAGAATGTTGACTCTTTGGTCACTTATCATGTGTTGGAGCATCCCTGAGGTAGGCTAATGTAGAAAGAGTCCAAGCTGATACTAGGAAGGAGAAAGAGAGAAAAAGATGAGGTCAAGGCCAGCACTGGTGGCTCATGCTGGTAACGTTAGCTACTCAGCAGGCTGAGATGTGAGGCTCTGGGTTCGAAGCCAGCCTGGGCAGGTAGATCATGAGACTCTTATTTCCAATTAATCACCAGAAAACTGGAAGTAGAGCTCAAAGTGGTAGGATGCTAACCTTGAGCAAAGAAAGCTCAGGGACAGCATCCAGGTTCAAGCCCCGTGATTGACCAAAAGGGGAAAAAGAAAATATGAGGTCAGCCCACATAGCAGTGACTCTTCAACCACTTTAGCATTCCAACCTGAGAAGGTATAGAACAAACGAGATGGCCAGATAACCTTTTTATTTATACTTCGAGAAGAGGACAGACTATATAGACCCCACTTCAGGTCTTGCCAAATTTAATGGTTATTAAAATGTACCTGGGTTGAAATGAACTTCCTTGAACTCATGGAAGAGTGTGTCACATCCATATATCAAAGGATGAGTTCAGACATCTCTCTATGGCCAATTAATCAAATATCATTTTGCTTGAAGCCATTTCAAGAAAATGAGTTTATTTAATAAATAATTCTAATTAATTTAAAGCTAAGACAAAGGATATTAATTTACCCATTAACCAGTCCTGGCAATTAACCCATATTTTGCACCCTGTCTGAGGCTTGCTGCTGCTGATGACAAAGCTGACACAGCCGTAGACCAGGTGGAGACCACGTTCAGGTTTGGCTCCAGAGTTTGCTGCCTTTCAGAACACAAATTCTGCTCCAATGAGCTTCCACATGAATCGAAATCTAGATTTTATGTGAATTCCGCTGACATATGCACTGTGAAAGATATTTAGAATTAAAACAAAAACAAAACAAACATTTTGCAGATCAGATTCCACCCACCTGAGGGCTGGACTTGCCCGTGGGAATCTCTGCTGCAGGGCCTAGGTACAGGAGTGTTAATGGCTCATACTTTCTGGTACTGGAATGTGCCCCCTCCCCTGCATTGCATATTAGTTTTTAAGTTTGTTAAGGTTTTTACTTATGTTTTAAGTGCTCCAAGGCTTGCATCTAGGTGTGGATTTACCTAGTGAATGTGCTCTGTTCTCTACCTGGTTTTTAATTAGCAAAATAGCTTTTTACTTTCTTTAACTGATTTTGAGGATGTTGTACTTCTCATAAAAATTTTTTTTCTTTATAGAAAAGTACAAGCATTGATGGAAGGAGCTGACTTCTGAGAAAGAAATGCAGAACGTGAAAAAATTTACTAAGTGTTTATCTAGTAAATAGAGATGTGCAGTTGAGGTAGAATTCAGTGATATTTTGAGCGAAAACAGTGGGCATATTTGGACCAGAATAGCATAATTAGGGGAAAAGTGTATGAAGAGAACCCTTGAGAGATGAAGGGTCACTCTTAGAATTGCTAAGAAACTGTAGCTTGCTTTGTAACTTTCCCTAAATTCACTGTAATATGTTATACCCCTCGGATTGCTGTTGGCAGTAATTGCCTCCTTTTTCTTTTTCTTTTTTTTTTTTGTTTTCTTTCATATTTAGAATTCAGTGTTCTGCTCACTGCAGTTTCTTCATAAATTGAATGCTTTGAATTATTGAAACATGTCTTTTGGATTTAAATATTTATGACTTAAATATACATTTCTTAATGTCAACTCTAGAAACTGTGTCTGTGTGCCTTCCACAGGGAGGGAAGCATGCTTAGAGGAATATAAATATGCTCTGTTCTTAAGACCCAAACAATGCAGTCCTTAATTTGAAAATCCTTCTCATTTTGCATTTCTTTATCTTCTTAAAATGTTTAGGTGGGAATCTTATGACAGGAAGTTTCTTTTAGGATTTTAGTATTTCCTGAGCTTGAAATCATATAGGATAACAATAGTCTTTGTGTTTTCATTTGGATCTATATCAAAAGCTTTGGGCTGAAAATGCCAGCTGCACACTGCAAATAAAGGACTGGAATCATCATACTGAATTTGCTATGAGCTATAGGAGTTAGTTGGAAGTTTTCTTCAGTTAGGAGGGTTGGTGCAGGCTCCATCTCCCTGGTGTAAAGCTGGATAGCTGTTACACAAATGAGATTTCACTCTTCCCAAGTCATTGTGCTCACTTTACTTGCCCTTTGGAACTGTTGGGCGGTCTCCCAGAATCTTGGGACTCAGAAAGCAGAAAAGTCTGCGAAAAGAGCTTGACTTCAATTGTCTGGATCCCTTTTTCTGAAAGTTCTCACTTCTAATAGCAATACAATTAAATACCAAAGAACTCATAGACCAAACACCACAGGACTTGTCTAATGGAAAATTACTTGGTTGATGGAGAGTAAACTTTATTCCTCATTGTCATAGATTGCTCTTCTTTATCAGTTTATTCGTAGAGAATATTGTACCTCTTCAATAGGAAATTCTTCTGAAAGGGAATGGAGAAGTTAATTATCTCCTAAGCTTTTAGGAGCCACTGAAGCTATTGTATGAGATGAACAATGAAACCCAGTTACTTGAAGGAACATTTAACTCAGTTACATGAAGAAGCATTTAACTCAGTTGATCAATAAAGAGACAATTTATATAGCAATTGTTTTCTAATTGAATCTCCATATTATTGGGTAAAAATTTTTCCAAACAGTGTTAATTCCTTTACTATGTTCCCCCAATGTGGATATTTAAAATTTTTTTCTCTTTAATTATAGTTTATTTTTAAGTGGTTGTACAAAGGTTTTACCATTTAACAAACCAGTTTGTAAGTACAATGATTCTTTTTTTAATATATATTTTTATTGTAAAGATACTGTAAAAGGGATAACAGTTACATGAGTAAGGTAATGAGTACATTTTTTATCGAGCATTGTTACCCCCTCCTTTGTTTTCCCCTCCCACCCCTTCCTCCCCCACCTCCCCAAATTCTTCCTTTTTCCACCTCCAGTTGTAAAGTACGCTTTCAACATAGTGTCTTGTACATCTCATTGATACAATGGGTCAACCTGAATCTTTGTTTCAGCATTTTGTTATTTTCCCTCCCCTCCCCAAATTAGAAAAATTTACATACAAGATGCTGGGCACCGGAATCAAATATAGTGGAAACAAGGGCTATACCATGAGGGAAGAACAAAAGAAACAAAAAAAAAATCACATAGTACATTGAAGTCATTTTTATATCATTTGGAAAATTAAAAATTGGAGTATATTTGTTTCCTCTATAAGTGAAAGAATCCATTCCTTATCAGAGTTTCATTATTCAGTCAACTAATACTTTTAACTCATCAATTATGTGTAAGGTTTGTTGATAACTACACTTAAATAAATCCAAATGAGTAAGAGTAAATAAGCCTATCAATTCACACAAATGTTAATTTGAAAATGTTTAGATACTGTGCAAGAATATAGTCATCTGAGATTATTTTGGCCAGTTACTATTTTTATTCTAAGGAATTAAATGGGGTCTTTGAAGTATTTGGAGAAAATGTTTTCCATTACTCTTTTCCTATCAGGGGATTTGGGCTCCTGGGACGTGCTCATTTGCCTGCCTTCTAGGACAGCTGATGCCAAATCCTGCATATGCAAGGAGGACCTGTGCCAGTTAGCGCCACACCAGAAGGTAAATGCTCCCCAAACATACGCAGATTTATTAACACTATGATGTTAATGGTGGTAATTTTCAGTCCATAAAAACTCTTTACATCCTTGAAAAAAGTTCCAACTAGTTATGAGTGTTCATATCTGTTCTCTGTCATTGTAACAAAACACCTGGGAAAAATCCAACTTATAAGCAGGAAATACTTTGACTCATAGTTTCAGAGATTTCAGATGATGATCACTTTGCTGCCTTTGGCTCTGTGACAAAGCAGAACAGTATTACAAAGAGGGTGTGAAACAAACAGGAAGGGCCAGTGTATCAATATCCTTTTCAAGAGGACACCTCCAGGGATCAAACTCCTTCCTTCTAGGCTATGCCTCCTAAATATTCCACCACTTCCCAATAGTGCTTCGGCCTGGCAATCAAGCCTTTAGCACAGGAAACTTAGAGGGAAAACCAAAAGTCAAAACCATAGACTGTACTTTACCAGATGAGCATTTTTTGTTAGATAAGACTCCCCAACATTATTTGCTGCCATTTCTGTAGTTTTACTCAGTGGGCCTCCATATATTTATTATGGCTTCTGTAGCCTATGCAATGTGGCTTACCATAAGCTTCCTATTCATTCAAAGTAGCAAAGTTGTTTTTTAAAAACTTTCCCCATCATTATTCTTACTTTTTCAAACCTATTAACTTTAAATTTGACCTTTAGTATTTATGTGTGTCTATATTATGCGAGTATGTGCTTTTAGAAAAGTTAACCTGAAAAAGTACCCAAAGACTAAAATTCTAGTCACTAAGCTAGACAATTTATATAGTTTTGATACTTATATCAAGTTTGTGAGGAAAGTACCAAAGTCAAGTTACTTTTCAAGTTTATAGTTGGAGTTGGCGTAACCTACCCTGAGTACTCAATATTTTCCCAACATCAAACTAGGTAAAGCCTTCTTGCTCTAATTCTATTCCCTTGAGATTTGGTCTATGTATTTGAGTTTCTGTACATCTTTGGCCATTCCTTATCAATGCGTGCTTGTTTTGTACTGAACAAACAAAACCAGAATATCTTGTATGCTAGACAGTTGCTCTACTACAGTATCATACCCATTTCCTTCTTTATCTTAGTTTAAATTATTTTTGCCAATCCTAGGGCTTGAACTCAAGGCATTGTCCCTGAGCTTCTTTTGCTCAAGGCTAGCATTCTACCATTTGAGCCACATTCCCAACCCCAGTTTGCCCAATTCTTAAATGCCCATATTTCCTAACACAATAATTTTAAACAACATTTGTAGTTGAAAACTTCCATATCTACATCTAAATTTCTTTACACTTCCTCATGCTTCAGGCTTATATATGCATAAATACTTCTTCTTGGATGTCTCATTGATGTGTCAAGCTCAGCTAACTCATTGTTGGATCACTGTTTTCCTCAGTAAAGTTACTCCTGCATTATAAGTTCTACTGAGCTTCTCTTCTGCTGGTCATAATCATCATCCACCTCTGTCATTTCCTAAGGTCAAAATCTGCCTTTAATTTCAAGCCTTTCCTTTCCTGTGTCATCTACATTCAAATGCTAGTCAGTTAACACCCCAATACTCCAAAAATCATTTATTTACTTGATATATTTACTATGCTTAATATGATTAGATAATCAGCACTTTTTTGTTAAATCTTCCTGATTGTTTTTCTGAAACAAATATTGTACCATGTAGTCATTTATGCCTGCTTTCCAGTTATCAAAAGACAAATATAAAACACTGAGATCATCTTGTAATTTTTGTATTAAAATCTCAAATAGCTTCTCATCGACTGTACAGGCCACAGGACAGGCTGTGCCTAAGTATTCCAGAAAAAAAGTAGATACCATACTCAAATGTCAAAAGTCAGGAGAAACTAATAATAGAACAGTATTATGAATTAAAGAAAGAAAATGATCCATGTGGCAGCCCCAAACCAACAACATTCTTGTATTTCCCCACTCTGGGTCTTAAGAAAGCTAAATAGAAGGAATGAAGTAACCAGAACCTAATGAGATCTAGAGCCAAGAAAGAGATGCAGAGGGAAAGAAGTTGTAAACTCAAGAGAACGTTCCCAAGTTGCAGGACTACAAAAAGGGAGCCTTAGAGATAAGTACCCAAACTTTCCTTCCTCCTTCTGCCTCCCATTGGCCCATGTTTACTACTAATCAAAGGAGAAGAGATAATGTAATGCCACTATGAAAGTCAGCTTACTGAGAACAGAATAGGGAGGAGGCATTTAGAGATATTTAGCAGAGTTAACTATCTTGAAAGTTCTCTGTGGATGGCTCCTGCCTGACAGTACCCTTCTTTCACCTCCTTCTACTTGGGTGTAGTGCTACAGTGATTTTAAACAGATATATACACACCTACGCTGAATTAGCTATTCTTAAGTATCCACCTCAGTAATTTTTCACCAAAAAGGATTTTGTCTCCTCTTTTAATATTTGATAGTAACAGAGACATTTTTGGTTTTGTTATGGCTAGTAGGATAGATGTGATACTGGCATCTTTGTGTCCAAAGCATGGATGTTTCTAAGTATCATTTAATGCTCACAATAAAGAATTATGAGGTCCAACATGTCAGTAGTATCAAAGTTGAGAATCCTTGATGATTGTATTACATTGGCCTTAAGTGAGTGCTTACAACTTTTGGAGCTCCCTGGCCTTTTTCTTCCTACATACTCCCATAATTCCTCATATTAATCTTAAACTTTATATGCATTATATTAGTTATCCTTTATCTTTGCACCTACCAATGCAAACCAGGCTTAATCAGCTAATGAGGTAAAATGAGCTCACATTGACATTAGATTTGATATTTATTAGGTAATTCAGGTTTCCTTTAGCAACTTCTCTATTTTCCCAGAGGTATCTGCCATCTTGTTAGACATAGAATTTCCCATGTCTTGTGCCAGACTCACAGTCCCAGCCACTATACCAAAGGCACCTGAGAAATGCCCCATGCTGGTCCTGATGATCTGGTGGTAAATATATTCTGTGTCCAGGATGCTATTCACAACTACAGAATCTCCAAAATCCCCAGAGTGCTTGCTATCCATCAGTTCTAGCTGAACTGGACTCAGATGTAAACAAGGAGACTGTCCCTTTACCCAAATTGGTCCTTTGTTTTCTACAGCCTAAAACAAATTGCTTGCAACTTGAGCATCCCAAAGTCACCCATGGAAAATATCTCCTTTAACTTTTATATCCTTGTGTCCCTGGGACATTCATAGTAAACTCTTGTACAACATTGATCACTTGAAGGATTTTGGTCATGTTTAATCACTGTAGCCTGCAGTGTTTTATCTAAGAAAAAAATAACAGAAAGGTACCAGCTTCTAGGCAGTCTCTAAGACATTGTAGGAAAATGCAAATATAATAATGAGTTGACTCTTAAGTTTAGCGGCTTATAAACCATGGTATGTTCATCAGAGCTAAGAAATAAATGTTCATGCAAACTAAGTACTAAATTATAGACATTATTTGGATTGCCTCTTTTGCTCTAGGATCCCTTGTTACATGTATTATGATTTCTCTGTGTGTCTAGTTTCTGATGATTCCTCAGTTCTTATTTGCCTTTTATGACTCTGTTACCTTGGGAGAATATTTGTTAGGCATTTTGTAGAATGTCCTGCAGTTTGCCTATACCTGATGTTTTCTCATGATGTTATGGAAAGAATACCATAGAAGTGTTATGTCCTTCTCAGTTTAAAATGCTAGGAGGCATACAATGTCTGTTTTTTTGCTGGTGATGTTCACTTCCATTGCTTGGCAGAGTTGGTGTCTACTAGATTTCTACACTGTGAAATCATGATTTTTCCTACATGTAACTAATAACTATCTTGGGAGCTGATATTACATGAAAAGTCATAGTGATTTCAAGATTATGAAGATATTCTGTTTCTCAACATTTTCCCACTCATTTGGATACCTAGGAATCGATCTTGCCTGGCATAATTATCTTGTACTTCTAATGATGATTTCTCTCATTCCTTCTACAATGATTAACTGAACTTATTCTGTTCAGGAAGAGGTATTTCTATCAGCTCTGCATATCTAAGTTCTTTTCACTTAAAAATGAAGCTTCACTTGAGAGACTGATTACCTTGAGGATTACTTTTACAAGTTTAGCCTAATACCGTTTATCAGGATAAAGGCCACAGAAACCCTGAGATACATTCCATTTTGAGTATCTCAGTAATTTTATTACTAGAATTATCAACTCAGTCATTCATTTATCTGTACATTTGTTTACTCATCTGGACTTTTGTTATTCTAAGAAATAAAACAACCAGAACTCATACTGAGGCAACGTGACCTCAAATTTCTGTTTTCTCAATCATGTCAATAGAAACTTTCAAGATAATTATTTAGGCACTGAACTTACAGTCCAACCTAATGATTATTCTTAAAGAATACAGAAATTCTCAGTGATACATGTAGATAACTATCATTTTGGAAGTGTGAATAATTTGAAGCTTTATGAGCCATGACTCATTTATGTATACAGCATAAATATTCAAAACAGAATTTTCTTTGAATTTGTTGAGGATATTGCAGAATTGTCAATGACTTTAAAATCAACAAGGAAAGAGTAACTGCGCACATTAGAATTACTAATGGCTTTAGAGCTTTGTCATTTTCATGCTGTGCAAGTGATCATAAAATCTGTAATAGAAAATGAGTGGTCAGGAGTCTCTAGTCGGGAGGATAGGGACATGAATTTAAAACAGTCTTGGTCTGTATGCTGCTGAGAGTGAAGTAAGCCCCACAATTTGAGGGTCACTCAGTTTAGTAACCAGGACTCTCTCTCACTCATCTCAGCCAGGTTCTAGTGTTTCAAATGTAGAGAGATTCATTTCTAGCTTTAAGTATTTGTAGAATTAGCAGTCTCTGTTTTAGTACTTGGAGCACCGAGAACTAATGAAATGACTTATTTAAAGCATAGCATGGAATTTTTAGGTGACTTTGTTAGAGTGATCATTGTATAGAAAAGAGGGGAGAAGAGACTTCTTTGGTTAGCTGGCACTCCTAGTTTCTTGTCATTCCTTTCTTAGTGGACATTGAAGAACTTTGAGAGAAGGTTTGACTTTTGATAAAAATAGAAAGCATGAAAAATCTCTACAGACACAATGAAAGAAAGAACAATTCCCTTATGATATAACATGAGGTAAAGCTCACTCTTAATCTTCGAAGGACCAGAAAAACTATCCCAGGCAATTTGTTATACTGCATCAAGTAATTCTTATTCAGAAGTCTACTCTCCTTAACACATTAATGATGTGACTATGGTGTCAGCTTTTTTATAAACACTTAACACATTCAAATAAGAATATATTTTTACTTTTTTACTAATGAATCATGTCTCAAAAGAAGAGTGAGTTTTTACTTTTGCTTTTAATACATTTTAATAGAACAATTTATGTGCAAAATATCACAGATTAAGTTTGTACAAAGTTTGTTGGGACCAAAATACTTTAACACATTCATTCTTCTCCTAATTGTAACTCTTAAAAGTATGCCAGGGACTGAATTTCATGATCAGCATTTTTTTTTTCCTGAACTCTGGGCCTGGGCGCTGTCCCTCAGCTCTTCAGCTTAAGGCTAGTGCTCTACCACTTGAGCCACAGTGCCACTTCCGGCTTTTTCTGCTTATGTGGTGCTGAGGAATCGAACCCAGGGCTTCATGCATACAAGTCAGGCACTCTACCACTGAGCCACCTTCCCAACCCTGTCATGATCATCTTACACATGCTTTTAATCCTTTCTAAAAGGTTTGATACCAAGTAATCTATTTACAAATGCATATATGTTTTTATAAAAAGCATTCAAACCTAATACAAGATTGATATTTATTAAAACTGGTTGACAGATGATATATGAAAATATATTCATGAAGTCTAGCAAATATACCATTCCACTGAGCAATGTTGATCCTACAAAAGGTCATACCTGTGAGGAGACACAAGGTAAATATGCTCTTTATATACTTTCTGCTCAATTTTTCTGTCAACCTTAAACTGCTCTTAACAAAATAAAGGCTATCAAGCTGGAAATGAAGCTTCAGCTCAAGTGGCAAGAGTGCTAGTATTGAGCAAAAAAGCTGAAGTTCAAAGCCCCAGATTGGCAATAAATAATAACGAACAAACAAACAAATGCTATTAAAATAATTTTTAAAATGTTGAAGCAGAAATAAACATCACATAAAAATCAGGCAGTCTGGATTACACTCCTGTGATAATATTTCACTTGATAATGATACAGATATATTTTGTAGCATACACAAAACTAAAGGCACTATAATAGAGCATCCTTAGGTCTAACAAATATGTAATACAGTTGATTCACAACAGCTGTATGACTTGTGACACTTGACAATTTCCCCTCTGTGCTGTGCTGCTCATTTTGACTGCTTAGTTTGGTGGCCAGTTCACACATTCATGGAGGTATCTTTTTGGCATGACACCACCATTAGATATCTCTTCTTCAACTTTGTGACTTCTAAAGTCACAGAAGACAGAAGAGAGAGGAAACATCTTTGGGTGGCAGTCAGGAAAACAGAAGGCAGCAGTGTAGATCTGTTTCCCTTGGTTGGCTCTGAATTTTTTTAAGCTTATAAAACTGATCTTGAGTCAGTTCAGGAACCACATATCACAGGGAAAGTCATTTCTCTGACACGACTCAGTAGTCTATCCTTCTATTGGTAATTTGTGCTAGCTGTCCACTGCCTGTCTGGTTATCTGCATAACTTGTTCTGGCTCATTCAATCAGTTATCTGGTCCATTGTACCAGTGTCTTGATTCTCTTCAGTTTGTGCAGAAGGTGACGATGTCTCATGTAGCTACAGTGGCAGCACTTTTTCAGGAACCATTTAGAAGTAGCCTGAAATGTACATGAGCATGTCTCTGGCCTTCAGTGCTGAGAATCTAGCGTTGGTTCTCAGTTCGGATCCTTCTAATGTTAAAGATAATGAGAAGTCATTAAGCAACTCAGTGATTTTTGTTTCCTGTGGAGAAAAATTACTCAATTTTATTGGCTTTTGAAGTTTCTCACAATCCAATTTGAAAAAAAAACTTTTTGTGTTAACTTAAGAAAATAAAAATTGTCTCTTTTGTGTGTTTTCCACACTTCCTCAGTACTCTGCCTGCCCCTCTAGGCTTTCAGAAGAATTGTAAATTGTAGAGTCAGGACTTTATATGAAAGCTCTTATTTTTCTTCATTTAGTCTGAACTTTTTCATTTAGAACTTGACACATATGAATAATTCTCAGACTGAAGGTGTACTACAACATTGATGGTCTTCTGTCAGTTCTCAGTGCAGAGGCCATGAGTGATTTAAGCTCTGGCATTCGTATATACTGAACAAAATGTAGTAGTAGTTATTCAGTAGTAGAGCTTGTGCCTAAAAGTTCAAATGTGGTCTTGTTTGTAAGATCTGGCCTACAATTTGTCTTCCTCTAGCTATTCTTGGGAAGCAGAAAGTTTTCCAAGGAAGTGAATAGAGTTAATACAACTATAAATGTTGGAGAAGATTTCATCAAAGCACTATTTCAAAACACTTTGATTAAACCTTTTATTTTTCTTTAAAGGTACAACCAATCAAAGAACTGATAAAACTCTAAAGCAAAACTGTAAGATAGAGACTAAAGGTTCTACATGCTTGTTTTTGAAATGAAGAAATTAGAAAAAAAAAAGCAAAATGTACTTCTGGTTCTATCAAGTGTAGAATTGGGACTATCACTATATAGCTGGTTATTTCCCCCTCCCCCACTTTCACCACCCCACCCCAAACACAGCTGAATACTTTACATCCAGTCAGGTCAATAGAGTCCCATGGAGAAGTTACAATACTTTACTAGGATAGAGTGAATTAGCTAGAAAGTAATCAATAATGTCTCAAAAATTGATCTGATTTTCAAGCTAACTTAAACAGGTTCCCTTTGTTATGTTTAATAGGAGTCTATCATATTTGGCTTCAGGTGAGGATTTCAGTGATGATATTAATTTATCAATACTGTAAATTTACATGAGCAAAAGAAGTAGATTTGTTTGTATCTTTTCTCTACCTTAAAAAATTCTATATTTGATTTTATTACAACTCTAAAGTTTGCTAAGGAAAAATTTCGGTCAAAATAATTTTATCATAACTGGCTTTTATATTTGGAAGTAAATGGCTTTCAGCATGAAGTATAAATATGAAATTATGAAATGTTTTGCCACTGAATTACTACTGAAAATCTGTCTAATGGAGATAACTAAAGGACTTTGGAACTTTGAGGTTTAGTTGGCTTGCAGGTTTATTTAGTGCTTTTTTTTTTTCTTAGTGATACAGCTTTGCAATTCTGAAGTTATTGGTGTTACTGTATTTGCCCTAAGTTTTTCCTTTTATTTATAGTAAATATGGATTCAATGTTCATATTTGTATTTTATATGGATTTTACGTCTAATAAATATAAAAGATTTCAAATACATTCCCAAGGGAAGATTTTACTTTGTTATTTAATAAGCCACTTTCTTGTGATGAATTTGAGTGTAGACTGGAAGAGTTATGAAGGCTAGGTTTGGATGGTGTAGACAATGCTTTACTTTTAACTATGAATTTTTGTTTGCTTTGTGTCGCCATTTGTGAATGTCTAACTCATTAGAACTTTTTTTCTCATTTTTTATTTTCAGATAAACATATTGCCAGAAATACAGTATCAGCTTTGCAGAAAGGAAGGGCTGTGCCAATTAATCAGAAGATTTCCAGGTAATCAATCTTTAGTTTGTTTCCTTGTATAACCATAGTTCAAACATGAGTTTTCTTTCTTTCTTTCTTTCTTTCTTTCTTTCTTTCTTTCTTTCTTTCTTTCTTTCTTTCTTGGTCCGGTTGTGGTTTCTGAACTCTGGGCCTGGGCGCTGTACCTCAGCTCTTCAGCCAAGGTAGTGCTCTACCACTTGAGCCACAGCGCCACTTCCGGCTTTTTTCTTTTTGCTTATGTGGTGCTGAGGAATCGAACCCAGGGCCTCATGCATGCAAGGCAAGCACTCTACCACTGAGCCACCTTCCCAGCCCCATGAGTTTTCTTAAAAGATACTAGCTAATGACATTTCAGAATAGCTTCCTGATTTACCAGATGCACTCATATAAATCAGGTTTTACGAATGGGAAGTTCTTACTAGTAAGTAATAAGAGCCTAAAAGTGATATATATGTTTAATTTTGCCTTTTGTTTTGTTAAATTTCATTTTGTTTCATTTTGTCTGTCTTTTAAAGTATTGTCTTATTTTAAAGTAATCATTTTAATAGTTCTTAGTTATATAAAACTTGAAATTAAAAGACTGTTTATAATTAAATGATTTTGATCCTGGAATTTGTTACAGTTTTCAGAAATCCACTCTGTTTATAGTTTTAAAACAGGATATTAAATGAGTAAATTCTCTGCCATTGCTATATTAGGAATTTGTGATGAAAATTACTATCTCTAATTTCTGCATAACTTTCCATAGTAGAAAAAAGAAGTATAAGATATTAAGCTGAAAATGAACTTTACAACTTTGGGGTGGGGGAGGGGAGAGTTGGGGAGGTGGGGAGGGAAGGGATGGTAGGGGAAAAACAAAAGAGGAGGTACCAATGCTCCATAGGAAATTTACTCATTATCTTACTTATGTAACTATAACTCCTCTGTACAGTATCTTTACAATAAAAAATATATATATACTAAAAAAGTATCAGCAGATATTGAGCCTGCAGAGATAAAATAAATCCTCATAAATGAAATTAAAGTAAACTTTAAAACTCATTAGCGGAAACAGTTATCAAATTTCTTGTTTTAAACTCATTTACTAATTAATAGTTTATTCCCCTAGAAAGTATTTTACTACATTTCTAAACTTTAGATCTATTTACCCTTAATTCTGTTTTTCCTAAGTTAATAGTTATCCTATTAGAATCAGAAAAGATTACATTTTAATGTATTAGCTTTTCTGTAGGGCTTCTGCCTCCAAATAAAACATAAACCTTATTGCCATGAACTACTCCAACTACTGTAGTCTTTCTCCATCACTGACCAGAAATGAAAAAGCAAATGGATTAGAAATTCTACTTTTAACTTAAAATGTACTTTTAAACAAATACTGTATATATTATTTTCATAAGGATGATATTACATAACAAAAATATAGCTAACTACATAACCCAATATTTTTGTAACCTCTAGATATTTTTGTTTCATAAAAAGTAATGCTTTTATGCATACAATAAAAATAATTATTTATATTAATATGAAATTACTGCCAGATTCCAGTGGCTCACACCTGTAATCCTAACTACTCAGGATGCTGAGCTTTGAGGATCATGGTTTGAAGCCAATCCAGGCAGAAATGTCTCTGAGACTCTTATCTCCAAATAAACACAATAAACCTGGAAATGGAGCTGTGGTTCAAGTAGTAGAACTCTAGCATTAGGCATAAAATCTCAGGGACAACACCAGGCCCTGAGTTCAAGCCATATGTGTGTGTGTGTGTGTGTGTGTGTATGTATACATATATATATATATGTATGTATATATATATATATATATATATATATATGTGTGTGTATGTATCCTTAAAACAACTCAAAAATTGTTTGCATTTTGAGAGAATTCATGTATTTTAAAGTATGCTTTCTTTGTTGTTATTTACATTTAAGAGTGATTGAGTTGGGTGCTAGTGACTATGCCTGTAAGTAAATGTAATTACTTGGAAGGCTGAGAAAGGGATCTAAAATCCAACCCAGTAGAAATGTTCAAAAGACTTTATCTCAAAACACACACACACACACACACACACACACACATACACACACACCAAACTAAGGCTGGAGATGTAGTTACAACTCATATAGTAAAGCATCAACTTAGCAAATGAGAAGCATTGAGTTTAAGCTCAAGTACTGCAAAGAAATATAAATAAATAAGGAAGATTTTATTAACGTTTTTAATAGCATTGTAGGAAGCAGAATAGAATCATAAAATTAAAGTATATTTATGGTTCAAAATGATTATCAATTAAGAAAATTCCTCAAGTAAGTTTTATATAAACTTATATTTTAGATTTCCTTCCATAAAATTACAAGGTAATCTTTACATTCTTTTCCTTTAAACATTTTTTATTATCAAGAATGTTTACAAATTCCTATAGTCCCTTTTCCTACTCTGTCTAATGTGTCAATTTTTCATTTATCTTTGTGACTAATGAGATAGCTTTGTGAAATATGCAGCCTTATAAGTGAAACATTTATTCTATCATGTTTTCTTTCTCTAGCTGAAGATAATTTCTTAGATGTGTAGTTTTAAAATGTCTACTGCGTTATTTTCTGAGGTGAATTTTATCAACCGTAGCTTTTACACCAGCTTGTTACTGCAATAAATATGTAATATATAGCTCACAAATACAATATTTACTGATTAAAATACTGAAGAGTATTAATATTGATTGCAGATTAGGCGTCAGTACCTTAGAATATTGTATTGTCCAAAGGCAAAATAAAACAGTCATGGTGTGGGAATGTGTGACTGTACTTCTAGTCTCATGCCTCTTAAGACCAGTCTGGATGAGATCCTTTCTCAAAAAAACCAAACCACAAAAACAACAAAGACAGCTACATAAACAAAAAGTAGGTAATAAAACTAAACATCGCAATCTGGAGACATTTTACTTAAGTCCAAAACAATGTTAAAGCTGTGTTTTATTTGGAGGTTGATCAATTGATTGTGAAATTAAGGGTTCAAGCTCTGTGACCTACTAGCTGTCCAACAACTTCAAGGGATTTGTTTTCTTGATTTTTGTTTCCCATCGACAAAGTAGAGAGAAAACAATACCAATTTCATTGGTTTAATTTTTAAATATCTAGTAGATTCTGTTTGCATGTATATTTGTGTATATCTAATTTAACTTGAAGATTAAAGCACACCTCGTAATATTGTGTTAATATATAACACTCAAAATTGAACTAAATCATTCTACAACTAAAAAATCAAACAGTAGGCCTTACAATACTTAACATTTTCTCCTCTTATACATGTTTCTCTCAAAAACTGCAAAATGTCTGAGATTTTACCCTACTCCTAACTCACAAGTCATCTGCCAGTTTTATGGTTCTTCTCAGAGACACAAGATGCCTAAGTCAGAGACAAATGTTTTATTTACAGCAGCAGCACTAGGCAAGCTACCAGCCTTTGTACAAGGTCACAGAATCCTGGTTTCCTAGTCCCGGTTAAGTACTCAATAAATGGAAAATTAAGAGAGAAATGCCAACTTGGAGAATTTGAATCTTTTTTTTTTTCAAGGGTAGCAAACAAAACTACCAGAGGAATATTGGTTTTGCTCAGCAGGCTAAGAAACAAAGAACGTTTCCTTCAGTTCTTGACAGACATTTCTATCTTCAAGACTATCCACTGCATCAATACCTGTGGAAGATGTTTCAAAGCAAAGCTATTAGTGCCATTATACAGAAGTAGGGATGAAGCCTAGGGAGTATCCCCAGCTGTTTCAGACCGTGCCTGGCACATTCTAGCTTGGAAGCATTATCAGTCCATTATACTAAGAAAGATTTCAAATGCAGTTCTTCTACAGTTTTCTAATCTATAAAATAGGTCCTTCTCCCCTTAGAGATTTGTTGTCCTAAGCTCTATTTTTGCAGCAGAGACATGGATGCTAAGGCAGGAAGGTTGATTATGATGTGAAGTTGGTTATGACCCATGCAAATGAGATGGGACAATTTTGACCAAAAATAGAAGAGTGACTGAATGTATGTAACGCTAACACAATCTGTTCCTCCCATGCCCAAACAGCGTGTACCTGACCTTAGACTTGTGAGTCACATGGAGGCAAATATCCATGGAAACTTTTCTGGCTAGCAGAAAGATTTATTTTTATCTTGCCATTTAGTGCTTTGTTTTTTGGGAAAAAAAAACTGTCTCATCATATGTAGTTGGCTTAAACTTGGCATTCATGCTTTTTGTTGCTTTTTATGAAGGGTTTTATTTTTTAATAAAAATTGTTTTCCCATATTTGAACTACAAGTACAAACAAAACATAAGAGAACTATTTTACTTGGGTAGGGAGTTGTTTTTGTTCTTTTTAGTGCAACTTCACCATGCAAGAAATCTTGCTTAGGAGTGTGCCAAATTTTTGGCCATAACTCATTCTTTCCAGTGGTTTTATCGTAGTTCTGTGTACAAAGATTTGTACTCAAAGATAACACAGTGAACAATATAAGATCTATGTCCTCATTTTTACAGTAACAATGTCACTTTACAGAGAAAAAAAGAAATACAGCATGAAATTTAACACATTTTATTGTATCTAAACATGATGGAATTTTATAACTTTCTATATTTTTATTAACAAATGTAAAGTATATTGTTAAAATAACTTAGGGAAGCTATTTTTAAGCACTGTGGTGTAGTCCTGATTGATTTTAATATTTCATGTCTAGCGTTACAAGTAAAGAAGAACAAAGCTTGCTTGCTCAGTGTTTTCAAATTCTGATCACCCTTCATATGTGTTTTGGGGGGAGGAGGGACTTCCTCAGGCTTCTCTCACTCCCCAAAACTCTCACCTTCTGTGCCACAAAACATGCAAAACATTCCCCCACCCTCAACCCGCAAATAAAGCTCTTGGCTCTTTAGTATGGCTGACTTTAACAAGGTGATAGCAGGAAATAAGCTGATGGAACTAATGCAGACTAAATTACACCCTTCCTGTAGTCCTAAGCCTCTTACATGTATTTGCATTTTAGAAAATAAGTTTGCAAACCCAATAAATTTCTATTTGGTAGAATTTCTGTAAGCATATTCAAATTTTCTTTTAGTTCTACCGCAAGGCACCCATCCCCAAAGCTTACTAACCTTGCCACTTTTCTCCCTGTCTAAGTGGATGCTCTCATATTCTTTCTACTTATTTTCTTCTTTCTGCAAAATCATGTCCATTATTCTCACTGTGACCAAAAGGACCTTATGTCTACATTAATTTTTTTCTATGTTGTTCAATCAAAAAAAAATCTCATGCTTGTAAGGATTTTACTACTTGAGTCACATGTCCAGGCCTTTGATTTGTATTTCTGTTTGTGAGATAGGGTTTTGCCAATCTTGTCTGGGTTGGTCACAAGTTGTTGTCCTTCAGCCTATCTAATCCCAAGTAAGGGGCCACTAAGATGCTTTGCTTACGCCTATCATTTCAAAAATAAGTAAATGATGTAGAATACTGGAATGGGATGCAGGTTGACCCATGATGATAATGAGATATACAGGACACTATGTTGAAAACGAACTTTACAATGTCTGGGGGGCGAGGGAAGAGTTGGGGTAGTGGGGAGGGAAGGGATGGTGGGGAAAAATCAAAAGAGGAGGTAACAATGCTCGATAGGAACTGTACTCATTACCTTACTCATGTAACTGTAATCCCTCCGTACACTATCTTTATAATAAATATCTATCTATCTTTCTATATATAAATAAGTAAATGAAATCCATTAGATGTGCCCACAGAAGTCTATCTAGTGACTGAAACAGCAAGGCCTAGGTAAGCAGTTCTCTGAATGAGGTTCTGATCTGATCCAGAGATAGATTTTATCTAGAACAGAAGTCCTTGTCTTGGCAAAAATATTTATTTGGCTTCTAAGCGTTGAATATATAGGAAAAGATAAGGTGATACTGAGCAGCCACACTAAGACATAGCCCTCAACGTGGTTGTAATAGTCTCAATGTCAGAAACCTAAAGGACATTCCCACATGCTCCCCATTACCATAAAATTCAGTGACCATTTGATCTCTTGCAGCAGCCAATTCTTTCCCACTTTTCTGACTCCATACTTTTCTTCATGTTTTCATATTTCTACAAGTTCCTGCCAATTCTTCCCTTTTCCACACAAAACAATTTTGCTAAACCCAGAGGACAATGAAGATGGGTTTTGTAACACTGGAATTACAGAGTTAGGAGGGAATTTCAACATTACTTTGTCAACTTATTGTCATCTATAAGGTTTGAGCCATCATATTCAATAAGGAAATTGCCACATGAGTTAACTTCTTTCATTCCAAATCTCCATCATTCCTGTGCTTTTGTGTGTGTATGCGATTTTCTACCCTGCATTTTGATTGCAGGAATTGTACTTAGGGCCTGTGTACTGCTTCTGAGCTTTTCTGCTCAAGGCTACCGCTCTACTACTTTCAGTAACAGCTCTACTTTCAGTTTTCTGGTGGTTAATTGGAGACGAGTCTCATGGACTTTCCTACCCCAGCTAACTTCAAAGTACAGCCCTCAGATCTGGCAGATCCTGAGTAGCTGGGATTACAAGCATGAGCCACCAGCCCTTGGCTAGTCCTATGAATTGTGATGTGGACACAGATGACCCTTTCATCAACTTAGCTAGCCATTGTCCAATCTTCCGCCATTGCCAGAAAAACTAGCTATCAGCCCCTGAAGCAGCCTATCCCAATGACACTCTAAACTACTTAGGAAAACAGATATCAACATTTTAAAAAATGACTCACATTATAGGTATCTGTGAAGAATGTCCATGCATTTGAAGGCAGATGGGGATAAATTACAGTTCTTGATGCCTGAGTTTAGTACAAGTAAAAAAAAAAGATGATGCTAAGTGAAATGAACCCCAAGGTATGGACACAAGAGGTCTTTCTTTGTTGCTTTTGTTTTTAATGTACTATGTGATTATTTTTTGTTTCCTTTGTATGTTCTTCCCCCTGTTGTCACTGTACTTGATTTTTTACCCTGCATCTTATATATACATTTGTCTAATTTGGGGAGGGGAAGGGAAATAACAAAATGCTGAAACAAGGACACAGGATGTCCCATTGCAACAAATTGATACCCACAAGATGCTATATTGGAAATGAACTTTACAACTTCATGGCAGGGGGAGGGGCGAAGGAGGTGAGGAAGGGAAGGGATAATGGGAGATCAACAAAGGAGATAACAATGCTTGGCAAGAAATGTACTCATTTCTTAACTCATATAACTCTAACCCCTCTGTACAGCCTCTTTTTTAAAAAGGCAAAAAAAGAGAAGAAGATTCACTCCTCTGTGGTCAGGATATATTTCAAAAAGTGTGTGTTGCGAGTCTAAATGTGCTTTATTAAAGAATGTCTCCCTAGAGTTTTATACACTTATCAGTTGGACTAGACAAATTAGACACCAGGAAATACAGCACTAATTTCTCTTTCAGTCATAGACTTGAATCAAGACCCTTTCATTTAAAAATGAAAAAAAATGAATAAAGAAGAAAATAACTGTCTCAAGGTCATTGACCTAGAGAAAAATCACTAGGGACTATTTTGTACACATTTTTCATATCAGAAATTCAAAATGTTGTTTCTGTAGACAATTGATTCAAGACTGTCTTAGGAATGAGGTCCACTTATCTCTTCAGATATATTTAAATTCTTTCTCTTATGTCATGATTTTACCATATACAAATCTCCAGTGGATATTGTCTCCCTGAAATGATTTAGATTCCCTAAATCTGGTTGAGTCAATGTACAAGCAAGTCACTAGTATGTAATAGTCACTTCAATATTTTTAAATGTTGGACATTAATTGCATAGCAAAAGTGTACTGAAGGTGGTCAAAGTTGTAGAAGGGGAGCCCTGGCAGTCAGGAGAAGATCTCGTAAAGGCTTAGATTAATCTGCTCATGTACTTGCTGTGAACTCAGTGTTGAGCTGTTGCTGTGGACCAGAATACCAAAGCAAGAAGAGCAGTGAACTGCCTCAGTCCTCCATGTTATACTACCTGTTTATAACAAGAAGACATTTATATCTATGGAAGAACCAGAGCTGTTCTAATATTACTCACAAGCCAGGGAGAAAGATAACAATAAATTTCATGATAGAGTACTAACTTCTGGATGAATTCTTTTCCTCAAAAGACTTATCATCTCATTGTTATGGAAAAGAGTAGACTGAGCCTGTTCTCATATTGCTGCTTGGTCCTCATGCATTCAGACTGGAAAGGTGAGAGTAATTCTCTAAGGCAGGCTCATATTTCAACCCAAACATCTTTAAATATTTCTTCATCATTTATTTTGAAGAGAAAAGCTAAGTGTAGACTGCCAGAGGAAGGAGCAGGAAGACAAAGGAGAGAGGTCCCTCTCTTTACTTATCAATGGGGTTGCGGTACTTATAGATTTGCTCTCCAGGCAGTTTCTTCATCTTAATGGTTCTGTATTGAGGCCAGAGGACACAAATCTACCAGTTTCTGATGAGTATTGAGTTTTTAGCTTCTTTTATGGATCCTGTGAAGGAAAGTGAGGATGTGTGAGATACAGCTTGGAAATCGAAATCAGAAAGAATGAACATCGATTTAGATTGCAGTAGATATTGGTGGATATATTTTTTTTTAAGCTCTACCAGAAGTTGGCAATGGCCAGCCTGTGGGTATATAAGGCCTGCAAAATCATTTGGGACATGAACAGGAAGACAAGTATGCTTCTTGTTGGCTGTGTGTGGCAGTATATCTGTGCTGATAATCTTTTTTTTTTTTTGCCACTTTTTTAATTTCATGCCAGAAAATAAATACAACAGGGATAGTGCCCATTTTTATAGGAACACTGAAGCTAGAAGAAATATTAGTATCTTTCATCATTAGTGTGTTGATAATCTTGTATGGACTGCAAATGATGTTATAACTATCCAACTTCCAAATCACCCTTGGCATGCATGCATGTGCATGAGTGCATACATGTGTGTGCATGCACACACACACAGATCATACCCAAGAGTTTTATATGGAAAGAAATCTAATTGTTTAATATAGGTTAGGCTCCTCTCTCCTTCATTCTTCCCCTTGTTCTTTCTTTCCTACTGTATTTTGCTGATCATAACAAAAAATGTGATTTCTTTTCTCTTCATCATCTGCATGCTATTTTCACCAACACTGATTTGGTATATGGAATTCAATATATAATCATGTCTCTAATAGTTCATATAAAGCTTTTCTACTTTCTCCTAGACCCTAATTTCTCTAACTATTCAGCTTTTTCTCCATATCCTATAGGCATATACCTCAGATAAAATATATATGCAACGTAGATGTCTAGAATACTGTCATTTGTAAGTATGAAGCCCAATTCAATTGAACATAAGCAAAAAAGAATTCATGGCTAACTAGTAAATCTGTGTTCAGTTAACAGATTCCAGGGCCAAACTCGAACTATCTTTGTCTCCCAATACTCTTTTTGTGTGCGTCACATCTCTCTACTTAACTTCTCCCTGTATATTGCCCTCCTTCTTTGTTTCTACAGAGAGGTTTTCTCTGTATGACAGAGAAGATTGCTGTCAGGTATTCCCAGTTCAGAAACCCAACCATTTCTTCTCCATCTGCAAAATGAGAGACCATCAGGCCACAAGTCCACACTGGTCAATACTACTATCAGGAGAATTGCTTTAATTAGGAGCTTGCCTGAGAATATTCTCACATCTACTGTGATAGTTTACGTGGACTATTCTAACAAAGTACCACAGACGGGGTGGGGGCCTTAAACAACTCCCCTTGTCTCGCTCCTGAAACCAAAAGTACAAGAGGAGGGTGTCAAATGGCTTGTTCCTCCTGAGGCCTCTCTCGTTGACTTGCGGGGATTTGCCTTCTTGCTATGACCTTATGAGGCCTTTATGTTTGTATTCTCTCCTCTTCTTGTCACCAGACCTTCTTAGGTCATCATATCTATTAGATCAGGACCCACCCTCGAAACTTCACTTAATTGCCTATTTTAATGCCTTATTTCCCAAAATAGTCATATTCCCAGCTACGGTTAGAACTTCCACATATCAATTTGGGGGCACTTTTCAGTTACTAACTGCCCCAGATGGGGAGAGTCGTCAGAGGTAGTATAATTGGGAGTTTCACTAAAACCACATGGAGAAAAAAAAATCCTTAAGATGGAGAATGTTATTTGACAGACAAAAAATCCAGCAGCCCTGTATTATTACATGGTTAACAAATATTTTTACTGATTTAGTTATGGGATTCTTTAGGCAGAACTACTCTTATCCTCAAATAACTTTTGAAGTATGGGAATATTGATATTATTTTTTCTTAAGCACCAAGATCTCTGATGTTAGATCCTGCCTACCCGCATGCCTGGTGCTGGGTTGGCTGAAGATCTACCTTTCTGTGTTGTGCTAGGTTATTTGCTCCTAAGACCTCAGTCCTCACGTGCTCTCTCACACACAGACAAGCTGATAAAGCAATCAGTACTACTATTCTCTCTTCTCCTAGATATAACCTTTCTCTCCAAAGGACGTAATTCCACCCAAACTCATAATCAATTGGTGAGAATTTCAGACACAACTGCATGCCAGGAAAGACCCCAGAGGAACTGTTGAATTGTTCAATGCCCTGGCCACCCACACAGCCTGACTTACTCATAAAACTCACAGCTCAGCCAGGAAATCATAAGTATCTGAATTAACTAACTCATCGCAGCAACAGCAAATGAAGATTTTTGAGAAAGTGATAGCTTATCTTTGATTTTCTTTGTTTTTCCATTGAAAGTGAGAAAGAAATAACTGTTGCTCACTGTAGCCTGTGAGCGGGAAACCCCATAAATCTTCTCCCCATTTTACGTACGTACACTGCAACTGTGGTATTTTTCCCCAAATATGTTCTTCCTGAGTCACTGTACATGTGACAGAAGAGGAGTTAATCTGAAATCTTGATAAGGTGTCTGAAAAATGTTGTTTGCTTCAAAATAGATGATAACATTTTTACAGCAGTGACCAAACCTTTTTTTTTTTTTTTTTTTAAGCTCCCATGGACTCCCTTTGAGATTACAGAACTGGGTTAAGAAAGGTTCCGAATAAATCAGGTTCTAGGATTTAGCTGGTAGGTGGTGAAAATTCCTTCTGGGGCCTTCCTATTTTGTGAGTAAATCCAATTTATGTCAAAGAGGACTCCACTGTACTATCGCTTTGATTTCTCTGTTTTGTGCGTTTTAAAATCTATTCATTTAGCCTTACATGTATACACATACACACACAAACGTGTGTGCACACAAAATCTTAGATATAGCTTAGTTTGGAGAGCTACAGAATATTTAACTCCAAGACAATCACTCTCTGCCTCCTGATGGTAGAGGGAAATACTGAACAACAAGAAAAAAATTACAAGTATTTGTTATAAAACAAAAACAAACAACTGGGTGCCAGTGGCTCATGCCTGTAACCTTATCTATTCAGGAGGCTGAGATCTGAGTATCACAGTTCAAAGCTAATCCTGACAGGAAAGTCTGTGAGACATTTATTTCCAATAAACCACCAGAAAACCAGAAGTGGTGCTGTGGCTCAAATGGTAGAGCACTAGCCTTGAGCTGAAGAGCTGAGGGACAGCACCCAGACCCAGATAGTTCAAGCCCCATAACCAACGACAAAAGAAAGAAAGAAAGAAAGAAGGAAGGAAGGAAGGAAGAAAGAAAGATAAACAATCCAAATAACTCTGCAGTATTCATTTATTTTCATGGACATCCATGACAGTATACCAACATCAATATTCAAAAATAAAACTTACTAACATGATACATTAGCTGAAGTGCATATAACTTCATATATTGCAAGTATGTAATGGATTATTCTTGGAAGGATACTATTTGTTATGACTAAGTCCCTTGAACTTCTCATTGTAGCCATAGTCATTAATAATACAATTTATTGGGACCAATACATTGTAATAGGCATTTTGTCACTTTCAATTTGACACATCCTGCTGAACATTTATTGACAATAAGCAAAAAGCATAGCTGCAGCAAACTATAAGCAATGTGAAATGCCTTTCTGTCCCTACATAAAATCCTTCATTTGTAGCTGAAGTTGTGAGTCAAAAGGAACCTATCCTGGAAAATGTGTAATTAACTGAATGATGGAGTAGCTTTGGAAGAGGTTTTACCCTTTAATGATGGGTTAGGTGTGCCCCTGTCTGGGAGAGAAGCATAGACTGTTCTATGGTGAGCCTCTCTTTAGCCCTATAATTCATTTTATCAATACCCTCTGTGACTGTTTTCTTTAAACTTCTTCTAGCACCATCTAATGGTGAAACAGAGAACTTCTTTCTTGAGTCATTTTTAACTATGGCAGTTATGCAATACCAGTGTTCAGTCATTTCACTAGCAAATGTGGAGCATTGCAAGGGGTCAGCATATCCCTGAAAGGACCAAAGCACATACTCCGTCCACATTCACTGAGAAGGCCTCTTCACAGCCCATATTGTTTCAGCTTTTGGGGGGAACATGGGTCAGAATGTACATAGTAATTGCTAACCTAAAGACTCAGAGTGAAAAGAGAAGTCAGGAGTCTTGATGGTCAGGTAGGAAGAAACCAAAGTCTAGTTCCACAGCTGCTGGATAGAGCTATTGATTCTAGGAAAGAAGCTTAACCTATTGCACCTGCTTTCCAGACTTGTACAATGAGAACAATTCTGCTGGACAATCTATCCTCATAGAGTTTTCAGGCAAATGCTTTACATAAGTATATGTGTTATAAACCTATAGAAGTCACATATAAGGTATTATTCCTGTATTATTGAAATACCCATGAACTGAGTGGCAAAGAAAAACTGAATGAGTCTTTGTTTTCCACATTGATCTATCTATATATCTAACTAACTAGTTAGCTAACTAGCTACCTATCATCTATATTGTGATCTTTCTCAATATCTACATTTGTTTTTAGAGACTTTCTAATTAAAAATAAGCAAGTAAGTAGAACTTAGAGATTAAGTATAGTCACCAAACAGAATTGGTGCTAGTTTGGGGCTTGTTTTACAGGTAATTACAGTAGAATTTAGTATTTATGGCTCGCAATTATTTTACAAATTACCCTAAATAATGGCAAGGAGAAACATTACTGTTTTACTTATCATTACACTCTGCATCAAGGGCTCTGTACATTTCATTCTTTTAACCTTGTGTAACCTTTTTATCAATGCCCTTCTTCGGTTAGTAATGGAGAAACTCTCGCCTGCATAGATAACAAGATCCACATGTAAAACATGTTGTATAAACTTGATCTGCTATACAATATTTGAAGTAAGTGTTATACACCAGAAAACAAGAAAAGAGCTGCTTAATGAAAACTGTTATATCTGGATCTGATGAGACATTGATTTTATGTATCCTTTCTATTGTTATTATTTCATCAACTAACCCAATCCTTTTAATTTTTAATGCATCAAATATTTGCACACAGACGGGGTGATGTGCATTTGCTGTGGACAGCAGATGGTTTTGTTGTATTGCTTTGTTTTGCTAGAGAACTCAACAGCAGATGAGAATTGCACTATGCCCATTCACCAACATACTCCTTCCTTTGAAGGTTATTCCTCGCCTTTCTTCTGCTACTCCCTATCTGATGTTATTCCAAACTCAAGTCTCCAAATCAACTACAAATTTTCAGACGGTAAAGAAAACCTTTAAACTAGGGTCAGATGTAGGTAGCCAGCAGAGTCAGGTTTGGGCCTACAGCAAAATAGTGACCCCTCTTTTACAGTCACAGAAAGAGCTGCCAAGCTGGTTTCCAAAGCACCCATATGACAATGTAGATTAGTAAGTATTTGTAAAGCCATCTTATGATTGAAAAGAAATGTATAATCTGGGTGTAATTAAGGGATTTTGAAAATGGTTTTTAAGCTAATAATTTCTTTGACCTGGTCACAAAGCTGCTAGAGGACAATGATAGATATAGATAGAGCCAGTTTCACCTGTGTCAGTCCTATCTTGGCCACTTAATAGCCCAGTGTCTTTGGGCAAGTCGCTTACGTTCCCTGTGGTACAGCTTTCAGTCTGTAGTTTAGGGATAATCGCGATTCTGTCCCATTGAGTAGTTAAAAGAATAGACAAAGTTAATACTAAGTGCTTGGAATAATGCAGAGTGAGCACTTCATCAATGTTAAATAATTATGATTGTCCAGTAAATATCTCCGTAAGTATTGCCTGATAATTGCTAGCTACCATTTTGTTTAATTTGGAGGAGCCATGTTTTTCAAGACGAACTGGCAAAACTAGCTCTTTTCCTTTACCTATACTTGCTTCACCTGAGATCCTGCTACAAACCACACTTGAGTTCTATTAAAGCTTCTTTTGTATCGTACCTCCCACTGTCTTTGGATAACAAATATTTAATCTTCATTGGTATGGAATGACATGGCTGTAAATCATATACACACCTGTTTTAACAGACCAGTAAAATGCCATAACTCATATAAAGGACAAATAAGAGAAAAGTAATTTATAAAAATATATTTTAATGCAGATATTTAATATTTGATACAATAAGGTGTAGTAAAATGCTCAAATTTTTTCACTCATATTTAGATTCATTATGAATGTGACAGCCATTGTAAGAGAAACTAAGGTACCACAGGTCACATTGCTTTTGTTGATGAGCTTTGTGAAAATGATGAACAATTCTTGAGAAAGTCACAAATGAAAGAAGGAAGGAAAGAAGGAGGAAAGAAGGAAGAAACAAAGAAATGGAAATAAAAATGGTCATGGAATTTAATTCCTGAAATTTTCAGTGTATATTAAAGTGAAAACTGAGTTTATACATGCAAAGTTGAGAAGAGCTCTTGTTGAAAATAATTATCCTTGAGTCCCAAGGAGACACTCAAAATTAGCATGGAAAATTACGTGCAAGTAATTTACACCTGTAGTCCTACCTGCTTAAGAGGCTGAGATCTGAAGTATTATGGCTGAAGCCAGCTTGGATGCAAAATTCCATGAGATTCCATTTCCAAAATAACCATCAAAAGCCATTGACGCTATCCTGGCTCAAGTGGAGCACAAAGGGACAAAAGGTGGTAAGTTCAAGTCTCTTTACTATAAAAAAGAGGGGGAAAAACCCATATGGTCAAGAGACAATTCACTGTTTTGCAAAGCGATATTTAACAGAGTTAACAGCCATTTCAGAAAGTACACCAGCCACGGAACTATTTAAACGGAATGCTGGACTTTCTACCTTATCACTGCATTCAATAAACCCTAGAGTTTTCCTATACAAGGCATGACTTGAATGAATGTATATGCCTCTAGTCTGTTCAATTTCAGTGGCATGTCTGATTGCTATGATATGCCAAGAGAGCCTCTTTATCCTGAAAGGCGTATCTTACTTTCTCATAAGTAGTCCTCTCATACTTGGAGCTATCATTCATTATTTTCTCTACTTCTACTCTAGGACCCTGTGCTCATCTCCTTGTGTTGCAGTACTGGTGGTCCTGTCCCCGGAGCCTATGTGGCTGGGCTGTCTGGGCCTATGCATGTCTGAGGTGCCATGATGAATGTCAGGGATGTTCACATCTATGCAGTACCTTCTTTCCCTCTCACTTCTCTTCTGGTCTTGGTGTCTCATTCCATTGCAGCTGTCTCTGTCCCGCCTGTGGCCTGACTGTCCCTATGTGTTCTCCAAAGCCCTCAAATAATCAAAAGTAAATTGCTTTCTTCAATGCGTTAGGTATCACCTTTATTTTACAGTTTTCATTTTGTATGAAATGCTCAACAATCAATATGATGCTGAAAATGTACACATTATTTAATTGGGGGGGAGGGCATAAACCCGAAGAAAAATTGAGTCTAGGGACTATAAAAACAATGTTCTAGAAGTGTTCCTACTCTTCCATGGCATCCTGTTACCTTGCATTTCTCTTGCCTTTCATTTCCTTTAGATATAGAGAAGACTCCCAGTTACTAGGCCCTCCTTACTAATTTTTCCGATCAAGGCCAGATCCAGTACATGGCTAGAGAGCTTAAATTAGCTTCACACTTAGCTCTCCACACCAAAAAATAAAAACTAGATCTCGTCTAGTCATCTAAAATGGACCACAGATCTTAAAAGGGTAAAAATTGGTGCTTTTTCTTTTTTTTTTTCTTCTGACTTTTGGGAGTTGTGATGATATGTTTAATACCACTAAGTTCTAACTGTGTCACCACTGGACCTGGCATATTTCCCTTGAGCAGAGTTCAGATACAGGGATGTATTTACCCTTCAAATAGAAAGCCATCTCTGTTTACATCCTCGTGTTCCAGATATTGCAGGAGTAGGGAAGTTTACTTTGAATCTAAATACAGAGTTGAAAAGAGGGAGAAAGATGACATGCTTAAGTAAACTGTCGCTACCCAATTTATCTTTTGTAGTGCAGGATTTTCTAATGTTTTTGTTTCTATATTTCTCCTTGCAGTCCCTGTGGGTCAGTCAACAGCCAATTTTAGACAAGTTTGGTGCTGTTTAAAGGAAAATATTTTTTCAACTCTGTTTATAATGGCTATAAAATGCAAGATTCTACCTACAAAAGGGTATTTAAAGTTTTCCAGTTATACAATTTGTTGGTAGATCTACAGATGTGCCCCACCAAGAGGAAAATGAGAAATGTGCCAGGTGCAGTCTGAGTTTATAATTAAAGGAAGTTTAACTTGTTGGATACATTTTAATAAGGTGTTTTGCTGTTTGTAAGCTATTGAAACAACATTTTAAGCTGCTAGTGGGGAAAAGCCCTTAATCATACAGAATGTGGGGCCTGCAATGAAAAGCAAAACGAGGAGGCAAAAAAAAAAAAAACCCAAAGAGACTGAAGTCAATTTTGGAAACTTTTAGTAAAAATAAATGCCCCAATGTTAACCCAGCCTCCCAGGACTAATGGATATTGTGAATTTTTAAAGTGAATCAGGAAA
Source organism: Dipodomys ordii (assembly GCF_000151885.1). Lineage (NCBI taxonomy): Eukaryota > Metazoa > Chordata > Mammalia > Rodentia > Heteromyidae > Dipodomys > Dipodomys ordii. The sequence goes on along the minus strand of NW_012267264.1, from coordinate 6,241,075 downwards.
GGAAGGGTAGATTAAAGGGAGAGAAGCAAACACTAAATAAAGAACAATTTCTGCGAGCGATCAGCAGGAGCTGCAAGTTGAGTAGAGAAGAGTAGTTTTGAAGAAGAGTGCTGAAAAACTTGAATTGCAAATCATCTGGTGGAAAATGGTGGCCATGAACTTCAGTCACTTTTCATTCCAGACCCATGAAATTGAATGAACATTGGAAGTTCAACTTCAGTCCTAACAGAAACTTGGTGTGCTGTTTTCACTAAATAGACATACTCAGCTACCCATCACCCCACCTTGCCTTCTTTTTCCTTATAGACCAGAGTTCCAGTATTGCCAGAGTCCTGAAGCCTACTCAGGCTGTGGAACCTGACTTCAGTCATAGAGACGGAGCTGGCCATGACAGGAGAGCCTGGTGAAAATGATACTTTAAGAAAGCTGGTTTGCCAGACACTAGTAGCTCACGCCTATAATCCTAGCTACTCAGAGGCTGACCTCTCCGGATCACAGTTCAAAACTATCCTGGGCAGGGAAGTCCATGAAACTCTTATTTTCATTTAACCACCAGAAAAATCAGAAGTGGAGCTGTGGCTCCAAGTGGTAGAGTGCTAGCCTTGAGCAAAAGAGCTCAGGGACAGCACTGAGGCCCCAAGTTCAAGCCCCATTACCAAAAGAAGAAGAAAAAGGAGGGAAAAAAGCTAGGCTTTAAAATAAAATGAAATGTTTAAAATAAAATCTTTAAAATAAAATGTTCCCTTCTAATAACAGAACTAACTCTAAAATCCTTGAAGAATAATATAAAATTTTAAACAGATTTTTTTGAGAGAAAAGATTTGTAGCCAAAAGGCACTATGGAATTAGTCTTATTTAATGCACAGTAAAACTTCTGTCAAATTCTACTTTCTTTCTCATTCTTTTTTTCTCCCTTCTTTTTTCTTCCTTCCTTCCTTTTGTCCTTCTTCCTTTTCCTTCCTTCCTCCCTCCCTCCCTCCCCCCTTCCTTCCTTCCTTCCTTCCTTCCTTTTTTCCTTCCTTCCTTCCTTCCTTCTTTCCTTCCTTCCTTTCTCTTTCTTCCTTTCTGTTGATCACGGGGTTAGAACTCAGGGTCTGGGCAGTGTTCCTGAGCTCTTTTTGCTCAAGGCTATTGCTTTACCAATTTAAGCCACAGCTGCCGTTCCAGTTTTCTGGTGGTTAATTGGAGATAAGAGTCTCATATTCTTTCCTGGCCAGGCTGTCTTTGAACCCTGATCCTCAGATCTTAGCCTCCTGAGTAGGTAGAATTACAGGTGAAATTCTATTTTTTGTAAGTGTCCTTTTCCAAACTCCAGTACCACCTTTCCCACCCTACTCCTCATTGGACTCTTTGTCCACTCTTCTCTCTTACACTCACTTAGAATGTTCAAGCAGTTCTTATTGTTATTTTATCACTACCCCAAACAACACAATGAAGTCTTGGTTTCCAAATAGCTGTGCATTCTTCTTCCTTAAGCAGTGGACTAAGAAAGAAAAATCTGTCATTCAGTGTTTTTTTTTCTTGTTATTAGCACTCCTTACAAATCAAGCTTCTAAATCCTGTATCTATTTGCTAAGTCTACTCAGCCAAAAAAACAGAGTTTGAATGATTATCTTGGAGAACAAATAATGCTCACTAGACAGTTAAAGCAATGACTATGTAACCTCAACTTATTAAAATTACTGAGATGTAATTAGGTACCACAAAATTATTTTCCCCAAGATAGCTAACACATTTGAACCCAATAAATGGCAAGATATGAACCATTTCTTATCCATCATCCACCTATTCCAAGGAATCTAAGCTAAAATAGGAAGTTTAAGTCTAAAATTGCTGTACACAAACATACAAACAAGTTATATTCATTGAGAAGATGTGTTGATTGCAAAAGTATGGGTTTTATCTCTGGAAAATAATAAATAATTCTCTCCCTATCTACATAAACACATTTGGCTTAGACAGGTTGAAATCAACTTGGTAATACTGCTAAAGATGAGAGATGTTTGGTAACATTAGAATATCTACAAGAAATGGTCATTTGAACTTCATATTCTGTCTGGAAATGAAACAGGTTAACTTTAGAGGTTAAAATACAGACAAGGATAGGAAGTAATAATTCAAAATTTGATTACTTAATTAACATTTTTAAGGACAGCAATTATTTAGCTCTTTAGCTACAAAGTCCCCTCCCCCTTCGCTTCAATTAACTCAGTTAATTCTTTAGGCATTCACAAGACATAAAAGAGGTCAGATGTCCTTGGCTAATTATGTGTTTAGCTAGCTAAGGTTACCAAGTAAGACTCAGTTTGTGGAGTTCTTGCAGGGGAAGACTTACCTGTGACTTATACCCTGGTTTCCTTATAACTTATTAGATGTGGACCCTGGAACAGTGCTTCTCCGGAAAAACCCATCTTCCAGATTCCAATCATATGGTAGCTCAATTAGAGGCAAAGAACCTCAGGACAGGATGGATTGGTAATTACATGTTTGCTCAATGTCTAACCTAAAAGTCTTTCCTGACACAGTTCCATGTTCCTGGTCTATTTTTGGTACTGAGGTCTCTGGCTCTCACTAGACTTTATTTTGGCAACTGGCTGTAGTCTCTAGATCATGTGTATGCTTATTTTACCATCTGCACATGAAGAGATCCTGATGTTTTAAGTAAATTCATGCTTTAAATATAGTACATTTACTTGTAAAGAATGTAGAAGTAAAGAAGCAAATGACAGTACTGCAGTGTACATTTTACCATCCCAACATATGGTGTAAAAAAATTATAGGCTAAAATGCTCTATGAAGTTGCTATTAAAGAAAACATATATCCTTGGGTTGTTTGACTTTATCAGTGGTGGGATTTGAATTCAGGCCCTTGCATTTGTTCGGTTGACTTTCATATGGCTGGTGCTGTCCCACATACGCCTCCCATCTTGTTCCTCTTTTTGCTGTTTATTTTGGAAATGAAGTCTCCTAGATTTTTTTCTGTGTAGAGTGGCTTCAAACTTTAATCCTCAGATTTCAGCCTCCTCAGTAGCTAATGTTGCAGGTATTAGGCACTGGTGCTTGGCTAAAGAAAAATATATTCATGCATGATTTCATTTAAATAGGACCTTTAGTGTTCCTGGCTTATATTTATATTAGGATTCACCTACAATGCACTTAGAACTTAGAATCATGACTAGGAATTCTAAAAAGTTATTCATTATTCTGACCTAAATTATATCCATTTTTTGTGGTTTATTCCAAAAATTGTTCATGAAAGAAAAAAGTTGAGTATAAATAATGTGATTAACTCGTCTTCACTGTGGGTTGGCTGAGGCAGCTATGTTATTGTCATATTTATTGTACTCTATGTATTAATATTTCCTGGAAGTTGGATTTCAAATGGTTATTAATGATGATCATTAATTTGTATCAGTTTATTCATCCTGGACCTCCCTGAAGTAGTCAACATTATTCCTTTATAAACGTTTCTTTTCCTATGGAAAATTTGTGAAGAAAAGTATCAAGTGAAAATCAAACTGCCAAAAAGTAATAAAACAATCTTTCATGCTGTGTGTGTGTGTGTTTGTGTGTGTGTGTGTATGTGTCCAGTCATGTGTGTCCAGTCATGAGTTCTGAACTCTGGGCCTGGGCGCTGTCCCTCAGCTCTTCAGCTCAAGGTAAGTGCTCTACCACTTGAGCTACAGCACCACTTCCGGTTTTGTAGTGGTTTATTGGAGATAAGAGTTTCATGGACTTTCCTGCCCGGGCTGGCTTTGAACCGAGATCCTCAGATCTCAGCCTCCTGAGTAGCTAGGATTACAGGCCTGAGCCACCGGCGCCCGGCTTTTTTTTTTTTTGGCGGGGGGGTGGGGGGTGTCTGGTCATAGGGCCTGAACTCTGCGCTGTCCCTCAGCTCTTCAGCTCAAGGCTAGCACTCTACCACTTGAGCCACTTACGGCTTTTTTCTTTTTGCTTATGTGGTGCTGAGGAATCAAACCCAGGGCCTCATGCATGCAAGGAAAGCGCTCTACCACTGAGCTACCTTCCCAGCCCTAATCTTAGCTTTTATTAGGACAATGTGGAAAATGAGCAGAATTCAAGGTTCTAATGGTATTATTGTCAAAACATAGAGAAGTCCATGGGAAAGTTGTTCTCATAGAATTGTATGACTTTGACACTTCCACTGAAAAAGAACAGAAAGCAGAACATTTATGGCTTACATTTACTGGACTTTCAGTGGGCATATGATTGATGGGTTGGTTCATTGTTGGAAATTTTATACAATGACTTTCCCTTTAGAACACATCACTGTGTTGTGAATCTGGTCATTTGTATAGATCAAATTATGTCTCCATTTATATGAGGACACAGTCTGCCTCCCATTTTCTAGAACTAAATTCATGTTATTGTTTTTCCTCAGACAGATTACAATATCTAAGTACTATGCTATTTATATTTGTGGTTTAATGCATCTTCTATGTGTTAGTAGTATATCAAAGATATTCTGAAGTCATAGGGAGAAAACTGTACTCTCTATGTGTGGTTTTATGGAGAGGTAGAATACACTAGTATATTACTACCAAGTATCAATTAATTTCAGATCTTGATAGATTAATTACTAGCTCCCTCAATTATGCTATAATTATTTGCTAATGTGTATACCTTTATATGATTGATGTGTACATTGTCTCAAAGATAGTCTGGACAATACTGTTTTCCTCAAATAAAAGCAAAAATGTCTTAAAAGATTGATATATACAGATTCAAAAACTGTATTATTTAAGCTCAAATATAGAACCAAAATTGTTTAGGAAGTTTTGTCTGGGTGTTATAATATGTTGACTAACAGTGAAGTCTATGATAACTTGTATAGTTTCCAAACTGTCTCTTTTTTAGAACAGATACAGAGGAAAAGATTCAACTATTTCACTAACTTGATTAACCCCAGACATACTCCAGTTATAACATAAGACAAAATTCAACCCCAATACCGAATTTCTTTAAATAAATGAAACCAAACTCAAAGTGAACAGTGTTTTTTGGAGCTGTAATACTAAATCAGAGGAAAGTCACCAAAAACAGAGTGCATATCTTTACAGTTTACTTGTAAGTGAAAATACAATCTTTGATTTAGTCTATACATTTGTCCTTATTAGATACAGTTCCTGTTTTGTTCTTAGAGACTCATTTCAAATAGTAGATGTTCAAGTATCACATGAAAGATTTAATAGATTCACTTTGATCGAATAGTGAATTGTGGTGGCAGCCACTTCATGTTGAATATATGAAAAAGGAAGAACATTTTAGCTGTACTTTAAACTTCAATTTCTTCCTACCAAAATAACCAGAGATATATTCATTGATCATAGAGAACAATGACAACAAAAAGCTATAGCAATGTAAAGAACGAACAAACCCCATGCTGAAAGTTTTACTAAAGTTGTACAGTGTAAACCTACAGCTCACATGTGGGATATGTGGGTCACACAAGCAGGATTGGTGTTCCCGTAACATTACAACGTGGTATTCTCCCCCTCGGATTCACTCTGGATCCTTCTCTAAGAAGCTATTTTCTACAGATTGCAGCTACATGATTTCCCGATCTTCTGACTGTCAAGAAAGCAGTTGGAAGAGGAGGAAACAGTGGGGTATTTTTTTCCCTGAGCACTTCCTTGCTGAACCCTACCTTGGAAAAAATCTATGTTCCTCTACCTGTAGTATGGCTTCTGTTTAGTGGTTTCTTCCAATTCTAGGACAGTTAATTCTAGCTATGACTTCAGTTTGTAGATATGTATGCTAAATGACATTTGCTATGCATGTAAATTCTGAGGTTATGTTTATATAGCTTCAGTCTTCAGGCTAATTATTATGACTAGTAAACATCCTCAGGCAGGAATAACAATTAATGTTCTTATAAACAGCATATTTACACTCTTAATCTCAAAAGTAAAATTGTTAATTGCTAATTACAGCCTTTTATCCTCACTGGAAATTTTAGAAAAAGAAAATACTTGCTAAGTTTAGTTTCTTAATATGAAATGCAAGACAATATTCAAGCATTTCTGAAACATAATTATATTTGCACTATTACTTCCATATTAATTATTAGCTATGGGGCAAAACATTAAATCAAATATAATATAAATTTGACAGCTAATCTTTGCTAGTACAAGTGTTTGCCAGTGCTTAGTCTTTGCCTGTGGTATATATAATTATATACCACATAAAACAGGAATAATAAATAACCAAAGAAAGTATATTTAATTAATTAGAATGGTATTTTGGTCTCTAACCACAGATTGACTGGTCCACTGCTAGAATAAACATTTTCTGAAAACTATTGTTTCAGGGCTGTGTTTATTACTGGGGAAAGTTCAGAAGATTTCATGAGAATCACACTCTGGAATCTAGAAGATTCCTTGACAAATGTCACAAGCAGAGTTAAGTGTTAACTGGAAATAATAACAATGAATGTTTAGATCTCTTAGTTCTGATTCAGTCTTTCTTGTCACAAAACTTCATTCCAGTGATCAGTAACTCACTACAGAGCCAACCAGATATTATTATAACCCGTGAGAAATGGAGTTACCATGTATTTTCAACAAATAGTTCATTTTTACCTTAGATAATCAGTAAGGTTTCAGGCTCTTTAAAAGAAGTTATGAATAGTCAATAAATAAAAGTACAACACTATCCACCCTATGGTATTTCACTTCGGAATCTATTTTATAGCCAGTCTTCATATTTTGGGATGATGCTGTAAGAATCCAAGCTAGATGCTTCACTTCGTTGCTTGCTACAAACTTTAATAATAATGTGTCTGTGAGTCACAAGTCTGTTGGAAGACTATGTGTCATAAAGTCTCACCTCCTAAATTCATTCTAAACCCAGAAGCTAAATTCAGCACAGTTTGTAGATTTCTAGACTTTTTTGGAGTATGCTGAAGAGATTTGAGGAAATAAGAATAGAATACAAAATAAATGTTCTAGGTTTAGACTGGCAATTCTTAGATGGATTAATATGTCAAGTGAAAGATGTAAGAAGAGGATGACTAAAAAATTTTGGCTCTGTTAAATAGAACTAGGATATTAATGGATGATACAATTAATTATTTATGACTCAGAAGAGGCCAAGAATTGGAAACAAGAAGTTTTTCTTTGTTGTTATTTTTAATGTACTATGTGATTTCCTTTTTCATTTGTGTATTTTTTTATGGTTTATTCCCTGTTGTCACTGTATTTGATTTGGGTATCTTGGGTATTATATATACATTTATCTGAATTAGGGAAGGGAAGGAGAACAGCAAAATGGTGAGACAAAGGACAAAAAGCGAACCAATGCAACAGCAATACTCAGAAGACAATATGTTGGAAGTGATCTGTACAACTTGTGGAGAGGGGATTACAGGGGAAAAGGGAAAAGTGGAAAAATAATGAGGGAAGGTGTAACAAGTTCGGCAGGAAATGTACTGCCTCACACATGTAACTGTCACCCCTCTGTATGTCATCTTGACAATAAAATTAAATGATAAAAAATAGATAGATACAGCTTTGCTAGACTGCTTACTTCTAATCAAGAGAAATGGGAATTGTTTTAAATGTCATGAGATAACTAATGATAACATTTTTATAAATGTTTTTGTTATTTATTTTTCTAAGAATCACAAAAATAACTATCATCCAGTCTCATCCAGCTTCAGATAATACAATTGGAAGCCTGGAATTTATCAATAAATGTGTAAATAAAGAAATAAGGAACATTTATTTAGGCAATATTCATTCAATCAGTTTCAAGTTCTTGACAATTTCTTCACTAGATTCCTTCAGATTTATGCAACATGCTCCTCCCCTTGAGCTCAACCAGACAAACATGATGTAAAATTGTTTATCCTTTTGATATTTACTCCCTTACCATCTCTGATTGAGATACTAGCAGGGTGAACCCAATTTTGTCCATCTGATTTAATATCAGCTTGGCTTAGCTTCAAGTTGATTCTGTGCTTCCTGGTAGCAAGATGAAAGGAACCTTAGAATAAATTACACTGTTTTCATGTTTCTTTGGTTTTTTTTTTTCCCCCAAAGAAATCTACAACTAAGCTCTTTGGTAGAACACGTTTTTCCTAATACAACTTCTAAAATTATAACTCTTCTTATTGGGTTTTTAATTAAGGACATTTATATTTTCTTTCTGTAGCATTGAGGAAATTTAGTGCCATTTCACTGTTTTACCTTTGGTGATAAGGATAGAAGCCCAGGACTTGTCATGTTAAGAATTTGCTCTACCACTGAGCTACACTCACATCCACCATTTTAACTTTCTACTAGTTCTGAGTTCCCTGGAGAAAAGAAAAAACATACTGCAATATCTCTTTGTCATCTCTGAAACACAAAGCTATTTGAATATTTCCTTTATTATGCTGTATTAGATTTTCATTAACAGAGAACTCTTACAAATAAGTTTTGAGTTTTGAGCAAGATCACACTGTGCTAAATAATGGAGTAGAGGAGTGCATCAAACAGCTTGACTTCTGCTGACTTTTACTTAAGGGGGTGAAGCATTTTAAATTAGACAATGTTAGTATCGATGAAACATGCAGAGGAGGGGAAATAATTTAAAGGCTTCATTCCATTTAGAGAGTTAGATAAATTGATTTAAAAATAAAGCACTATTACCTGGAAATTAAAAAAAATGATTCTTGTATGGTCATGGAGAGAGTAGAAATCGGGGCAATCATTTTAGAAGGCAATTTGGTAATGGCTAACAAATTTACAATGGTAGACCTCATGACCTAAGAATTATGCCTGTTGAGAAGATAAACTTGTAAAGGAAGTACATCAAAATAAACACATAAGAGTATTCTTTACAGTGGGAAAGAAAAAGCTTACAAAAGGAATCTAGATATATAACAAAAGAGAGTATAGCTAAAGCAAATGTTCACTCATTTAGTAGAACATCCTAAGCTTCTTCAAATTGTGTATGTGCTAATTCTAAATTCAGTGATGTGAGAGATGGATTCAAAGGGAAATAAGTCAGACATAATACTATTATTATGTCTCTTTGGTATAATCTTAAAAACAGACATATACACTCTTAGGTTTGTGTAAATACATACATATATATATATATATATATATGTCAATTGATCAATTTACATATTTTTAAAAGCAGATGCAGCTGATCTATTGGGATGACCTAGATGTTAAAAGTTGATACATAACTCTTGGTTTCTTGTGGGGTGTGTTACTAGGTAATAGTGAATATGAAGGTGCTTTTCTTTTTCTCATAGATTTCTATAAAACATTTCTAACCAACTATATGCCATACTTTTACTTGACCCTATCAGGGCAGCTGTTCTTTAAGAAGTTGGTATTAATATTTTATGAAATATTTAAAGACATAGTAAGATACTAAGGTAATGAGGCATAACAAACAAGAATTTTCAGGACATCAATCTAAATTTTCATGTAGTATTTAAAGCATAAACAAGGATCAATATCCTGGCCACTTTCCTTTTAATTGATAGTGTATCTCCTTAGCTGTGTGAATGATAGGTCAACTTGGTGATGGATGGAGATGGATATTTACAATCAGCTTTCACAATTGTTTTCCTAGATCGTGGTAAAGAATACACTACAAAACAAAGCTCCTAGCTGGGTGCTGGTGGCTCATGCCTGTAATCCTAGCTACTCAGGAGGCTGAGATCTGAGGATTACGGTTCAAAGCCAGCTCGGGCAGGAATCTCCCTGAGACTCCTTTACGGTTCAAAGCCACCTCGGGCAGGAATCTCCCTGAGACTCCATCTCCAATAAACCACTAGAAAACTGGAAGTGGCGCTGTGGCTCAAGTGGTAGAGTGCTCACCTTGAACTGAGGAGCTGAGGAACAGTGCCCAGGCCCAGAGTTCAAGCCCCACGACTGACAAAAAAAACCCACAAAACAAACAAACAAAGCTTCTCTGGACATGCATTCATACTTAAATCCAAACTGGATTCAGAATGGAGGGGAAAATGGGAGTGAATTTCCCATAGACCACATAACTGAACAGAATATCCTCTAGTTTGAAGGCCATGACTGACTACCTTCTGCACTTACTTTTTATTTTAGAACTGAAACTTCCTGTGAATCCCTCTGTGTGTGCAGATCCTCGAATGCAATTACAGCCCAATAATTCCAGTCACGTGTTAAAATCACTGAAGACGTATATTTGGAAAACATGGGACTGGCGGCGTGAGCAGCTGTAAGCCATTCATTTCGAACTGTTCTAGCTGGCTGGTATCGTTCTATCTGGTATGCATTTCAGGAGACTAGAAAAAAAAATAGAAAGCAGATCTGGGAGATTGGGATGGGGGTTCAGGCTTGAATTTAGCTACTTAAAAGTTCAGTATCCCTCCTTAATAAAAAGTACCATTATTGACTTTATTCTAGACTAATTTAAATTTCTCCTGAAATAGTATAAAGATTTGAGTAAATTAGACTGTTACCTAGTAAGTTACATTAACATAAATTGAATTTAAAAGCTTAACAATGTGAGACTATAAAGTTTTAACTTCTACTTTATCCTCACCTGGCATCTCCTTAGTCTATGAACTTGGATGAATGAAATTTTTTCTATTAATTTTTTTATTGCTCTCAGCATCTAAGAATGAAGATGTCCAATATACCTCCAGGAAAGTGATTTTTAAGATGTAGGTAAATTATAGGGAAAACTAGAGCTTTTAATTTTCATATCTAAGACATAAATGAATTTTCTTCACCTAATTTTATAGTTATTAGCTAGTATTTCAGAAGTTAATAGTATGTGAAAAATCACATTCAGTTTGTGCTTATGTAGACTTCAAAAGTTAAAATACAACAATCTTTACCACCCATCAAATTAGATCAAAAGATGGCAGACTTTTGATGGAATTGTTATATTTTTGACACAAATACTATATTTTGACACAAGTGTATTTTATTTTTGATTGTATATATAATTTGCATATAGAAATATGCTATAGAAAAACAAATGTAGATTTTGGTATTATGCATAATGAAAGCCTATTTTGTTTCACTACAATACACAGTCTTTCCCAGAGTAAATTGTTTTAAGATTTTATTTTATTTACAAGAGTGAGGGGTATTATGTAGCCTCCAACAAGTGAAGGGTGTGTTTTTGTGTCTTCTTAGAGGCCTGGGCACTAATATAAATCTTCACATCTTTTCTTATAGAGGAAAATACAGAGCAGAGTTAGACATGTGGGAAAAAGGAAATTTTCAGAAAATATTTACTGTAATTTATATCACTTCTGTTGTAACCAAACTATCAATCTAAGGTTATGTATATTATGGCTATTGGACTTTTAAAAATATTTTTTTGATTTTTTAATGAAAATATATTTTTATTATTAATAAGCTTTTTCATTGTGAAAATATGGTACAGAGGGGTTACAATTACATGAGCAAGGTAATTTCTTATCAAGCATTGTTGCCGCCTTTGTTTTTCCCTTACCATCCCTGCCCTCCCATCTCCACAACTACACTCCCTCCACCCCTCCCCACCAAAGTTGTAAAGTTCGGTTTTCAGGATAGCATCTTGTACATTTCATTGTTGCAATGGATCCAGCTGTATCCCTATTTAAACAATTTGTTTTTTCCCTTCCCCTCCCCAAATTATACCAATCTCAAATACAGTGAAAACAGGGCTATCCCATGGGCCATGGGGGAGGGACATACAAAGCAACAAAAAAAAATCACATAGTACATTATAAATACATTAGAAACAATAGCAAGAAAAGAAAACCACTTGAGTCCTTATCCTGGGGTTTATTCGCCTAACATCAACTTATCCTACCTTTTCTGTTTGTCTCAGACATATACTAGATATTGCAAATAAGGGAAACCATGGGACCTATGTTTCTTTGGGCCTGGCTTACTTCACTTAATATAATTTTTTCCAAGTAGTTCCATTTCCTAACAAATGGGGCAATGTCATTCTTTCTGATGGAGGCATAGAATTCCATTGTGTATATATACCACATTTTCTTGATCCATTCATCTACTGAGGGGCATCTGGATTGCTTTCATATCTTAGCTATGGTAAATAATTCTGCAATAAACATAGTTGTTCTGGTAGTTTTAGTGTGGTCTTGTTTGTGATCATCTGGGTAAATGCCCAAAAGTGGGATTGCTGGGTCATAGGGGAGCTCTATGTGGAGTCTTTTGAGGAAACTCCATACTGCTTTCCAAAGTGGTTGAAAAAGTTTATACTCCCACCAACAATGCAGTAGTGTTCCCTTCTGTCCACATCCCCTCCAACATCTGTTATTGTTAGAGTTCTTGATTATAGCCATTCTAACTGGGGTAAGGTGGTATCTCAATGCTGTTTTGATTTGCATTTCTTTTATGACTAGGGAGGTTGAGCATTTCTTCCTGTGTCTATTGGCCATCCCTCTTTCCTCTTCAGAGAAGTTTCTCTTTAAATCTTTAGCCCACTTATTTATTGGACAGTTGTTTCTTTGAGGTTTTGTTGTTGGGGGATTTAATTTTTTGAGTTCCAGGTATATTTTAGATATGAGACCCTTGTCCATTGTATGGCTAGTGAAGATCTTCTCCCAATCAGTGGGCTTGGCTTTCTATTGATCTTGCTAGTTATTTCCTTTGCCAGGCAGAAGCTCTGCAACTTCATGCAATCCCATTTGTCCAACCTTTCTTTGATTTGTTGTATTTCTGGTCTCTATTAAGAAAATTTGGCCTGTGCCAAGGTGACCTGGGGTTTCTCCTATTCCTTCTTGTAATGTTTTCAGGGTGCCTGCTTTGACTGTCTTTAATTCTCTTCCTCTTGTCCCTGTTCACCCCCTAGTGGTGACACTAATAATTTGTAGAAAATGTTAAAGGAAACCAACACACTGAGGGCTGGATCCATCCAACAAAGTATAGAAGGGCTTTACAAAGCTTTTAGGTAATTTATACATTGTGTATCAATCCCAAATTATGGAAGACTAAAAATGCTATTTTATTTTTCTTTTAGGAAGCAAACAAGAGACCTTGCTCCACAGGAAATAATCGTTAGAGCTGAAGAACTATCTGTGATTCTCAAAGCATACGTATTAGTAACGTCCTTAACCCCTTTGCGTGCTTTTATTCACTCAACTGGCACAGTGTGGAGTCCACCAAAGAAAAAACGCTTCACTGTCAAGGTAAAGACGCCATTATTTCACATAAAGTACGCTGGAGATCAGTAAAGTGACTTGGGCTGCCATTTTCTGACCTTTCTGGTTATCAAATCCCTTTGAATAAAGATTGCATCTTTTTATTGCAGCAAGCAGAGATTTTCATTTAATAAGTTCAGGTTCAAAAATGAACTGGAAATATCTCAGTTCATTCAGGATCACAAAAGCTGTATTGTGCCCCCCCCCAACTCAACATTTTAGTTCTATCTGTTGACCTATTAGAGCTAATTCTTGTGGCTATACTATGGATTTTTTTCTTTCTGATTTTCCATTTATATAAGAAAAATTTAATCAATGCAACAAATGAAAGCATAATTCCCCCTTATGCTTTTTTGCTTCATCTTTAGGAAGCATAATGCCTATTTCATTACACCATTCAATATGGAATATTTGCTGAGCGAAAAATAAAGGTCTGGAGTGTGCCTCATATAGCATGACCTGGCATAAAGGAAAATGACCAAGTTTTCAGAGAACAGCTCAATAATAGCTCAGAAAAGTTTAGTTATAAACTCAGGTTAACTCAGGTGAGGATTAAGTTCTCATGACAACACAGAGGATAGAATTTAGGAAGCTTTGATTTTAGAGAATTCACTGTTCAGCAGACACAGGGAAAATGGTAAGAAACACAATGCACAGTGGCCCACATGGTATCAAGAGATTCAAGAATGTCTCAATTTGATTTCTTTGAATTCTTACATGAATTGCATTTTCAACTCTGGAAACCATTCCAGGAATGAAAAAAAAGTGAAAGACCTATTTAAGCACTGTTAGCTAAAAGATAATAGATAGGTTAACAGAGGTAGGTGTTATATAACATAATAAAATAGACAGCTCACATCTTAAGGAAATTGTATTGATGATGTGGGTTCTTACAGTTTTTTTATCTTAAAAACAATAGGTCCCATGGTTTCCTTTATTTGCAATAATTAGTACACATATAAGATAATCTTATCAGATGAGCTGAAAAACTCAAAAGTCATGTACAAATGACCATATAAGATGATGCTAAATGAAATGAACCCCAAAATATGGACACAAGAGGTCTGTCTTTATTGTTACTGTTTTACATGTGCGATGTGATTTTATTATTATTTTGTTGTTGTTTCCTTTGTATATTCTTTCCCTATTTCCCCTGTTGTCACTGTACTTGATTTTGATACCCTGCATCTTGTTTATACATATGTCTAATCTGGGGAGGGGAAGGGGAATAACAAAACGCTGAAACAAGAACACAGGATGACCCATTGTAACAAAGATACCCACAGGACAGCAGATTGGAAACAAACTTTACAACTTTGGGTGGCTAGCGAGGTAGGGAGGATAGGAATGTGGGAGCTGGGGAAGGGAAGGGGTAGTGGGACAACAAGGAAGGGAAGGGGTAACAATGATCAACAAGAAATGTACTCATGGCCTTACTCATGGAACCATAACCCCTCCGTAAACATCTTAACAATAAAATAAAATAAATCCCTCCCAAACAATCATCTATCTCATTTTTTTAATCAACATCTAAGTTTACAATTAATCTTGACAAGTGGAATTCAATCTGGCATCTTCCTTGTTATCTCCAACAATAGAGTAGCCTTTCACCTTTCCTCAAGAACAGTAATCCCACTTTTTGTTTGCTATTAGGCTAAATTATAGGAAATTGCTGATATTTGGTCAATTGGCAGAAAATATGGTTCAACCTAATGATTAAAACTCACAGGGAGATGAACATCATCATCAACAAATAATTGAGTGTAAATCAAAATCTCTAGTCTTATAGATTATATATGTCTTTCTGTGTGAGAGTCCTCTCATTGTGTCCCCATGTCTTTACTCCATTTTGTTTGTATCCTGAATTTAATTCTTCTTGTCCTCAAAAATCCACCATTACAAGAGTTTTTTTGTGTGTATATAGTTCATATTCTCATAGGAGAGGCATTTTCTTTGTAGTTTCTTTGTTTGTTGTTTTTGCCCATCTTGAGACTTAAAGTCTGGGCACTGTCTGTGAGCTTCTTTGCTCAGAGTTAGCACTCTACTACTTTGAGCCACAGTTCCACTCCCATGTTTTTAAATGTTTATTTTATTGTAAAGATGCTATACAGAGGGGTAACAGTTACATGAGTAAGGTAATGAGCACATTTCTTGTCAAACATTGTTACCCACTCCATTGTTGTTCTCCCACTATCCCTTCCCTCATCCACCTCCCTCATCCCCCCCCCAGCCCCGATGTTGTAAAGTTTGTTTCCAATATAATGTCTTGTCAGTATTATTGTTGCAATGGCTCATCATGTGTCCTTGTTTCAGTATTTTGTTATCCCCCTTTCCCTCCCCAAATTAGACAAATGTATATACAAGATGCAGCATACCAAAATCAAATACAGTGACAACAGGGGGAAGAACATACAAAGGAAACAAAAAAACATCACATAGTACATTAAAAACAACATTCTCTCACACTTAAATCTCAAAAAGTGTTCAGCTTTGATTAATTCTTTGAATATGGAGTCAACCAAGGCTCTCAACAGATAAACCTTATCATGAATATATTACTTTTATCATGTGATGAATGTAAGTTCCTATGCGTTAAGTGAAACTGCCTTTGAGCTCTGCTTTCTTTCCAGTTGGTGTCAATACAGCAATAGAAGCTGTGCCTCTTTAATATTAGTTTAGTTAGTTTTTAAATGCTTATTTTTCATAAATATGTTAGAATACTGTATAGTCTGGATTTCCAGAGAAATAGAATCAATATACTATGTGTATGTGATTATATATACGTATGTCCTTTTATGTACACAAGGAGACTGAACTGATAAGGGGATTTACATATTAGGTTATTGAGGTTTACAGCTCCATGATTGGCCATCTGAAAGACAGGGAACCATGAAAGTTGGCGGTGTAATTCTGTCTGTCAGGAGTCAAAGGTATTAGAGAAGAGACAACAGGGGTCAAATTTAAAAGGGCAGGGACAGTATCCCATGTCAAGAAAAAGGTACAAGCAATTTCCTTCCTATTTGTTTGCTCTGATATGCTTTCTTTTTTTAACCATCTTTTCCTGTTTCTCACCATACAGCTCAAATACACATTTAATGTATATCACGTTCAATGTTCACCATTCGTTTGACATGCATTCATGATTATGTTTATATTTTTCCTTATGTTTTTTTTTCTTTCTTTTATGGAGGGCGGGGAAACAGGTTCTTCCTATATAGTCCAGGCTGGCCTGTGTAACCCAGTCTGATCCTTTTGCCTAAGCTTCCTGAATGCTGGGATTGGAGGAGTGCACCACCAAACCCTGCTCTCTCTCTCTCTCTCTCTCTCTCTCTCTCTCTCTCTCTCTGAAATCATTTATCTTTTCTCTGCTCTCTCCAAGGCTTCTTTTGTCTAGTCTACTTTCCCTGCCCCATTTTCACAATGTAAAGTTTTTATTTCTAGTTGAGATCATTGTTTTTCCGTGTTGCTCCTTTTTTTCATTAAAAAGCAAACTTTATCAAGAAATTAATCATCCTTAAAACATCTTCTTCTACTTGCTTCTGGTGTGAATGATTTTCAATTTTGTACTTGAAGTGTTTAATCTCTGATTTCAAAATTTTTATTAATTAGTTAATTAATTTATTGCTTTTTTTGAGACAAGACCTTGCTGTATAGCCCAGGCTTGCTACAAGTTTTCAATCTTGAGGGCTTATAGATGTACATCCCTTATACCTTGTTTATTTTTATTCTTGAAATATTGGAAATATTGTTCTTTTTCCCTCTTTCTTCTTTGCCAAGATTCTGAACTTCCTATTTCTTTTTTGTAAATTTTATTTTATTGTAAAGATGCTGTACTCAGGGGTTACAGTGACAACATTTCTATTATTATTCTTTTGTTTTTCTCTTAGATTTTCTATCCTTTGATTTGCATTCTGGAAGCATTTTTTTTCTAGGAGAGTTCTTTGATCTTATCTTCCAAATGGTGAAGTTCTTACACTGTATCTGTCCTGCTATCTATCTGATCTCTTGTTTGCTGTATTCTAGTCATCTGTTTCATGATATATGTGTAGGATATTCCAATACCCTTTAAGTTAAGAACTACCTGCATTTTCTTTAAATCAATTAATTTGTGCTGCACTTCATCTTTATTCTTTATAACAATTTCTTTTCATATTGCATTTTGCTACTATCTTTTATTGTTACTGGCAGTATATGAATCATGCTTATCTTAACTTCCTACTCTGTCCATTTTAGTAGCATGATATGCTTTGCTCAATTTGTCTCTGTTCTCCCAAGATAGTTGTCCTTGCCCCATGTCCCCTATTTTCCTGTTTGAGCTTAAACTCTCTGTGGATATTGTTTATTCCAGCTGGTATAGCATTTGACAAAGGCTGAGAAGGAACTTCAGGCATTGTAGAACTACTTTGGGCTACTTTCATTAGTTCTCATGCAAGCTAACTTCTCTGACTAGAATTTCATCAGCTAGACAACTTGAATTTGGGGTCTGGGTCTAGTATCCTCTGTTTTGTCCTAGACAACACAAGGTAGAGGCAGGAGGAAAAACTGATTGCTTTCCTCTAGTTTGTTCTTTTTTCTAAGCCTCCAGATAGTCTTACCATTAACCTACAGAGGTCTATCTATCTGTAGTCATCAGCAGCCAGAGTAGCATTGAGAATCTTTCCAAACCATTTCTCAAGTTCATACCTCAATCTCATTTCTCCTGTGAACTACTATTTGGATATAAGCTCTTATTTTGAATATTTTAAGTATTCTTACTTTTGTTGTTTCTGTTGTTGTTTATTAAAGGCCATTCTACCTTCCACAAGGGAAGTTATCAGAAGGTATGATAAGCTTTTGGTGAGAGCATTTTTAGTGATTTCTTGAACACAAATCATGAAAAAAGAGAGCCTTTTGTGATATGATCTTTTTCATGTTTTCATGTCTCATTCACTAATGTGTTTCTTATTCACCATTTCATTTTTTATTTTATTTTTTGCCAGGCCTGCGGCAGATGCAAGTTGCATTTGTGGCACAAGAAAACATGAGGTTGTTGTCACTTTCATCCTGTTCTCCTGACTTATTTTTTCCAAGATCTAGCTCAATTATTCTGTGCTAGCACTGTTATCTGTTCTCAAAGGGAGGCAGAGCTAAAAAGCAAGGAGAAAAATTTTCTTTTCTGGGTCAAAGTTATGCTACGTGTTAAAGCTAAAACAAATAGACCATTCTCAACTGCTCAATCATTTGACTATTACATAAAATACTACTTCCTTCTGGTGTTTTTAGATATAAAAAAATACCCAGAAACTTCTCACTGCTAATATAGGACAAAACCAAAACCCACTTCAAAGAGTAACCATGTTATATCAGCATGCTATCAAACTACATTCTTAAATTTCACAGAATGTAATTTGTTTATGTGTATATGTGTCTGTGTTATGTTGAATTCAGAGGTGAAATTGCTTAGCTCAATCAGCGGTGATTTATGCACTGTTTAGTGAGGCAATCCTCCTAAACTGGTTATCAGTGGCCATTTATAGAACATTCTGGCAGCTAAAAGAGGTATGAAAGCAATAACAGATATAACTATGAGCTCATTTATTTCCAATTAGGTCTGCTGCAGAGACACTTTATCTCATAAAGCTTAGGGAAGAGAAGAAAAATATCAAGAAATGCAAATTTGAGAAATAATGAGTCTTTTATAACCTGGATTTTAAAAATTATTTAGAATTAAAATCTTAAAAAATCTAAGTGTTAGATATTTCCCAAGGTTGTTCAAATTTCAGAAGGGCTAGGTACAAAAACTTAAAGAAGGGCTGGGAATGTGGCTCAGTGGTAGAGCGCTTACCTTGCATGCCTGAGGCCCTGGGTTCGATTCTTCAGTACCACATAAGCAAAAATGAAAAAAGCTGGAAGTGGCGCTGTGGCTCAAGTGGTAGAGTGCTAGCCTTGAGCCGAAGAGCTGAGGGACAGTGCCCAGGCCCAGAGTTCAGGCCACACGACTGGAACCACCCCCCCCCCAAAAAAAAGAAGAAAGAAAAAAAGGAAAAAGAAAAAGAACAACAACTTAAAGAAAATTAATAGCAAATTTGATTTGCTACTGTGTCTTTTTAAAAAATCGCTGCAGTGGTGTTAGAACTTGGGATCTAATTTTTGCTAGGCAGGTGCTCTATCACTGAGCCATGTCTCCAGTTATTGTTTGTCCAGATTATTTTTTAAATCTAATTTTATTGACAAGGTGATATACAAAGGAATTACAGTTACATGCACAAGGTAGTGAGTGCATTTCTTGTTGAACTTGTTACCCCCTCCCTCATTTTTCTCCAACTTTCCCTCCCCTCCAATTCCCCTCCTCCCCCACCTCCCGTCAAGTTGTTCAGTTTATTTCTAACATATTGTCTTGTGAGTATCACTGTTTCATATCACTGTTTCATTGATTCGTTCTTTGTCCTTTGTCTCACCATTTTGTTGTTCCCCTTCCTTTCCCTAATTCAGATAAACGTATATACAATACCCAGGGTACCAAAATCAAATACAGTGACAACAGATGATAACCATAGGGAAAAAACACAAATGAAAAAAGAAATCACACAGTACATTAACAAGAACAACAAAGAAAAATCTCTTGTTTCCATGTCTTGAAGTTCATTTCACTTAGCATCATCTTATATGGTTATATGTATATAGCTATTGAGGTATTCTGCTCATCTCCTAGGACTATCCTAGACATATACTAATTATTACAAATGAGGGAAACCATGGGATCTATGTTTCTTTGGGTCTGACTTACTAACTTAATGTGATTTTTTCCAAGTCTTTCTATTTCCTTATGAATGGGGTGATGCCATATTTTCTGATGAAAGCATAGAATTCCATTGTGTATATGAACAGATTTTCTGATCCATTCATCTACCGAGGGGCATCGGTTTGGTTCTATATCTTAACTATGGTAAATAATGCTGCAATAAACATGGTTGTGCTGGTAGCATTTGAATGAATGCCCAGAAGTGGGAGTGCTGCGTCATAGAGGAGTTCCTCAACAGATTAAACATAGAGCTCTCCTGTCCAGGTTATTCTGAGATAGAGTCTCACTTTTTACAGATTTCACTGTCAACAGAGGGTACTACAAGGGAAGTGAAAGAAAGGTCTCCCAAAGTAGAGTGCCCTCAGAGTGCTCTAACAATGTCCTATACCTGATCTGCCTATTTTACATTTCCTGTTATAGCTGGAATGAAAGCAGATGCCACTCTGCCAGCTTCTTCTGTTGAAGAGCTCTGGCCTTGACCCATGATCCTCCCCATCTCAGCTCCACAGGTAGCTAAGATTGTAAATGTGAGCCACTAGAACATGGACTGGCTGTTATATCTTTTTATCTGAATTTAAAACAGCCATTTTTGCTGCGGAGAGTGAAATATCACTTTCTTGGTCAATATTATAAATCGGATTTTAAACCATATTTTATGCAACAAGATCTGTCTTCCTCAATGTGTAGAAAGGAAATAGTCACATATTTTTAAAAATCTAGTTATATCTGTTAATTCAAGAGTAGAAGGCTTTCCCAATCCATTCTAATTGGTCAAATGTATCCATATCTGTCTTTATACACAGATCATATAGATTAACTATAAGAAATGCCATCAATTTAAATTTGGTTCTTAGAGTAAAAAGTCACAAGTTATCATTTTTTTCCAGTGTAAATCACAGAACAAGAAGTTATCCAATAACAGAGAACTCTAATATCTGTAACTTTTTATCAAGCTTGAAATTTCTTTACCTTTTATTTAATTAAAATGTATTGCTGAAGTTGTTTGTAACTTTGGGCAGTAAAATGCCTTTACCAAAGACTTATTTTCTCTAACTGAAAGAGCATTTTTATGAAGTCATTATTACTTCAGTCATTGATATCTGATATCAGATATAACTGAAAATGATTTTGTATAAATAACCATTTGGATACATGAATCTTCATTGAATTGAATCAGAAACAGTGTAGTTATATAAAATTGTTTGACTCTATCCTTAACATTTCTATGTCAGACACCCTATTTTGCAATGACATATAAATTGCACGGGTAAATAGTGTGTGAATGATAATTTAGTTTCCAATATATGCAGTAGAGAGATGATATAATCTAGATTCCTGGGCAGGGTAACTTTGATCAGAAAAGGGCAAAAACAGAGAGATGCAGATATTCCTTCAAGCAGTATCTGTGAGAATCATTTTCAGTGCAAAGCCAAGTTAAAGCAAGTTCATTCACAGACACTCAGCCCAGCTCTAAATCCCCCGCTCCCCACTTGGGAGGAGGGGACAAGGGAGTGTGTCAGGGGGCAGGGAGGAGAGATGGAGGAGAACCCTTCTTCCATTCTTCCATCTCTTTGCACTTGGACTTTCCATTGTTATCAGTGCAACAGCTCAAGTGCCCAGAAGAGAGGGAGGAAGCAGCAAAGGGGTGAACATGCTTGTTTACAGCATCTCTCTTTTAAAAGATGCACCTATCACGTATCCCTTATTCATTGGGAAGCATGGCACAGTGGTAAGGTTGAAGTTAGCCTCATTTGTTGCCAGTATTTATGCAGTGCCTTTGATAATGTCAGGTGAGATCGCTCATAGATTCCCAGGATAAAAATGAGTAATGTCTTTGGAAGCAGTTATAAAGTTACAGTATGGTTTCTTAGCATAAGCAGTGTTCTGATCTTCATTTTATGTCTGAAACTGCAGACTGTGGAATGGACCTTGTAAAAGACTTCCACACAGAACATCTGGCCGGTCAGTCAGTAGGCCTGGGAGATTTATGTCCCAAGTAGAAAGAATGTGAATAAAAGTCTTCTCCCTAGAGTTTGTAAAAAAGAGTTGATGTATTACTTAGCCTACTCTTGCTGGGATTAAACTAAAAACTCGCATCAGGGTGCTCATTTAAATTCTGGTTTTCTATAGATAGAAATGGTAGATGACCAGCATATAAATAAATAAATCAAAGACAGATGCTGACTTAGATTAAAAGCAGAAACTTAAATTTAAGAACTGAAAACTGTAACTTACTTAGTCTGCCTACATTGGTGTTAATAATGATTTTAAATACATAGTTTCTCTAGAAACTTACAAACTTATAAGCTTATAAACTTATAAATGCCCAAGTTATTAAAGAACAGTATTTTAACATTATTTTTGCCTGTAATGTTGCTGTTGGTGGTAATTCTGTCTTAAAAAATAATTTTCACTCATTTGTTCATTTCCAACTTCATTCTATAAAAACTTGCAATATTATTTTGTACATGCATTAATTCTTAATTCTTGACTATTATAATTAGGAAAAATAGTATTCATTAATCACGGTCAGGTTTCTTTTGTGAGAAATGGCAATTCAAGCAGATGACCTTAAACTTCAGTGCAATCAGCCAAGTGTCTGAAAACCTCACAAAATGCCTGTCAGGTGCTTAAAACCATGTTGATTAATGAACAAATGTCTGTTATCATCATTTAAATTAATGGTTTACTATTGATACTAACATTTAGGAAATATCATTTAAGAGTATATTCTGCAACAGAACATTATGATGAATTTACATTTATCATTTTGCTCATTTGAACATTTACTATCTTCAAAACTAATGCAATGAACTGAAAGGTGTATGTACAAAGAATTAGCTGATTTTATCTTAGTCTGTCTTTTGATGATAATATTACAATACCACAGACTGGGAAAATTATAATGAAGGTAAGTTTATTTTTGGCTCACAGTTGTAATCCTTTTTTTTTTTTTTTTTGTAGTGGTGCTTGGCTAGGCAGATGATCTACTACCTAACCTATTTTCCCTGACCCTTCTTGCTTTAGTTATTTTAGAGATAAGGTCTCCCATTATTTTTCCCCAGTAGGCTTAACCTGTGATTTTTCTATATACACATCCCCCATGGCCAGGACAAAAGGAGCATACGACTGTGCCTAGCCATTTGTTGAAATGGGGCCTTCAGAACTTTCTTATTAGGCTTGCCTAGAACTATGATCTTCCCACTCACATCTTCACAGCACCTCCCAATGGGAATGAGGCTTGAACACATGTTTCAGAGAAGACAACTCATAATGAAATCAGAGCAGATATGTGTGATTTATGTGTGTGAATTCATTTATAGTATATCATGTGCTATATGCATATATGTGCATGTGCATACAGAACAACTTTTGAAAAATCTCCATATTTTAGTTTATAAATGTAACATGTTTATTGTAAAGATGATATGCAGTGGTGTTACAATTCTATCCTTCAAGCAGGTGTTTACTTTTTATTTATTTATTTTTGGTAGTATTGAGAATTGAGTTCAGGGTCCTCTACCACTTGAGCTATGCCAGCCAGTCCTTTTGGCTTTAGTTTATTTGGGGATGGGTTCTCAAGTTTGTTTGAGGGGTAGAATTGTTTATCCTGGCTTAAACACTGAACTGAATAGCACATGGTACCATATATATATATATATATATATATATATATATAGGCTTTTGTATCCGTTAACAATAAATTTATAGCAGTGATACTTAATGGATTCTATGTTAAAAAATGAACTATATAATTTGTGGGTGGGGAAAACTGTAGGGAGGGGAGGGGAAAAAAGCAAAGGGAGGGTGACACTACCCCAAAAGAAATGTTCTCTTCCCTTGACTTGCATAATAGTAACACCTCTGTGATCCTCCTGTCTTTGCTTACTGCATAGCTGGGGTTACAGGTGTGCCTATTATCATTTCTGGAGGGTGGAAACATTCCACCTTGTTTTGTGCAGCTTTTTGAGATGTATGGTGGGCTGTTGGTATCACAGCCACAGCAGTGCATAAGAGCACAGAACTTCTTGCTCCTGTCGAACTGTAAGTGAGCACTCATTTACTAACCTTCCCTCATCCTAGTCATTACTTCTTTAATCAGTGAACCAGCTGAGCAAGAAATATGTTCAGACATAGCACATTTTTTACCCTTTTTACGTTCCCTTTGTATGATAAAGATGATCTTTGCTTACTGGACTTATGAGTTAAGGCAAAACTTTAGGCAAGTTTCCTGAATTTCTACTCAGGCACCTTTTTAATTTAAAAAATGTCTATCCCTAGATTTTGGCATTATCACCGTCTAGGGTAATGTTGAATATCAAAAAACAGGAAAAGTTGACCTGCCTAAATGTTTTGAAATCCTTGAAAGAAGACGGGGTGTTTGCTGTTTATTTAACTAGAAAGCAAGACTTTAGTGTTAGGCAGAAGGAAGAGAGAAAAATGGCTTGGGACTCCAGTCAATGAATAGTTGAAGAGAATAACACATCATAAATAGTAACTCCCTTACCAGGTGATTTGTGAATAAAATGTAATAATGGTAAAAATGAGAGAAGAGGGAAGTGAATGTCCATAAAATAATTCTGTTAATGCATTTTGTTACAGAAAACGTACTCCTTGGAGGAAGACAAATGATATTTACTTTCTTACTTAGGGTAGAGTAACAAAATTAGTTTTCACTAGTACAAGCTTGTTACATGTTTGTCATTTTTAGCATTTCTATTAGCAAGTTTCTTTTATTTGTCTGTCTTAAAGGCTGTGACAAATTCTAAATATAAAATGCCCTCAAATATGCCAGCTAGGTAAAACTGACTTGTCTGCTAAAAAGACAGACTTTGCTCCCTTCAGAAGAAAATTTGACTTGCATTTGTCTTATGTGATTTATGGATTGTGGGTTTAGAATGAAATACAGTCTTTTTCCCTCCCATATATTAAAATGTGGCTTCAAATTTGGAAGAAACAGCAATTTTCTGTTACCAAGGAAACCAACATCAGTTTCTGAAGCAAAAAAGTTACAGTATTGCCCTCACGTGGTTATCCTTAGTATTACATGAAGGGCCTGAGCTGACCAAAGACAGACAGACAGACAGACACACAGACACACACACACACACACACACACATGAAAAAAGAAGAAAGGAACAAATGATTAAACAGCAACACTGTAATATTCTGTTTCCATTGCAATATATTTTAAGGAGTTATTTGATCATTTGTAATTGTTGGAAGAAGATTATACTGCTAAACAGACATTCTGAATGACAATAATTTTTCAGTGCAATTTCACTTGCTGATGCCACAAAATTATTTGGGATGATTGCAGCATTTATCCATGGTTGGATGTTCTTTTTCCATTTAAGAAAACGTTTCAGCACACAAAGGTTTTAAAGTTATTGTAAAGTTAGTAATGACATTTTAGACTCATGATATAAGATGGTATTACTTTTATCCCTGTACATTTGTATTGCTTCTTTTGATTTCATTCTGAACCTCAGATCTATTGGTAATACCAGTTCCTGTGAATTATATAAATGGTCTAACAATGTGGAATAAAAATCAAGATCTATCGCTCATTTCTCTGAGTGCTGCCTAGGCAGACAGAGCAGGGCTCTTTCCCAGATTCTGCTTGCACACACAGTGCCCTCTTCTGCACCTGCCTCACTGGAAAGCCCTATTTCACTACTTGCTTAGTTGTACCTCTGCAGCATCTGCAGGTGAGTTCCTCCTACAGGATGTGGCCATTCTCTGAACTCCCTGCTGATTCTCACTCCACCCTCTGTCTCTTACAATTGTTCTCTCTCTCCCCAAGCCTGTGCAGCCAGTTCTTCAAGCTCCATAAAGTAGGTCTTTACATTTTTTCCGAAATGGACTGAAAACAGGAAATGGAAGTTCTAGTGTCTGTATATGTACCCACAATATGTCTCCTCCTTAATATCAACTTTCCCAGGCTTGGGATCTGCTTGCCTAAATTCCAGTAGTTCAAGGCCCCTTAGCACCTTTGAAAAGAAAGACTATTTCAAACAGATGCATGAGTATAAAATTCTAGTAGAATAATTTCTACCAGATTTCTTCCCAGGTATATTTGAAAAGAGTGAGAATGTAGCCGTGTGCTTGATTGCCGGTTCAGCTACATGAAGAATAAGTAGTCAAGTCCTAGAGTCAAATCATTATCTCTACTCAGGAGGCACAGAAGAAAACATTATGCTAAAGAAATATATTTCAGCTTCATGCTTTCAAGGGGCTACTGTTAAAGTAAAAAGAAATGTGATTTAAAATCTGAATAGGACAATGATGACTCCTTTCAGGCTGAGCAATAAGCAAATATTCCATTACATTTGTACTCTAAGGAGAGAAAAATAAATCACTGATGTGAGGCTATAGTATTGGATATTCAGGACCCAAAAGAAAACCCTCAAGGTACCACCACCTTAGAAGCTTAGGAATTAGATGTATGGTACCAAAGAGATGGGCATATCAGGAGGCTGAAAAGATTTGTGTTTGTTTGTTTGATCTTTTCAAACTGCTATGCTAATGAAAAAAGATTTTTGTGACAGGGTAAAACTTAAATATCAAAACAGGAAAGTATTTAAATTAGAAGGGAATAGTGTCTTCCTTGATGGTTTTATTCTTAGAATAGGAGGATTTTTCAAATGGAGGAATGTCCTTTACTAATGAAGGTATAGAGACAAGATGATTTCCTCACAATAAGTTGGTGAAAAATTAATGCATTTAACCTACATTGTCTGCCATGTATATAAAGTTTTGTTTGCTTTTAAAATTTGATCTCGGAGCCAAAAAGAAGGGAAAGCAATATTGAATATTTCAGTGACCATTCAAAATTAATCCAGCTCAGTTGTATTCTAAAACTGTTTATAGGATATATAATATGTGTTTGGCAATGTACAGAGAGGCCCAGAGAAATAATAGTTTTTTAAATGTAATGGAACTTATCCATGTGAGACATACATATTTATAACTAATACAGGGTGGAATTCAGTAGGCCATTCTGAGTTGCTAGGATAGTAAAGAGTAGGAGAGACGTGTTCTTAATGTGGAAAGTGAGGTTGATTTTACAGAATGAGGTTGATTTTACAGAATGGATGCCAGCCATTGTGAACTGGAAGATAAATGGGCTGATTTGGAAGATGGGGAAGACAGAAACCACACAAGGAGAAGCATACATTACAGTCTCGGCACTATGGGCTTCTTCATTCAGCTAAAATGTGGATGTGGATGGAAGCTGGAGAATTGTAGTGTGGCCTGAAGACAGGTGTACCAGGGCATACTAGGATCTGAACCTGGAATGTCCAAAGTCTTGTGTGTTGAAGGCTTGGCCTCAGCAAAGCAGGGTTCTAGGATGGTTGAATGGTGAGGCCTGCAACCTTATCAATGGATTGATTCACTGATGAGTTAATGGCTGAATGGACTATGGGGACTGTGGATACTATAGAAGGAGGGTGGAGGTAGAGAAGTGTAGGTCATTAAGTGGGCGTCCCCATGAAGACTGAATTGTGTCCCTAGCTTCTCCTCCCTACTATCTCCTTCCCTCTTTCTCTGCCCCCTCCCATTATTCATCCCCTCTCCTTCACAACTTTCATGAGGAGGAGAGCTTTGTGTGACCCACCACAGGCTTCTACCATAATGTTCTGCCTCCCCACAGCCCAGAAGCAACAGAGCCAAGTAACCACAGAGAGAAACCTCCAAAACCATGAGTCACAATAGGCCTTTCCTCCCCTTGTATTGTTTAGGACTGATGTTCTGTCATAGTCAAGCTAAAGGAATTAAGAAACATCTTTTAAGCTGATTTTCTCATGTATTTGGAGACTAGGAAGGAGAACAGAACGGGGGCGGGGGGGGGGGAAGGGGAGGGAATGTGAGGTCGTGTGGAGTGGTTGAGAGCAGACATGGTATCTTAAGAATCAAAGCCCACTTGAATTTTATGGAACATTAAATACAAAATGCTTGTCATTTTATACTTCTGAACATATTCTTAGGGGTGGTCCCATTCGAAACTTTTAAGGAATTTAAGATAGAGTGATATATTCATACCCATTCTAGGTGAGGAAATGAAGAGCTATGATCTAGCAAAGGTGCCAACACTCATGAAAAACAGCAAGGAATCAAATTCAGAGTTCCAGGGAATAGAGTCTGTCTTATTACTCCTGGATAACTTGCAGTGCCAAGAAATCAGGTGCATTTCCTCAGGTGGAGAGATGACACAGAGCTCCATGGCTGAGGCTTGCTCTCTACATTCAGGTTTGCTCTTCACCTTATCACATGCTTACCAAATCAATTGGGGGAAAATTGCTTGAAAACACTTCTGGTAAAAGTAAGTGTGGGTCTATTTCCCAAAGTTTGTGGGACAATTGCAAAACCTAGAGGCATTCTTCCCTGACATTTCTTTGCAAATGTCTTTGAGTTTTGGCTTTCATTCAGTTAAACCAAGGCATTACAGTTAAACCAAGATATCTGTAAGTTAGGTGTCTTGAAATTCCAGTTTGTTTTCCCATATGCAAATAAAAGGTTTTGGTTATATGACATAAGACTGGATGAGCAATTAGGCTTTTTATTAGTTGAACAATATTTAAGAGCTTTATTGATACTTGTTGAGTTCTCACATAAAGCAATGAATTTATAGCAAAACGGTAAAAGAACTATTTTTTGTTTGTTTATTTGTTTTTGTTTTTAATACTATTTTGTCCTTGAGTACTGGGATTTCTGTGCTTCATGAGTAGCGTTAGTGCATGACTCAAATTGAATTTTGTAAAGATGCTTCAGGAACAATGGAAAAGGAAATGGTCAGTTTTAGGGAACTCTGTGTGACTTCTCAGTGCACAGGAAAGCACTGATTTGAGGTAAAGAAGACTAGCATTCTGGGTACCTACATACTTAATCATGAGCTTTTAAATTATTTATAATAGTTACATGCTCATTTCATATATCATATAAAGCAACAAATTTTGTTTAGTTTAGCAGCATAACTGAGATGAAAGAGTTATCCGAAAACAGCAGGGGGATGTAATAAATGTAGTGTTGATCCATTAGAGGAGCTCATACATTAAGCTAATTATCCCATCATTTTCTCTATTATTGTAGAAAGAGAACCCATTATTTCTTATAATGAATGCATTTTCCTCTTATTTCTATTTGACCATAAGACTTAACAAGACCTAAGTTAGATAACCTGCATAAAATACCCAGAAATCTTTTCCATTTTTTCCTCTCTTATTTTGCTGAGAGTATTTGTACAAAAGTGAACCAAGGATCTTTCAGCCAATTACAGAATATCTGTGAGGATTTATACTGCCTGTCTCAAATATTACCAATTTCAATGTCATTTTCTAGATATGGCCATTAATAATATGGAAAGCTTTCAAATCTTCTTTTATTGAAGCCTTAAAAAAGGCTTGTGTTTTAACTTTAATGGAAAAAGTTGTGACCTGTTCGAACAATGGCACTCACATAAAGAAAATGAGTGGGCATATACGCAGAGAGTTCAATAGTAAAATCTTTACAACTTTTGCTTTTGCTCTTTTCTGTGAATGCTCTTGGCTACTTTATACACCCCTGAGAGATTCCAGAGGGGGTAATAAGAAAACCTTCCAGTTCTCTGAAAAGGTTTCCTATAATGCAATCAAGGTACCACCATTCAAAGAAAATAGTTAATTCTTTATCCTACACATAGCTTTTTGTAGCACTGTAGCCTGCTTCTGATCGATTCTTTCATTGTCTTGTGGTAGAATTCACAATTTTCCTCTGAGAAACTGCTTAAGTCACATAGAATCTGAATTTCCAAGTTTAATACACATAGTTTAAAGCATAAGATTATTCAGAAGTATGAACAAATAAAATTAATGTCACTGGAAGCATGAAACTTATTTCAATATTGAATTTTTGATCTAATGCCAAGGAACAAGTAAAATGAATCCTAATTTAAGTTCAGCTAGTTCAGTTTTTCTGTGGTATATCCTAAAGCAAGCCAATTTTCAATGAAGTAAAACAAATGATGAGAATATTTGTATTCTGAAATCATTTGATTTAACAAGGACTTTTTTTCTTGATCTAGGCAATTTCAGTTGCAAAACATCTTAGTATTTCCAAAAGGTAATTAAGGCTCCAGCAATTCTCAAAGTTTTGAGCTGATATTTTAGCTGTGTGGTTGTAAAGGCATGTGCTTGAGAGTTAGGACAGTTCCAAATGTATTTTCCATAGCAGTAAAAACATGGATGATTCATTCTTCTTTCATTTGGAGTCTGTCCACGTTGCTAAGCATGGTGCAGTCAGCAATATAAGGCCGGAGAGCAGGCGAGGCTCTGCAGCCAGGCTACAAGCTTCAATATCCGTGGCCTTTATCCCAACTGTGGAAGCCTGGACAAGGAATATGTGCTGTCCACTCCCAGCTTCTTCATCAAGCAAACACAGAGAAGTGTCATCCTTGTTCTCATAGCAAAGCTATGAAAGCAAACAGAACAGTTTGGTGAAAGGAAGGTTTTCATGTTTTAAGGGGGGGAAAAGCTTTTTATGCAAAATAGACAGGTACAAAATCTGAGGTATTTGGAATATTTTAGATAGAGTTCATGAGAGTTTTGCCAGGCAGCAGACCCGTGGTTCATGCTCCTAATTCTAACTACTCTGGAGGCTGAGATCTGAGGGTTGAAGACAGAACATTCATGAAACTCTTCTCTCCAAGAAACTACTAGAAAAGCTAAAAATGAAACTGTGGCTCAAGTGGTAGAGCACTAGTCTTTAGCAAAAAGAAGTTCAGGGACAGGGCCCAGGCCTTAAATTCAAGCACTTGACCAGTACACACACACACACACACACACACACACACACACACACACACACACACACTTTTTTTTTCCAAAAGTTAGGAACAGATTGGTTAGAACACATAAAGAGATCTTGTTGAGTCCAAAGAAGTCAATAATAATATTCATTAAGAACAATTAGCTTAAATTCTAGGGGCATTAAAACTGAGGAGATTTGAATGTCCTCCCTAGCCCCCCTTAATTTGGACAAAGAAAATAGAAAACTGGAGGCTATGTATTTGGGTGATCTACCAATGAGCAAAATTGACCTTTAAAGGGTATTTCCTTTTGAGCATTGACAGTGACCTGAGACCCTCATTGCCTAGGTTAATAGTCCAGCATCCAGTGCTCTGCTCTCAGCATTCAAGCATGATGTTTGCTGTTTCACTTTGCAAATGAATAAACACAAAGTCAAGGGTCAAACTATATTCACAGATAATGAAGAGATGAAGCAGAGACACCATGCACATAGAGAACATTGGTAGTATTTCAAGAGTTGAGAAATGGGGCCAGGGAAAAGTTATCTTTTGTTCTGGCCCATTCTTCTTTCTAACACTTCTAACCAGTGAAGAAAAGGAATGTTCTTTTGGACTTTCACGAAACACAGTACACTATTTTTTGGAGGGGGAGGCTTTTAGAGGCAGAATCTTATTTTGTAGCCAACCCTATCTTTGAACTTGTGATTCTCTTGCTTCTCCTTCTTGAGTGCTGGGATTACAGGCATGTACCACCTTGCTCAATTATCAAAGTCCAAAGTCCAAAATTTTCAACTTTTTCCTCTGTCTTATATTAAAATTTTAACTCAAAAATCCTCCCAAACAGTGAAAATACATTATTACAACCCATTCAGAAAATGTATTTCATTTTTCTCACGGAAGCAAAAAAGAAATATGGTTGAGTCTATGCATGCTTGGATTGTATGTATGGGAAGTAATACTGAGAATTCCAGGTCTTCTACTCTGATGCAAGCTACGTCATCAGCCCAATATGAGGTTTTACAATTATGGCATCCAGAAGGAATAATAATTTCTTTCATCCAGATCCTTGTACTTTCTGTATTTTCATAGGTAGGATGATTTATTCAATGACATTTACTGTTTCCCCTGTGTTGTGTAAGCACTGCAAACCCAAAGACAAATGAGATGTTTCCTGGCCTAAAAGATCTTAGAAGCAGACATGAATGTCATCACATTTGACACAGAATGAGTGGCATGTGTTGGCACTGGGAGTGATTCGTCTACTCACTTATGTGAGGATGGAGAGAAATGGTGAGGTAGAACTCAGGAGGGGAACAGGTGTCAAAGATGAAGAATCAGTAATTAGGGACTTGGAAGTATTTAAGATATCCTATCCACAGCCGTAGCTTTCCTTTAAGTTCGTCCTCAGCTCTCATGTCCTTTCATGTTTAATTGATAATTTTGGACCACCAGGTTATATGTCAATAAAGTGGCTCAAATGGATCAATGTCATAAAAGTGCAAATACCTTGCTGTTATTGTCTGAATTTTATGCAAGTACAAACATTGATGTTTTTAGCTGCCTGATTTTACAACTAGGATCTTACAAGGTCATTTTCTGTACAATTTACTTTGTATTATATTTGGAGTTTATTGTACAGCAAAGTGGGGGAATTTACAGTGTCTATAATAGTGTCAGATTAAAAGTTTTGGATTTTGTTTTCAATCTCACTGTCAAGGCATTGCATTCCTTAGGAATGTGTCCTTTCTCATTTCCTTAACTGAGACATTGATTGGAAGTGACTCTACAGAGAGGGAGATGGCTACTGAAAATGTGCATTTGTGGCATGATTATTTTAAATCAACAGCCAAGGTGAACTTGCTCTGTCAGGGATTTGTGCTTGCATTAGGACAACTCTTAAGTGAAATGTGCTTTTCAGGTGTTGCTGACTGTGGGTGGAATGAATACTAAATAAATTCTCCATTTAACATTATCTGATGAGATCACCAAGCCCACAGTGTCTTCTGTCACCATGCTCTATAGAAAATTGAGATGTACAGAATTCATCAGCACTGACCAAGAGAACCTGACCAGAACAGCATCATTCAGTGTAACCTGACACATACAGATCTCCCACTTAGTGAAAGTGAAGTAGTTAAAGGAAATATAGCTGTGTATGTGTATTTGGTAGGCTTATTGGAAATTGATGATTCAATATAAATATGTAGAATGTGGTCTCTATATATACATGTATATATATATACATATATGAATTTTACCCATCTATCAGAAATAGTAATATAATGCTATTTGCAGGGAAATTGATGGACCTAGAAAATAATACATTTAGTGAAGTAAGTCAGGCTTAAAGGGACAAAATGGCATATATTCTTTCTCCAATGTGGAACACAAACATACATAAACTCAAGGTTGTATAAATAATATACAGAAACAAATTAATCAAAGGATGCTATAGCCTAATGGTGTAACTCCTCTAAACAGCTAAAGAGCCATTTAACAAAAGAGTACAGGGAAGCTGACACTTGTTTTGTTTTGTTGGGGAGTGAGGGAAGAAGAGAAGGCGAGGAGGTGCACAAATGGAGGGAGGAAGGATGAGTAAACAGACTTCATATTCAAAGAATATGCATAGGTAGCAAAGATATGATAGGTAGGATGGAGAAGAAAAATGGAAAGAGAAAAATGGAAAGAGAGACACTGATAATTTATACTCCTATCTGACTTGTGGAACTGAAACCCCTTTGTACAACGACTTAAAATATATATGTATATATTATATGTATATTTAAGAAATATAATTAATATTTTAGAAATATATAATGTATATTTATGAAATATATTTAATATATAATATATTTAAGAAATATATCATGAATATTTAAGAAAAAATGCATATACCTACCTCTGTATTATTCTAGCATATGAAGCTTGCTTTCCACTATACTCAATAAATAACTCTACATAATAGGAACTAATCCCACAGAACCAAATCTGAACCTGGGCTTTCTGCCTCCAGCGTGTCTGAGTTAGCATTGTGCTATGCATCGCAGGCTCCAAGGCTCAGACCACAGTGCTTTCCCCAGGGTAGAATTCTCACTGAAAGCTGAACAGAAAGAATGAACTGAGTAGCA
The DNA here is from genome assembly GCF_000151885.1 of Dipodomys ordii. Taxonomy (NCBI): domain Eukaryota; kingdom Metazoa; phylum Chordata; class Mammalia; order Rodentia; family Heteromyidae; genus Dipodomys; species Dipodomys ordii. The sequence continues at coordinate 6,207,212 of NW_012267264.1, read as the reverse complement.
TATTTGTCAATGCTTGCTGTTCCTGTCAGAAATTTTAAAAACAGAAAACAACCATTTCCACATTCAGAGTAACATAAGGAATTAATTTACTACTCTCTTCCACTGTTGTAATCTGACTCCCAATCAGCTATGTCTACATGTTAACACAGATAATTTCAACCCCATTGTTTTGTTTACCCCCAATGTACAGGTAACATTAAAATGGGAAAATACAATTATATCTCTGATAATCTTCTTTAAAATCATACAGAAAGCAGAATAAAGTATGATGAGTTACACTTATTTAAAGAAACACAATGTTGTTCTATTTTGATTCAAGGGTGTTAAACTTTGTAGTGTTAGCATTCATTTATTTTCTTTTAATTATACAATTACTATATGCCTTTTCCTTAGTAACATGGAAAAACATCCCTACTGCCAAGTTCTGATGATCTGTTCTAGAGTCATAATGTGTAGTCTCATTAGGTTTCTGTTTCAGCTGGGATGTTTATGAAGTCAGTGTTTATTTTGGGGGAATTTTGCTTGCACATTTTAAAGATACAGTTACAATTTTCCTTAGACAACTTGCACCAATATTTACCCTTCATTATCATAGCAACAAAAGTTTTACACTTTGCCATCTTACGCAAATCTGATAAGATATAGTCTGTTCTTCCAAAATAAATTAAAAGAACACCTGCTGTATGTTTTCTCACTAAATATTTTTTGTTCCTCATTTTTAAGAGTATGTTGATCTCAAGAAAGTCTGTGAATAAATGAGCTACGTTTTTATGCTTATTTAAAACATTGACTTGCACTTCAAGTTAAAGTTCCTCAAAAGGTTTTTCTGTTTTGTGAGAGTTTGAGCAAATATAAATAGCTATTTATGATATATAACAGTGTTTGTAAGAAAATGGTATGGGCTTCATATCTTTAACTGCCTTTTCCTCTGCATCCACATGAAGTCTTAAATTTAAACATGAGAACACACTTGATGCCTTTAGGTTCTTGTCTAGTTGAATAGATCCCTCAGAAAAAATGCAACGAAGAAGCAACTTTCCAAAGCTATTTTCATTCTGATACATGCAGGAAATGGATAATGAAGAAAACAATATAAAAGAGAACACAAAGATTCAGAGGAGTGGTTAGCCAAATCCAATGTCCTCATTAATAGTGCTTTGTGGTCTGACCACATCCTTGTGTGTTCCACAGTGCTGGCCATGATTAGACATTTGACATGAGAAAAATAAAGCAGCACAAGCACTAATGACAAAGTAATTTATATCACAGCATATTTCAACCTTTCAGCTTGTAGTTTAAATTCTAAATATTCATAAGCCTTAGGTTATCTAACTTTTCCTGTGTAAGGAGGTTTTTTTTTTTTTAAATATATGTATCCTAAAAGATCCCTTCTTTCACACTAATCCAGGTTGACAATCATGAAGAGACAAAGACTGGTATTTCACCATATGAACCATGTTCATTTTTTTTTCCGCAGCTGCAAACGTTTTTTGAGACATTCCTGAAGGCCAGTTCGCCACTGCAGGCATTTGATAATATGAAGGAGGCAATTAGCAAACTGCTGCTGGCAGCTGAAGCAGTCAGTGAACCCTCTAATCTGGGACCAAAGACCTTCCAAAGGTAAAAATCAATTTTACTTAACCATATTCTAAGCCGGGCACTGGTGGCTCACGCCTGTAATCCTAGCAACTCAGGAGGCTGAGATCTGAGGATCGCAGTTCAAAGCCACCCCGAGCAGCAAAGTTCCTGTGACTCTTATCTCCAATTAACCACCAGAAAACTGGAAGTGGTGCTGTGGCTCAAGTTGTGGAGCGCTGGCCTTGAGCTGAAGAGCTGAGGGACAGTGCCCAGGCCCAGAGTTCAAGCCCCACAACCAACATATATATAATATATATATATATATATATATATATGTTAAAACATATTAACAAATAACTCAATTATCACAGGTTTTTGGAAAATTTTGTCTCTATGTAAATATGATCTTCTAAATATATAGCACCTAAGTTATAAATCCTAAGACTAGAGCATGTAACACTTTTAGTGTCCAAATAGTGGTGACAAGCAATACAAAAGTTTTCAGAGTTAATTTTTAGATTTAAATTTCCTTTCATGTTCAGCTAATGTGATCATAGGTACTGTTTTTGCTATGTATAATTTTACCTATACATAATAAATTTTGTTTTCAATTATATCAATGACTTCAAAACACAATGAAGGAAACATAAACCTTTCTTAACCACATTCAATAACTTGTAGCCTCCTATCTCAGCTTATTTGCCTATAATTTATTGCCTTTGTTCTAAGGAAGTGTTCCATCTACTCTTTCAAAGAAAGAAGTGCCTTAATTTATTACACTTATTATTATACTTTATATGTCAAAAGGGATCTATCATGTAGCAGTAGAAGAGTTTTCTTCTCCACGCTTAAATTTTCCTAGACTAACTTCATTGATAGTTCAATATGTTAGAAATAACTTAGATAAATTTGTATTTTCTGTGAGAAATGAAACAGATTCCCAACCTAAGAACGAATTACAAGTTATTTTCAATTATCCAAGCTACCACTTTCTAAAAAAATCAGTACAGACATTGAAATTGAACTATGACAATTATCAACAATGTAACAATATAACACATATAACAATATAACATCATAGAATAGTGTAGCAAAGAGAATGTATTTTCATGTTCCCTTGTGTTTTTCATTTCAGATGTAGATTATGTTTTCAGCTCTTAACTTTTGATATTGGTTACAGCAGTTTCAGGTACCCTACAGTTCTTCAGGTGAGTATGCCAGCGGTCTCCTGAGTAATGTGGAGGGAGGTCAGGAAGAAGGGGATGAGAGATATAGAGGGGAGAGAGAGGGGGGAGAGGGAGAGACAGACAGACTTTCACTTAGTTTAAGCAATGGATAAATAGAAACCTTCACTAACACCATTAAAATCTTCTCTGCATTCTGGTGCAGGGGACTCATTAATACGTGAGGAATCTCTGGGTTCCAACCCTTACTGCATGTACCATACAATGAACAGGAATTGTCTGTTGTTTAATCATTATGTATGCGGTAAATATGATACGAAACAAAGCAGATATTAAGGGAGAAAAGCAATGCAGTTAATAAATTTTCGATTATCCAGGGTGCTTAAATGGTCTTATGAGAAAGGTAACTGCTTTCTTTACATTGTAAACATTGCATTTTAAATTGGTTTATGCTTTAAGTTCTAAAAAGAAAATAACTTGGTGTCAGGGTGTCTCATGCCTGTAACCCTAGCTCCTCAGGAGGTTGAGATCTAAGGATTGTGGTTCGAAACCAGCTGGGGCAGGAAAGTCCTCTTGAGACTCTTAACTCCAATTAAGTACTCAAAAACCTGAAGTGGTGCTGTGGTTCAAGTGGTAGAGTGCTAGCATGCTAGGAGACCCTGGCTTCCATCCCCAGCCCTGCATAAAAATTAAATATAAAATTTTATGTTTATTTTCAATGCTTTTCTAGTGAAATTTGAAGATATGTCTATACCCTTAGATTCTCATTCTTCCTTGAATTATAAAAGTTGTTTTGGATCTCCTCTCTCAGTATGTTTTCTCCTATGATAAGTTTCCATGCTCATGACATAATGAAAGAAATATTTAATTAGTACACAACAAGCTTTACTTTGGATTCCTGAGTAGGAAGAAAAGTAGAGGGATACCATAAAGTTATGAGTAGCCAAAATGCAGCTTAACATAACATGAGCCTTCAAATTGTAATACAGAGAAAGAAGTCATAGAAATTTAGTTCAATAGCTTTAATATTTATCTATAAATTTTCAGATTTATGATATGACCATTTTACTGGTCATTTATTCATTATTTTGCACACATAATAGTATTGTGCTTTCACAAATGGATATTTGAACCAATATGTTTGCTATTACTCAAGAACAAATTATTCTATTGTAAATGTTGCCATGATAAACTAATATGATTCAGTATTAAGATTCATGCATTAAAGAATTGTATTTTTCAAGGAATATTACTTCCATTTATAAAACTGTTGACCTCCAAAAAGACCACTAGATGTCAGTTCTGATCTACAATCCAACAGGAAATACATTATGTCTCAGAAGTAATACCACTGTATTTGATACCACTTGAACATAGTTGCTATGCTTTTTTATTCTTTCAAAGGTACATGAATATTTACATTTTCAAGATGGTGACAATATGAATTTTGAGGACCAATATATTGAAGAATTCCTTTTAAAAGATACTTTCAATTTTCTTTTCTCCAATGATTCTACACCTTTCATATTTTCTGAGATATTTCAAAAACTTTATAGATCAGGTGTATTTAAGGTAAGTGTCTGTTTTTGAACTGAAAAATACCTCTTCAAGTCATTATGTGGAATGTTATTTTTATGGTTCAAACAATTTGATCATGTATTTGAAATTATTATTATTTTATATAATACCTCTTATTTTTTCTGACTTAAGGACCAACATTATTTTGAAATTGTGCAAAAGAATTGCTGGAATAAAAATATTTATTGAAAATGAAGTGAAGCAGCTCATAGTTCTGAAAGAATGCTTTTGGATATTACAATTAACACATATTATACATTAAATGCTTTAAAAGAAATGTTAGAAGATTTTGAAGGTAGCATAGAAAAATTGAGAGTACTCAGGATTGACAACAGTTTATATGATATAATAACAGAGAGTATTTAAAACACTCATAACTGTTCACATGTTTGGCTAGATGCTGATATTTAGGATGTGGTGTTTTAGAAGCACAGTCTTCTTGATACATTAAAAAAAATATTCTAGAGCCAAGTACCAGTAATCCTAACTACTCAGGAAGCTGAGATGTGAGGATCATGGTTCAAAGTCAGCCCTGGCAACAAAGTCCCTGAGACTTTTTTCTCCAATTAACTACCAAAAAATTAAAAAGAGGCAGAAATGTAGCTGCGGCTCAAGGGTAGAGCTCTAGTCTTGAGCAAAAGATCAGGGACAATATCAAGGCCCCAAGTTCAGGCCCCACACATAAAGACACAGACAATTGTAAAGGTTAACAGCATATTGTTCCTTGCATACTTTTTCTGTTTCAAAACCCGTATTTGCAGAGTTTGGAAGAGTATAAAATGGTATTGATACTTTTACATCAATCACAGTCTTCTCTCTATAGAGTATCCATCCTTCTCTCAGTAATGAGCTGGAAAAGAAATGAATGTAGCAGAGTATGGATTGGCAAGATCTGCTTGCTAGAGTCAATGAAACTCCATAGCAGTTAACACCCCCACCTGGGTGGGTTCCTATGGAGACACACTCATTTAGAGCTCTCTCACCAGTAGATCCCTATAGGCCAGAGGAAACCCACCCTATTTTCCCAAACAGTCTGTCTTCCTGTGCTTACCTCCCTACCCTTTCTTCCAAAGCATTATTGAGCTATTTCACCCAGGTTTACCTTGCAAATTGTGTTTTCTTGTAATCAGATAGAATTGTGACAAGTTAAAATTCCCATGCTTCATGAAAAAATAATTAGCTTAGCTCTTTATAGAGTTCAAAAATAAAGTGGCTTATGAAGTGGAAAGACACTGGATAAAGATGATTTAACTTTTTTTAACAATTATTTTTTTATCTCCCCAACACAGGGTGAAAACTATCAAAAGGAATGTTTATCTTTTGAGGAAATTACCTCAGTTATGACGTTTGTAAAGGAACTTGAAAGTCTGGGACAATTCCAACTGGTAAAACCAGAATGGCATTTTTTACTCCTTTTGCTAGCTGGGTTTATAGTAGATCAGTGACTATCTGCTTTTGACTTCAACTAGACAAAGATATTTCTTTGCAAAATAGCAATCTTTTGTCTACTTTATTCTTCCTTTCAGAGACAGAAATAGTAAAATGAGCAAGACCTTTATTCTTTAGGAGTTTGTCAATAATATGACACGTTGAAGGTAAAATTAAACATGGAATTCTTATAGCTGCCAGAATTGTACCGTTCTCAAGTGAGAAAATATTGTCATTTTGTTCTAAAGAAGTTTGATTTTTTTATCTTTGGGACATTTACATGAAACCAATATTTTCTACTGCTTAAACCTTTTAACTTTGAGTAAAACAAAACATAATGAACATAACAGGATTTTTTGGGGGGGGGTCATGAGGCTTGAACTCTGGGCCTGGGTACTATCCCTCAGCTCTTCAGCTCAAGGCAAGTGCTCTACCACTTGAGCCACAGCACCACTTCCGGTTTTCTGGTGGTTTATTGGAGATGAGAGTCTTAGGGACTTGGCTGCCTGGTTAGCTTTGAACTGTGATCCTCAGATCTCAGCCTCCTTAGTAGCTAGGATTACAGGTGTGAGCCACCAGTGCCCAGCTAACATAACAGGATTTTAAAAAACTGTGTGAATCTTAATTTGTTGTAACTCTAGCAAATAGCAAAGCAGAAAAAAATGTAATAACTATAAACAACTTTTACTATTTTGGACCTTTAAAGTGCATGTTTTGTCTTTTATGTATTTTCTGGAGTCCTGTTGACTTACTGGTCAGGATCAAAGGATAATTTATTACATGTGAAAGCCCATATGCATTTTCACTATGCCCTTGGATAGAATATGTTTTTTTTCACTTTTCACCTAATTTTTTTTAATAAAATGTGATTTAAAGTAGCATTTTAGGTTTATTAACAATTCATTGGGAATCTGATGTTTGATTCAAGCATTTATTTTACTTATTTTTTAAATCTATGTTTATTTCACTACTTTTATGAATTACAACCAGTTTACTAAGTTAATTAAGGAATATTTGGCATTTAATTTTATAATTTAGTCCCACATTATAGAGGGTTTGAATTAAGCTTATTTATCCAAATGTAATTTAATTGATATATCTATCATCACAATTAATTTATGAATAACAAATGGTACATTCATTTAATCTGGCTAATACTATGGAGAGCTAATCAAAGAAACTCACCTTTCATGCATTTATTGTTGAAGATACTGTGAACATCAAGGTTATCTCTTGGCATTAAAAACACTAAGCAATTACTTTTCAGGCACATGGGAAGATCTCATTTTCCTATCTCTCAGAATAGAAACTAGATGTCTATGGATCTCTTTTTGTGAAATGTAATGCCTGTGAGATGTAACATTAATCACCTGTAACACAAAAAGAGTTCACCCTGCATTTCCAGCTGCCTGTCTCCCTGTTACTTTAGCTGTTTGTAGATAACCATTCCAGGAAGGAGAAATCACTCAATGAAGGAAAAGCAAACTCATCTCATTTGAAAATATGATTGTCAGAAAAATTAGTGGCATTTACCTTCGCAGTTGCACAGAAAACTAGTATATGGTACTAGCCAATGGATTTTGAGTCTATCTCTGAGTTTTGAAAATATTTAACTAAATTCCTCATTGGATTGCATTTTCAATTTACTTTTCAACAGCTCTGATGGCATTTTGTGTTTGAAATTTCTTCTCAGCTCTTCCCACCTACCACTCCGGGGACTCAATCTGTGATTCGTGACTTTTATGATACAGAAAGTTCCATGGGAAAACCTGGTTCAGTCCTGGCCCGATACTCGTCACTTTTAAATGTATTTGAACAATTTTGGCTCATGAATAAAAAAGTACAGCTCCATCCACTAGAATGGTAAGATAGCCACAAATGTAGAATTGTGCCATCCAAAAAAAAATCTCTAAAGATTTATTTCAAAAAGCTTTTCCTACATTAAAGAAAACAGAAAAAAGGAAGTACATCCCCAAATCTATGCTCTGAAGAATGAATGACATTAAGGCACTGAAACCTTATTGATGCTAGTGAACTTCAAACATGACAACAAAAATATATCCAACAGATTTTCAGGCCAAGATTTGACTCCACTAGAGAGTAATTTTTAAAATGGAAAGTTTCAATTCAGTTTCTTCCCATGCATTGTGGAAGCATTTGGCAGAAAGAATTAGGTGATTTTTAAAAAAAATATGGATTATCAGTCAGAGTAGAGCCTGATGAGTAAGCATTATATATATATAATATATGTATGTATGTATATATATATATATATATATATATATACACACACACACATATTTGAGGGTCTTGAAGGCATGAACTTAATTTTTGGAAAATCGTATATATGTGTATGCACATATATGTTCTGGTTTTAAGAAGGATTTTAGATCCCCTCTTCCTTCCTAATGAGAGGTAAGACGAAGGGAATGAGAGGCAGATGAGCCAGGTAAGATATTATTGCTCCAAGTAGTTGGCAAAAAATCAGGGCATCCATTCTTTTGTAAGGATGGAATTAAGGGAGCATTTGACTTTTCTACTGCCAGGAAAACAGAATTAAATCTAAGCCTCTGAGGGAGATGAAAGAGTAATGGACATGCCACACTCATTTACATCTCTCGCAGTCCCCCTTGGGAATGACCTCCATTCTATTGGCTAATGTTTCATCTTCTTCTGCTCCAGGAGATGGTGAATATGGTTCAATAAGAATCTCTCTCTCTCTCTCTCTCTCTCTCTCTCTCTCTCAAGAACACAAATAATCACATATACTAAGAGTTCTTTGGCTGTCTCCCAGGATCTGAATTCATTTTCATTGTCACTGCTTTATGAATTTGGCCTTAAATATTACAAATAATAGTCCTGACAGAAGGGATTGTTCATGGGCTTGGATATTATGTTTTAAATAATATAGCTCAAAACCACTTTGTTTTTAGTTTGTACTTAGATAATCCAAGAGTGTCTCATTCATTATTAAGATATGAGAGGAGCACATTTGATTTCCCAAGGATCCTATTTAAGTATTGTTTTTAACTTGGAATAAGTTCCCCTGAGATCTGCAAGCTTTTGAACATTTGTTTCCCACCAAGTTTGCTTAAGCACCACATACGCTGTAAAGTTAAGCAATGCACAGATCAGAAAACCAGAAGATCAGATTACTATGCAAAATGGTAATTTGGTAATAATGGTCAGTATTCAGTATAATTACAAAGGAGCAGAACTTTTTATTTTGATCAGTTCAGACTTGAGTAAAATGTATTAATTATAGTAGGAAAGGTTCTGAGCTTAGTAAAACTGTTTCCTCATCTGTAGCATATGGATGATCCCACCTGTCATACATATTGCCAGTAGAATTATATAAGACAGTTTCCATGAATATCACAGGGAGGCTGGAAATATCATACACTTCTATTTGTGTTTTGCTAGACGATTTCACAGTCACTTTAGCCTGTATATACTATTTTGTAAGAAAAGTAGAACATATTTGAAAGCCTTATCTATTTTAACACTGATCAAAAAGCTATCAGGAGGCTAACTTCAGTAATTTGTGCCTGCAGATGGCAAGTCAGGAGGCAGAGATTGGGATGATGGCAGTTCAAAGCCACCATGGGCAAAAAAGCTAGAGAGACCCTATTTTCACAAATAAGGCAGATAACTGGGGATGTAATTTAGTGCTTGCCCAGCATGTACAAGGTTCTGGGTTTAATTCCATGATCACCAACAAAACAATAAAAAGCAGAATTTGGTTTTGCATTCATGCAATCCCAGTTTAAGCTGGAGGTGTAGGAAGGAGGATCATGGCTTGAAGCTAACCTAAGCAAGTGTGCAAAACTCTATCTGAAAAATAACCAAAAGCAAAGCTGGAGACGTGGTTCATATAAAAATGCTCCTAGAATGCGTCCAACAAAAAAAACCCCAAAGCTCAATTTGAATTAATAACAATAACAATTCACCTACAATATACATCGTCTAAGTGAGGAAAGAGTGGTTCTAGAAAGATAGATTGTTCAAAGATGCAGCTAACACACAGTAAGTTGGGATGAGGACCCTGTCCTTCACCCATGGTCCAGTGCTTTCTTCCAGTACCACAAGCAGTCAAAGAAGTCACTGCTACTCTTCATGATGGTCACCTCCATTTTGTTATGTAACAGTATGTAACAGTTTTACATACTCATATTTACTCAAGGATCTAATGATTTGATCTATCCTTTAAAATAAAGACCATTTGTTTAGAGCAATGAAGTGATGAAAGTCAGGAAAACAATAGTTATAGGTAACAGTTCTGTGTGTGCCCCAAGGCTCACACTTCAGAGGAACTGGAATAAATCTGAGTGGAAGGGAAATCTTAAAACAAGCATTTGTGCACCATCTGCTAATCTAGCAGGAAAGAAAGTTGCATATATACTTTGCTCTAAGGAAAGGTTTTCCAAAAACAAATTTATTCTCAAAACTACCCAAGAAATCACTGCAAGATGGCTTTGTATGCAAAATGTCTCCTTCAATAAGATAGTAATGTTTCCAAAATTCAGTTTATGTGCACCTCAGGTTTGTATTGTTTTTAAGAGATTCTCCTGAAGAATTCTCTTTTCTTGATGGAAATTCTAAGAATTTTATTTTTAATTTGGCTTGGCTCCCAACTGGCTCCCAGTTGGACTTCAACCTAACATAGCTCACTGGGAAAGTATTTTCCTACCATGCTTGATGAACTGGGTTCTATTTCAATATCTCTTAAAAAACAAAAACAGCATCAATCAAAATAGCCATATCTTACACCATCCTTGCTCAATCCATTTTCTCATTTTGTGGGGGGCGGGGAGGGAAACTTTTCTAAAATAAATCGTAGACATCATTACTTTAATTTCTACTTCTGTGTACATAGCAAAGAAAATAAAGACTTTTAAGAGAAACAGCAATAAAAATCATCACACCTTCTGGCATTAGCACTGTATTTAATTTGTCTCATCCTTTATTTCTTGTTTGATGGTTATATTTATATGGTAAAGAAATTGAATGTACCAAATTTATCTTTGTTTTGATACACTATTCTTTACAAGGTCCAGTGCAATAAAAATGTATAGAATGTTCTGTAACACAGAGAATTTTATATAATTCTGTAGTAACCCTACAAGGTAATGCTACAAGGTACATGGTACCATTATCCCCATTTAGGGGAATAAAAAGAAAAAATTCGTATCAGCACATGGAAATCATGTCAGCAGTTGGGAGACCATCATATCCTGTGTTATCTAATATCAGGGGCAGATTTAACGATTTAAAGGCACTCTGCCCAAGCTTTTAGTTAGTTACATAACAGAGAAGATGAAGTGAACACACCAAGATATGACTAACTTTACCACTCACCAGTGATTATCAGAGTTTAAGGATAGAAGCCTTGGCATTTGCTCCTGGCAATCTGGGATATGTTCTCAGAGGTTCTAGGCATTGTTTTGCTTCCAAGCTATGGAACATTTGCCAAAGATACTGATAAGGATGTGTGCTCTTGAATCATTTCTGTTGAATCCAGGCTTCCAGAGGCTGCTACAGAGTTGGACTACAGCATGCCTGTTTGCCCTGGTTCTCTTCAAATGGGCTTCTCTTGATTACAGATGATGGGGAGGTCCACCCACCTTGTTGGAGGCCAAATTGCCAGCTTTGAGGAATGAAATCCAGAGTGATTTTCTGCCTTTATTCAAACAACTATACCCTCTCAGTGTGCTTCATGTAATTTCTATGATTAATTTTCATTTTGTTCACATCATTGATCCAGAGTTGTCTGACGTTGTATTTGCAGGAATTCTTTCACAGAAGATGCGAATATTGAAAAACCACAAGTGCTATTTGATGCAACTGAAAATGAAAAAGGTAAAAGCACTCCCCCCCCCAGTCAGTCCAACATATAAAAATAAGCATTTCCTGGTCAAAATATAAAAAATGTTTAGTTTCATTAGCAATAGAAAATGAAAACTAAGCATGGATCATCTGCAGGCCATTGATGACATTCACCCCATTCATTTGTTCCCTTTATTTTTTTATTCCTGAAAAAGCACTCATCTGAGCTTTGAGTCAAATAACTTTGCTTGAATATTTATTATAGAAGTCAGCTTTACTGATTTTGCTCCCTGATGTAATAAGAGGAAAATAAAAGGTGTGCACTAATGAATTGCTTTTTGAGATAACTAAAACATAAGATAATTAAAAGTTGAATTAACAGTTATTTTAGTAATTTATATTTGTTTTTTTAGCTGAAGTTCCTCAAGTTTTTAATGAAAATAAAGATATACATTGCAACAATGGTGAGTAGAATTTAAAGCATTTCAGCATTCTAAGCTTTCCTGCTTGAAATAGAATTATTTTATCATCATTGGCAATCTTTAGGCTTATAACTTGTTTTAACTGAATTTTGAGAAGTTACCATATTTATGATTGGGTCAATGTATCTGTCAGTTTGCATAATATTTTTCAGTTTTTAGCTCATTTTGTTTGTATCAATGCTGGACTTTTGAGTTTAGGGAATTGCTCTACCACTTGAGCTGTGCCTGCTGCCCTTTTGGCTGTAGTTAGTTTTCCTCTAGGGTCTCATATTTATTCTTTGACCATCTGAACCATGGTTTTCCTATTTATTTTTTGCAAGTAGCTGAAATGACAGGCAAGCACCAACACACTCAGCTTTATTGGTTGGAACTTTTTTCTCTAGACTCGCCTGGACTAGCTAGAATCTTCATTTTCTGAATAACTAGGATTACAGGCATGAACCACCTCTGCCCAGCCATGTCTATGTCCTGTTCTTTTCTGTTCTGCTTTTTTTTTGTGCAGTTTGATCAGTTTGCTTTGATTTAGTATTTTAGTAGAGTGCTTCCCAAATTTATTCCGAGACCTTTGAGGTTCCCAGGCTTTATGTTCAAGGAAAAGTTTGGCACATTGGCTTTGTACATTGATCTTTAAAGAGCTCACCATCCAGAAGTGATTTATTTCTTGTCATGTGGTTATAAGATTCAGAATACTAGAGTTGGAGTAGACTTTTCTTTAAAACAAGTGAGAGAGTTTTTTTCTCAAGTTATAAATATATTTTCTTGAACATCTTATGTTTTTACTAAGACATAGTAAAAGAACAAATGCATTGTATGTGTGTACATACTTAAATTTAAAACTAAGTTTATTCATTCTGAGTAAGGCTAAGTACATTCTCTTTTTTTTTTTTTTTTGGTGGGTTGTGGGGTTTGAACTCTGGGACCTGAATGCTGTCCCTCAGCTCTTCAGCTCAAGGCAAGCTCTCTACATTTTGAGCCACTGTGCCACTTCCAGTTTCCTGAGTGGTTTATTGGAGATAAGAGTCTCACAGACTTTCCTGCCTGGGCTGGCTTTGAACAGCTATCCTCAGATCTCAGCCTCCTGAGTAGCTAGGATTACAGGCGTGAGCCACCGGCACCCAGCTAGTACATTCATTTTATTCCAACATTAATTTTTAGTTTTATTGGAATTGACTTTATTTGTGAAAGATTAATTTTTGAAGCATGTTTTGACAATACATATAGACCTGTAAATTGATAGCAGTAGACATATTTAAATAGAATGAGTATCTGTCTGCTGTGACAAGCCCTAGGTTAAATTTGAAATGGCAAAAAAACCCAAACTTACGTCACTGGGGGCTCCTTCATTCTCGTTTTGAAATAAGAATGGCACTGGTCATCTTTTTTTTCAGTTCCTGGGTAATGAGGTACACATGAAGTGAATATGTTGGATAGCTCTTCAACATTTTCATATTAATAAGTCTAGACCTGGATCTACAAAACTCATCTTCCTCCTTTAATAGTATGATATCAGATTATAAAAATGAACAATGATAGCTAAAAATAGGTGGGGTCATCCTTGAGAGTTTAGGGTGTTCTTATTATTCAATGTGAGTTACGATTATCCCTCAAGAAAGCAATAAACTATTCAATGTCTAAAAGAAATCCACAAAGAGCAACCAAAACTTCACACACAATTTCCCATGTATACTTGCCAAATAAGCAGCCTGCTGCCATAGCCCCTCATGTTGGGTCTCTGTAGATCTAAGGTATGCTGGACTGAGACAAGTGTAGACTTGGCTGGGAAAGATGCCAAGGAAACACCAGGTGTTTGTAGGCAGCGAGTCTGATGATTCACTTAAAGATGATGTCAGAGCCAAATCAACTTGCAAGCAGGAGTCTGTCACGCTGCACCCGTGACACAGGTGGAGAGCTCCTGAAGTCATTTCTTAGAGAAAAAGGAAAAAAAATGCATTTGCTACAATCTTAGCCACGAAAATAATTGCACACTTATTTCACTTCATGTTGGGCGGTGGGTCAGTTTATAATGGGTACACGCCTCATCAACACTGTGACAATAAGGCAAATATTAAAGAAATGTTAAAATTGTACATGGCAGGAAATCAATTCTCAGTGCATTTTTATAACATGTCACCTAGGATTCTGAAGAAAAAGTTATTGCATTGTTATTCATTTAGTGTTTCTTTTTTTAGCACAAAGGCACAGTGCAAGTATTTGTATTCCTTCATGGCTAGGCAATGGTACTCTCCACAACACAGTGCATGCTCCTGCATGCTCCAATCTAGCCTATCTAATGTCATGTTGGCTTCACAGCATCCATTTGGATCAAATCTCATGATTCATAACATCCTATTTTTACTGAGTTTTTCTACTATCCTGGACCTAATAGAATATATTGGAGGGAAGAAGAGAATGCAGCATATTAGAATACTTGTAGAGACTCATATTGTAAGCCTAGTCACTTTGGGTGCTGAGAACCGAAGGATAATGGATTGAGGCCAGCCCAAGTAATGAAGTTCACAAGACCCTCACCCCTCAACCCACAGCTGAGCACAGTGAATATTTGACTATAATCTATCTATATATATCATATATAAATATATAATAATTATATTGTATATATTTATCTCAATGGAAAGCAACAGATAGTAGTGGTGATCTCCTGTCAGGTCAACTACATTGGAAGCCTAAAATAGGCTGATCATTGTCTAGGCACCTGAGTGGGCAGGAAGCAGGACACTATCAAAAAGAAAACAACAACTGGCGAACAAAAGATCTAAAGGTTGGCTTAACAGGAGAGCACCTGCCTAGCAAGTTGGAGGGCTTCAGTTCAAACCCAAGAACTGTAACAATGAAAGAAAGAAAGGAAGGAAGGAAGGAAGGGAAGGAGGGAGGGAGGGAGGGAGGGAGGGAGGGAGGGAAGAAGGGAGGGAAAGGGGAAGAAAGAGAAATAAATGAATGTATTATCTGAATCTGAATCAAAAGCTATGAGCCTCACAGAATGAGTTGTGATAAAGCAGTGCCCATCCTTGATGTATTTTCCCCTCTTCTTTCATAAAAAAATCAGGAGCTAGTATGAATAATAAAATTATAGATATAGCCTATTTTTCTGATTCTATAGAATTTTCTATATTTGTGCTGAAATTTTGTTGGTTATTAAAAGGAACTGATGGAAAAAAGAAAAAAGGAAATTATGAAACAAAAGGGTTGTAGCTGTTTTACTGAAAAATATTTTACTATACTCGTGGGTTATTTATGTATTCTACACATTAACAATGAATACAATTTAACAATGGGTGCTGTATCTGCCAGAAAAGCTATTTTCCTTTTTTCTTTTCCCATGGCGCTACTGCTTTATGCATTACACTATCAGGGAGAAAGATTTGTTTTTTGGTGTCTTTGAGTCAGTGGTATCATGTCATATTCTAGACTCAAATGAGTTTGAGTAGCATGTAGGATATCCTTCTGATACTTCAGCACATTTTTTCCATGTTGAGATTGGCCTGGGAGCGATGGATACCAGGGCGGATGCTTCTATCTGAGTGTTTGGTGTATTCCTGGAGTCACATTCATTATTCCACCCTGCTGCTTGTGTATCAACCGAATAGCACTTTAGTGACACTTCCCTGGAAGACATTTTCCTTCCTCATTGCCTGCTGGTTTCCTACTGGCACCACCCTGAAGAGTCATTGCACCCATTCACCCAGTTTGATGTTTGCCACAAATATTGTGAACATGTTATCAACCCACAGGAGAGACATTGCCTTTTAACTTTCAAGGGCTGAGGGAAAAAAGTACTGTATAAAACTAGCTAAAGTCAATGGCTGGTACATGGTAGATCTAGAAAATTGAAAATCCAGCTGAAGCCACACACCCTCTCTAACCAGGTGCTGAGTGGACAGTGATCACTGAAACAGTTGAAGAAATTAAAGCCAGGTGCCATTGGCTCACACCGGTAATTATCGCTACTCAGGCAGCTGGGAGCTGGAGGATTATGGCTCTCAGTTAATCAGGGCAGAAATGTTGAGACTTCATCTCCAAAATAACCAGAAAAACAATTTTTTTAATTGGCTGTGCGGTTCAAGTGGTAGGACATCACTCACGGGCAAGCAAGTTGAGCCAATGGGAGGACCTAAATTCAAGTCCCAGAAATAATTATCCAAAAAAAGATCTCACCATTTTTTATTTAAGTGTTTTCTTAATGTGTATTATTGTAAAGGTACTGTACAGAGGGGTTACAGTTACATGAGTAAGGTAATGAGTACATTTCCTATCGAGCATTGTTACTACCCCCTCCTTTGTTTTTTCCCTACCAGCCCTTACCTCTCCACCTCCCCAACTCCTCTCTCCCCACCGCTGCCCCCCCCCCCGGAAGTTGTAAAGTTCGTTTTTTTAGCATAGTGTCTTGTGCATCTCATTGTTACAATGGGTCAACCTGTATCCTTCCGTCAGCGTTTTGTTATTTCCCTCCCCCTCTCCAAATTAGAAAAAATGTATATATAAGATGCAAGAGAGATCGAACAATTTTATAGTTGTCTTTGTCATTCTCTTGTATTTCTTAACAGATAAACACACGTTGTGTCATCTCAAGCAGATCTACACACACCCGCGCTTGGAACTAAACCCTGAATTTAATTCGAAGATCAGAGATTATTACGCTGAGGTGCCATTTGATGTGGTGACGGTGACCATCCGCGCAGAAGCTTCTGACTGCCAGTGCAGTGTGCACCTGCAAGAGCGAACAGGCCCAAGGTACAGGCTGGGGATGAACTGAGACCTCGAAGTGGAGAGCTGACTTGTGACCCAACCTTTAAAAATGGCTCAGGAATAGGTGAACTACATGGTCACTTGGAGACTTGCCAGGGTATGAATCTATCCCCCTTTCAGGCCTAATGTGCTTTTAAAAAGCACAGTTAGGGGTTGGAGATAGGGCCCAGTTGGTAGAGCACTAGGCAATGAGCTTAGCATCAGGTACCGAGTTTTAAGTCCTGGTCTCTCCGCCCTCCCTCACTACCCCCTCCCCCAAAGCACATCTATGCCCTACTCAGTTATTCACAATCTGTGACTAATCTTTGTAATGATGTAACAGGAGAGGATCTTGTTATATAACGTATCAGGAGGAACCATTAAGGAGAATTCTGTTTCTTACCATCTTCATGTTCTCAGGTTGTTGGAGTTACTCCTGGACAGTAACCCCAAGCCAACTTCTCTCACATCTAAGAATCATCAGGGGTTCGTTGCTTAAAAATGATAGTGACATGTTTGAAAGTCTTTTTTGACTTTTTGTTTGTAATTCTGAAAGGAGAATAGGACCTTATAACATAAATGCTCACAGCTCCGTGTTGTAGGGAGAGAGGCTCTAGGCATCCCAGATACCTGAGTGTTTAGAAGAAAGAAAAGAAGGTTCAAGCCACAGAAGTAAGGATTCTAACCTTGGTTCTTTGGATTTTGTGGCAGTTTGTTCCCAGTTCTATGTAATAGTCTATTTTCATCATTCTAGTCAATGAGATAATGTGAACCCTGACAATTGGTTATTCGTTCCTTTCCCTTTAGCCAATGGAGGGCAGTACTTGCTCTCCTCAAATCTTTATAGAACAAATTTAATTTTCCTTTCATTGTAGAAATGTTCTGCAGTTGTACAGATCTTATCTATGTTATGCAAGTAGAAGTCGTTTAATAAATCATGATATCTGAGTCATTTGGGCTGAGTTAAATGTACCTCACTCATATTAATTCTGTCTCTATTCATTCCTCTTGTCCGTGTTGGTCCCTAGCTCTGCCAACTACCCTCTGGGATTAGGAATAAACAGAATCTCAGTGATAGTGGTAGATGAATCTCCAGCAGAGGGGGAGACACGGATCACCTATAAACTCACCATCTACAGAGAACATCGCCCAAGTCTGCCTTTCTTTGAGGACTTCACAGCCTGCGGTTTTGTGCAGGTAAGTGAACTTTACATTTGTGCTTGAGTTCAAATGGGAATGATTTGGTAACCCAGGCAAAAAAATGCCAGCTGAAAATTGTTGCAGGAAATCATGTGTTCTCAAATCTCAATGCGGTCTGTACAAGAGCAAGAGTGTGAGGCGGGTATGTGACACCTCATCCTGAATGCTTTTCTTTTTAGTGCCGTGGCCACTCCCTGTACTCCTTGCGTTCAGTAGATTTATTGCGGTTCCTATTTTGACTAAAAGGTCTGAGTACTAACACTTCATTTTGAAATTCATTTCATGTTTCCCTTTTAAACTTTGCTGTTTTCCTTGGATTTGTCCCCAGATCTACTTTTGAGAATTTCAACTACGTTCAATGGAATTCATCTTAAAGAATGAAAAGAAAATTTCCAGGACTTTTTTTGTTTGTTGGTTTAACAGATGGGATACTGAATAAGCAAAATTAAATTTACTTCTGGTAGATGTATTTCCCATTCACTTCTCAAACCTTAATCATATCTCAAGACTGTAGTTTCTCCTTTGAACAGCATATGCCATGTTGGTGGGTAATCTTTGCTAGTTTTGGAATGTCTTTTTTGTGGTTTTTCCCTCTGCTTTTGACTTTTTATTTTAAAGGATTTTATGTGTAATCTTCTACATTTTTTCATATGATATATACCCATACTACAGATGATTGTAGAGAAGTAATAATTGGTATTCCTATAATTTATCTACTGAACAGTAGAATCTCTAAAAGTAAATACACTTGGGTAATATTGAAAGAATGCATGTCATATACTGGGAGCTTTGATGTACAGAATCATTGTTAAATTCTAATTATACTTCGGTGGGTAGATTATACTGTGTTGATTTTGCTATCAATTGGCAATAGTCATTCTCCACCACTACCACTATCTAGGCTTTTCCCAATATATACTTTCCAAATATTTTATAAAGTGTATATCCCTAAGATTTTTTAATATGAGGAATTTTATTTTATTTTTTGCTAAATACTATGAGGCAAAACAGAATTGATACCACACAAAATAACTTTGTTGTCCAGCGCCAGTGGCTCATGCCTGTAATCCTAGCTGCTCAGGAGGCTGAGATATGAGATCACGGTTCAAAGCCAGCCCAGGCAGGAAAGTCTGTGATACTCTTATCAATAATTAACCACGAGAAAACCAGAAGTGATGCTGTGGCTCAAGTGGTAGAGCCTTCACCTTGAGCTGAAGAGCTGAGGGACAGCGCCCAGACCCAGAATCAAGCCCCACGACCGACAAAAAACAAAAACAAACAAACAAAAAACCCAAAAACTTTATAAAATATCACTCACATCCTATTTGATCAGATCGACAGCATCTCTGCATGTTAGGGGTTTTGTAAAACGCTATGCAATATTTCAGTATTTTTACATACACACAGTAAGAAACAGAACTGTTAGGGTTTTCCATGAATTTTACTGCAAAAATAGTGCAAAATACTTAACCTGGTAAGCTTTAACACACTTGTTAAGGACCCAGCTAAGCTGACACATGACAGTAGATGCTCAGTGTCTCAGCATGGAGCTTTCTTCACGTTGTCTTGTCCATGCACAGCGCCCCCTTCAGGTCAGTGTGGTGAGTACAGCCTCCTGGAAGCTCCCAGGCCTCTGGGTGGGCCTGGCTGGTTGGGGTGGAGGTGCGGAGCTGCTGCACAGCAGTGGTACCTTCAGAGTTTTCAATGAGAACTTGTGAAGTCTGAAGTTAAGATGCCGTGACTTTTTCCTTCGAGCTTAGAAGCAAGGGGTATCCACCCTCTGGGGGACATAGAGAAGGAAACGGTGGAAGCATCATGAACAGGATCTGCAAATTACTGTTTGCTGACAAGCATAGTGTCTTCTTCCTCAGCTGTGCAGGGGAAAGTACTCTAAATGAGGGCAACCTTTTGAGCCAGATCTTGCAGTTATTTTTATTTGCTAAGGAAACTCATATTTTTAATTTTTGAATTGTCATTCAATCAAAGGGAATTTCACATTGTCTAAAAGTATAAAGCAAGTAAAAAATCACTTTGAAAGCTATTAATTAATATATTTTAAAGAAGGTAGACTAGAATTTCATGGCCAAAAAGGTTTATGAGACAATGGTTTAGATGAAGTTATTGTTTTTAACGACAGAACCTCTCTGAAGCTTTAGTGTAACAAATTTCAAGGGGCAGTCCATGAAAGGGAGAGTACATAGTGTGTTTCATTTTCCTGCTTATCCGATGTCACTCTAATAAAATAAATATTAATATTTGTTCTGCTGAGAAAATATTGGGCTAGTTTAGAGAAAATTTCAAACTATGCCTCTCTTAATTTTCTGCTTTCCAGTTTCTTCTATTTTGGCTGTTGTGCCATCTCAGTCTTTTTCTGATTTTGACAAACAGATAAGGGAGCCATGAAAAAATGCTAAAACAATGAATAAAAACCGAGATAAAGTTGAATTTATGTAGATGTGGACACATGTTTGTAGGTATATAATTATTTTCAAACCACATATTCTTACCTTTTTGGTGGAGCAATTTCTCTTTCGCACACTGCTGGTTGAACTAGAAAATGGTTAGTGACTTTGGAAAACTTTGACTATTTATTAAAGTTAACTTCATACATATCCTATAGGACTGTAGGATAAACTAGTTATCTACCCATGATGCATGAAGTTGTACATATATCAACAGACACATGTGAAAGACAATCAGATCAGTTTTGCTCGCAATAGCTAAAAGGTAGAATTAATCCAATAAGGAAAATGCTGAGTCTAATACCACATTGTCTACACACTTGATAATAAATTAATCAGTGATACACATATCATGATGAGAATAAAGATTAAATACAATATAAAGATATGTTATATTTCATTTATATGAGGTTTACTTGCCAGCAAAGGTAGTCTATTAGTCTATGATGATAACAATAAGAATGGTAGTTATCATGATGGTATGGGTTACTCTAAGCATGAGGCAACTTTTGAGTAAATGTCTCCAATCTTGACTTTGCCAGTGTTCACATGTAACTGGGTATATAGAATTATGAAACCTTAATTGAATATGTACTTATGATTAGGGCAATTTACTGGATATAAATATATACTATGTAAAATATGCAATATATGGAGATACTTACATATAAACTTCAGCTCAATAAAACTAGAAAGAAATGTTAGTAGGAAGGTATGCATTGTTATCTTCGAAGATATGCTTGCTTCCCTTCTCAAATAGCATATTAATCAGAAACAAGATAATTGCCAGGCATTTACCCTGGAGAACAGATTATGTTAGGAATTTATTACTATAACGAGAAGAAAAATAACAGAAAGTTCTTGTGGGATGAATCTTATAGGTGATTGCAGAAAAGTAATTTAGTCATTTATAAGGAACTTTTACAGGAGGTCTTAATTTAAAGTTTATGTGTGGTCCTAAAATAAGTGGTATATTTTATAACATGGAAAAGTGTCTAATAAGTACAAGTATTCTGAAGGTTTGCCTTTTCAAATTGTCAAATGAGTGAACAGGACAAAAATTGGCATGAATATTATAGTTTGGTTTGGATACTTAAGCTAAGCCAAACAGCCTCACAGACTGGGAAAATCCAACAGCGCAGGTAGCATTTTCTCACCATGTGCTGGAGTGAAAATGCTAATGCAAAGCTCTTTCTCCACTTTCTTTTATGTTTAATCTTATTAGGGTGTTTAGGTTCATTGAAAGCTAATATAGCCCAACAAAGGATCTTATCCAAAGAAACAATGGAGATAAAAATCCCCTGTCAATTCTTGGGTTTTTGAAAATTTCCAAATTAAGCTAATATATAAGCAGTTATATATTATAAAACTTAAAAACATTGAGAATGAGGAAACAGAAGAAACTGTATGAAAGAAAATGTATTCATTACCTGACTCAGGTAATTCTAATCCCTCTGTACATCATCTCTATAATAACAATAAATTAAGTTAAAGAATAATATTTACACACACATACACACACACAAATATTGATGTTCAAATTGTTCTTTGGTTTTTCTGCCTACTGCAACAGTACTCTCACTGTATTCTCAGGATTGAATGATTGCAGATTAAAATGCCAGGTTGTTCTATTTGAATATCTAAAATTTATACATGCAAATCTAAAAGAACAATTAAATGTTTGTGATAGTTGACTTATAGGTAAGGAAGAAAACATTGCAATTTCTCCTTTTAAAGTAGATTTTCATCTAACAGACTATTATGAAATTTCAAATAAACTTTGTTAAGCATTTGTGTTGCTGTAACAAAATTCCTGAAACTGGATCACTATAAAGATTGGAAATGTATTCCTCATAGAATACACTGATCTTGGAAACCCAAGATCAAGGCCCTGGCCTTTGTGTCTGATGAGGCCTTATAAATACATCCGTACTTGGTGGAAGTTTCCAACAGGGAAAAGGGAGAAATGTGTCCCCACAAGGAAGAAGAGCCAAAGAGCAGAATCATGGCCTAACTTGGTTCTCTCCAGACCTTTCATGAGGCACATGATCCCATTCACAGGCTAATCATGTCCCAAGGATCACAGCTCTTGTCATCAGTACAATAAGGATTAAATCTCACCAAATATATTTGTCAGTTGCTAAAATTTTACATTAGTGATTTCCAAGTTTGAACCTAGGGCTTCATCCTTACTAAGCAAATGCGATACCACTTGAGCCATAACACTAGTATGACATTTCAGTGACTAATAAAATAGTTAATTGTTAGGCATTTACATTGTTCATATTTTCAATCATTAAGTACCTGCTTAGCCATAAAAATCTCCTAAAAATTTACTTAATGACTATTACAATTATTATTATAATAATGAAAAATTGGGTATAGTAGCCACAGACAAATTTCAGTTGTTTTGGGTGAGGGAGAAAGAGGTAATTTAACTGATACAAAATTGGAAGCAGGGGGCAGGGGAGGTGGCTCAGTGATAGAGTGCTTGCCTTGCATGAGGTCCTGGGTTCAACTCCTCAGCACCACATAAGCAGAAAAAGCTGGAAGTAGCGCTGTGGCTCAAGTGGTAGAGTGCTAGTCTTGAGTTGAAGAGCTGAGGGACATTGCCCAGGCCCAGAGTTCAGGCCCCATAACTGACAAAAAAAAAAATGGAACCAGGGGTTTCATCGCGGGCACTGTTGACAGGTGGCACTGGGTAATTCTTTGGGAAGCTGGCATGAGGGCTGTCTAGTGGCACCTGACACAGGATTCCAGTAGTGTCCTTCCTCCAAATTGTGATAGCAAACTCTGTTTTCAAACATTGCCAGGATCCCTGTGGGGCAACATCAATCCAATTGCCAATCACTGATTTAGACCAATTAACAGTTCCTGTTCTTGTCCTGTGTATTGATTAGCCGCATGAGTACTTTCCAAGTAATCCTTCCACATTATGTGTTAGAGACACATTATCTGTTTTCGTCTTCACACTTTTAATCATTCCTAGTCAGTGGTATCATTCTGGCAGTTCTTTGTTCTACTCATCAATTAGCTATCTTTTCCGATTGTAATGCAATTAATATAATCACAAATGTGCATTCAGTTGAATAAAAAGTGCTCTGACTCAAACAAAAAAGCATCACAGAACATACTTGGACTGTTTTTTCATTTTGATTTACTCACAAGTATATAACATTTTGCTGTTAAGAGGAATGATTTAGGTAGTAATAAATAAACTTATTGTGGCTGGAAAATGTCATGCTCGGAATTAAGAAAACATATTTATGTTCTAAGGAAATGAAAATACATGTGGAGAAGTATTTCTCTTTATACAATTTCCTAAATCTAAGTTTTTGACATGGATAACAATAAAACATTCACTGAGGTTCATTTGTATAACTAATCCATGGTCTCATATACATTTTGCTCCTGAAGTGTTGTGTCAGAATAAAACTATAAATCAAATCTACAGAGCAGTTGGACAGCACAAGCCCAGGCGACTATATTTCATAGACCTATTTGCTAAAAATCAGTTTTCATTTTAAAATATCTTACAATTTGCCAAATAAAAACACATGAAAAGAAGATACAATGTATATACACATAGATAAATATAAATATATAAATAAAATAAAAATATAACTATGTGTGTATATTTGTATATATGTATATACTTTGTATTTTGTACTTGCTAGACAAATGCTCTACCACTTGAGCCACAGTTCCAGTCCTTTTTCTTTTCTTTTTTTTCTGATTTGTTTGATTTTTTAAGATAGTCTCTTGGTTTTTTTTTTTTTTTACCTTAGTTTGCCTTTTTACCATGACTAGCCTCAACACATGCTCTTCCTGTGTTCTTCTCTTGAGTAGCTCAGACTACCACACAGCAGGACATATCACTTTTTACAAAAGACTTGTCTGACATTTGTCTACATGTTTAAAATTGGTTTGCTGATTTTAAAAAATAATTAGCCCTTTAGATGGTGAGTTTTTAAATGGTGTGTGAATGACTTCAATTACAGTATTTGGAAATGCTTTATAATTTTCCCATTTATTTTTGTACTCTTTCAGTACCACAGAGGAGTAGTACAAAATACCGCAAAGTGATAGTTGCTTAATGTCTTGGCATAGGTTCCATAATAAGAGAACAGAAACTCACTTTTCCATGATGAAAAAATGTGTTAGTTTTCCAAGCCTTAATATTCATTAAATGTCCATGTTAGCATTTTTTTAAGTCACAGTGTCTACTTCAGCTTATCAAGGAATGTGATTTCATTTTCAACAATAGAATCCGTGCTTCAGGGAAATGCTCTTAACTAGTACGAAGTCATTAGGTGCAAGGCTTTGTTCTAAAACACAATCTGTGCTGGGGAGGCAGAGAATGCTGAGCAGCAGCAGCAGAGGCATGCAAGGCGCAGTGCAATGCCTGAGGAACTTGTGTTTGTGCAAAGCATTAAGCACTTTACCTTCCTGTCTTATTCAATGCTCCCCACACACCTATAAACAAAGGTGATTTTTATACTGTTTCCTTTTTCCTTTGTAGACATACTAAGGCTTTAGTAAGGTGAGAAGCCTTCTCCAAGCTCTCTTAGTGGCAGGGTGGGATTTGAATCCATTTACAATGGGTCTGCATCCTGCTAAGCCCTTCCATATGTTAAAAACTCATGTAACTCACCTAGCCTACTACATTGTAGATTCACTTGCCTAATTAAACATGCCTATTCAAACATTTTCATGAGCCACAAACAGTGTCCTGTGCCATAGGCTGTGTGCCTACCATGGCTGGTAACTAACCTGATATTCCTCTTCTATTTTGGCCTGATGGATGCACTATAGACATCCATTGTATTACCAGTGGCCTGGGATGGATGGGTTATTTCAAGTCAGGTTAAGTGCTGTTGACTTCCACACTGAACCTTTTGAATGCTTTTAAGTTCTGTTGGTGCAAGTTTGTTAATGAACTGAGAAATCCTTTACCAGCTTTCCTCAATGGTCCATCTGGAGGCCGAGATTGTTAAGATCATGTTTCAAGGCCATTTTGCACATGAAATTTTATTGGATACCTTCTCAATAAAAAGCTGGACTTGGATGTGATGGTGAATGCCTGTCATCCTAGCTACAACTGGAAGCCAAAAAATAGGCTCGTCAGTGTCTAGGCATTAGCCTGAGCAAGAAATGAGGCCCTATCTTAAAAATTAGCAGCAGAAAATAGGGGCAGAGACATTGCTCAGAGGTTAGAGTACCTGCCTCATAAGCCCAAATTTCAAAGCCCAGTATTTTCAAAAGAAGTCCACCTAAAAGAGTAAACAAAACAAAAACACCTACAACAAGGAGGGACGTGAAATGTTATTTCCACAAGCACAGTGCGAACTGGGCATTTGGAATATATAGGCCAAGAAGCATTTACAGATATCCAAGGCATGGAGATTCTTGGCAATCATTTTCTTATAAAGCAAGCAAAGATATGAGCAGTGCATTCCTTATTTCATGATCTATTTTAGCACTTGTATAAAAGATCTTCCGGTCTTGGTGAGAAAGTGATGTTAAACACTCATCGCCTGAGTTAATATAACTTATAGTCAGATAAGTTACTATTTAAATAAAAAAGCATGCTCAAAACATCTGTTCTATGTTGCTCCCAGCCACATTTACTTCTTTGACTAAGAAAAGCGAAGTTTTACTACTGTTAACCTAACAGAGCCAGTACAATGTGGAAGGGCATTGTGTTTTCCCAGCATCTAAGAGCATCCAGATTTACAGAATACAAACTTCTACTCTACTGTATTTTCTCCTTTTGTTTTCTTGAAATTTATGTTTTGGCAGAGAGTTCATGTTCTGATTTCTTAACCAGACAGGAAAATAGAAATGAGCCCTTAGAGGGTATTATTATTGTTGTTGTCTGTTTTGAAAATGCCTGCTGGAATCATTGTATTTCAGATATGATGTGAGCTTCTGAAGGAGGTTGTAGATAGAAGAGAAGCACATAAGGTGATGCCCTTTGGTAACCCCAAGCTGGAATGCCCCTTTTCTGTAGGCATTCATGGCTTGAAAAGGTCTTTGGCTATTTTATCTTGCATTCTCCGTGTTCCTCTCCATTTTCAAGTCCAAACTAATTCCAGCAGAGATACTCACCAGGAGAGCAACAATGGCAACAAATGGTAGCTGCTCAATTAAGCATTTTTGTGTCTCCATATTACAACCAAACCAATCCTAGAATATGATAATCAATAAACGACATTTTTAAACAACATAGTTTAGTTCTCTGTATGACACGTTCAAGCAATTAATTCCTATGAGCCCATTCAGAGTAAATATGAATATCCAGTACAAGATTTGACTGAAGAAATGGCATGACACCCAATGCTGTACTATTTCTAAGGTTTGGAAAGGAAGCCAGGCATAAATTCTATCCTAGTACTTCACAGAACAGACCAAAGCAAAAAACCACTGCAAGTGACAAACACAATAAGAATAATTTCATTTCTCATGTAAATATACATAGTTACAATTCAAGTTACTTAATGCCTGTTTTGTTCCAGGGACTATACTGTTTACATACATTGTTTAATTTTGTTAAATATGAAGACATTACCATCTATATAACAGCACAGTACTTTGGAATTTTGTGTCATCTTTCAATGGTCTTTGTTAGCACAGAAAATCAACAATCATTTATATTTCCCAAAGCCATCAAATCGAATGCTTGCCTTAGAAAGAAATAGTAAGGAGCTATCTAGACATTACTTTTTTCTCACAGGCTCAGAAAGTAGTATACTGAATTGTACTCCTGGAAACACATGGAAAGTTAATTGTGTATCATTGGGGCCATTTATAGAGTCATTAGTCAACCATGTCGATGTGCTTTCTTTCAGCAGGCTGTAACAAATTGCTTCTTGTTCAAAGAAAGCTTGGCCCAGTGTTTCTATTAGGTAATGCCAAGAAAATGTTCCTGTGCACTGACCAGTAAGGTTTGCTAGTGAGTATGTGCTGTAGGCACACAAATGAGAATGCAGTACTCCATGCAGAGGGCCGGGCCCACCTCAGAGGTTCAGGCTGCTAGCATACATGTTCTCTGAAAACAGAGGAGGACGTTTTGTTGTAAGGTAAATCATCCCAGAAGCCACATTTTAAAATACAGAATATTGGAGTCTGTATTATACAGTTAACAGGCTGCCAGTTGTTACAAAGGCCTGCAGCACGCAAATACACATAACACAGCTAGGAAACATGCTAAAGAGGAAAGAAATAACAAAAACAATACCAACAAGCCAATTCAACCAATGGAGAGCTGAATTGGGACATCATGCTGACTGGAGATGAGCCAGGAGACAGGATACAGGACACGATCATGGAGACACATGTGGCATGGAGTCTGGCAGCTAGCCTGGTCCGGGCCTAAATAGGTTGGCACAGGGGGCAGATCCTCAGGAAATTCTCAGTCCCTGGCACTGGACTGACAGATTCAGTAACCTAACAGCCAAGTGCCCAACCCTATCTCCAGGGGTCCAGGCACATCCATTACCTGAAAGGCAGGTGATGGGGGTGGGTTGGGGGCAGTGTGTCTTTCCCCCAGCATGAAGACAAAAGGCCAGACCTATAATCCAACACGATGTCTTACACAGGACAGTTACTGAGTCCAGATGTACTGAGTGCCTGGAGTTTCCCCTTAAGGAAGTCAATCATGCAAAAACACTGATCCTAAATTACAATGCTTGATGCAACTCCATGGCCTTATTGGTTAAATTTTAGTGGCATATGTCTTGATATATCAAAGTTTATAGATGATAAAAAGATGTTAACAAAAGAAATGCAGCATATTTGTGAGAAAATACTAAATCATTACTTTAAAAGTCTCCTAAGATGAACCTACTTTGCCAATCACCAAGTCTGCAATAGCCAATCAACAAATGAGGTAATTATAGATCAGAACATTAACATAGAAGGCATAATTATTATTATCAACTCCCATAGTGTTTATGGGCTTGCATTTTTTGTTAGGAACTACATGAATACATTTCTCTGTGTCAATATTGGCAATGAATGAAAAACTAATTATTGGTGTAAAGCCCCCAGAATGGCCTGACTGCTTAGGACCTTGGCATCCTCCTTTTCATGCTAAGTCCTTCTGTGATCACAACCCCTTAGTCTGGCACGCTGCCCTCCTTGGCAACTGGCTACACACTGCCAATGAACAGCCTCTCACCCCCTTTCAAAGACAGAGCACAAATATTAGATGAATTTCCTTTGAACCTTGTTTCCTTTTGGCTTTTAACATAGTCTAGCTGCTTAGAAGGAACAGGTTCCGGGAGGCACAGGAATACCTTCCTAATCATTTTTTTCTTTTGGAGAAAGAAGCAAATACAAAAAGAATCTTTTACATTTCTCCAAGATATTTGGTATTCTTCACATGATTGGAAATGGTGTCTTATCTCTTCAGGATTTCATTAGGGCCTTATACTGCAGAATGTGCATTACTAATTATCTAGCCCATATATGGGGTACTTGGATTTCTCCGGGCAACAATAGTAGAATTAGTAATAATAAGCCTCAGTCAGCTTCTACATCTCGCTTCCTCTGGGCTCCTACTTCTTCTAGCACCTCCAGGTGCAAATAGATATTAGCCAATGTGTATGTAAATGATTCCATTTAATAAAATGATAAGTGTCCCATGTTAGGAGGAAACATTGCAGAATGTTATATTCTTTTAACACCATTATCCAGTTAGAACATTTTAAACCATAATGATAATAATTTCCAGCTGTCCCAAATCCTAAAAGTGAAGTGCCACCCCCCCACATATATTTTGTTACTGAAACATGTGTAAACAATTATGAATATCTAAACCGTACTGGTATTCATTTTCAAACTCTTTCCAAACTTTAGGGGGAAGAATGCCTCTAATGAGTATGTTGATAAATACGTCCGACTTCAAAAGTTGTTTTGGCAGACCCACACAGTGAAGATTTCACTTTTAAAAGAAATTGGTATAATAAAAAATGGTATAAAATTTAAATTCCACATTCAAAAAGAGAAAAAATGCATTCATCCAGTTTATCCTTCTGATTTGGAAAACTTGGGATTGCCAAGACTGTTCTGGAGGTCTGTCTGCAAGTGAGCATTGCACAGCTATTTTCTGTGAGATTTTGATTGGGGGAGACTCTAGCTCGATTCCTGCAACTTTCAGTCGTGCTCATCCTCACTACTCTCAGCTGCTGACTTGGACCCTTCCCCCACTTCTCCCAACCTTCCCCTGTGCTTACTTTATTACTCACCATTGCTGGGTAGAGGAAAGAGTAATCAATTCTGGCTAACAAAAAGGAGAAAAACATAAAACAATACATAGAATTGGGAAATTGAGGGGAGGACCAAGAACCAGGAACTATGTAATATGTAACAAAAGCACCTTGTCACACTTTGGGAAATAACTGGTCTGGATGGCACTCTAACGCCAGCCATCAACACTGTGCATACTTCCTTTGCCAGATACCAAAGGCTGGTGTTTCTGCTTCAGGTGCTGGACATTAGGGCTACAAGCGAATTCTAAGCTAATCTTTCTTATTTGTGTCATCTGCTTCAAGTGTAGCATTGTGATGGGAGATCAAGGAGGCTAAGTTTAGGTCCCGTATACTTGTCTCCCTTACCAGACAGAGAATGCAAAAGTAACAGAGTTTAGAGTACAGAGTTCTCCACACATAAGATAGGATTGAAAATGGGTAATATTTACCAATGTCCTTAATCCTAGTGTTTGATTAAGTCTGCCAAGAAGAAGATAGTTACTAGTTCAAAGTAAGGAGTCCGTTCTCATGAGACAAGTCACCTGAAGAAGCAGAAAGTTTTTCTTTAAAGTATTCAAAACATAGACTAGTTGATGATTTGGTGACAGTCTTAAAAAAAAATCCTTGGGTATTACATGGCAATGGATCAAGTGACTTTTTAAAGCTGACTAATCCAAATATTTTAAATAAATGAAAATCTAGAATGCCTTCAGTCTGAATTTATTGCTACTCCTGTTCTCTTTGTTGTCTGGTTAGGCGTTCATAAGTACCAAAGCAAAAGTTCAGGACATCCCATGTTTGATTCCAAGGGGCCTGATCAGATCCTGTGTCCTTATGCTTTTCCAGATGGCACAGGGCCTACCCACTGGCTGATTTGGCTCAAGGTTTAAAAAGGGCTGTAAGCCATACTGGATTTGAGGATTATATATGCTATTTGCCATTCAGTTCCTCTCTAGTCTAGGACATTTCTGTAGTTGGCTTTTTATGTTCCCTGTAGCTCTTAGTTTCGTTTTCCTTTGCTGGCTGCCTTCCACATATTTCAGTGATACTTAGTTTGGAGTCAGGACCTCATGCGTGCTAGACAGATGCTCTACTGCTCCAGCCACAGTTACTCCTTTTTTATTTCATTATTTTTCAAGTAGTATCTTGCATATATGCCTCCGCTATCCTAGACAGCAGTCCTCCCATTTCTGTTTTCTGTGTGGCTGGAATGACAGGATTATAGCACCATGTCCAGATTTTTATTGGTTGAGGTGGAATCTGGGGACCATGTTGTCTAGGCTGGCCTCAAAACAAAATCTTCCTGATCTCTGCTGCCCCATTACCTAGGACGATAGGCCTTAGCCTTCACACCTGACTGCAGGTGTGTATTTGGTGTTTACAGAATTCTTCCTCTGAAAGACAAAGGACCATTCTGACCAGGGCCACCCTTGCTATAGCTGGCTGCCTTCACTTTTCTCTCATTCTTCTTCTGTTATTTTTTCTTAAGTGAACGATTCTCAAACTTGAACATACATTGAAATCTGCTTGGTTCTTAGAAGAGATTGTTGGCCTAGTCTCCAATTCTGACATAGGTAGGTCTAGAACAAAGCTCAACTGAGTTTGTAGGTTATGCTGATGCTTTGTATCTAGTCCAGGAAGTGGACTTTAAGCTTATGCCCTTCCCTTTTTCATGTTCAAAAAAATGTCTGTTCTAGCCCAACACAGTGTCTCACTGAAATTTCAGGTAAGGCCAGCAAGAATAGTACTCCATCTCAACACAAAGACTAAGTATGGTGACATATGCCTGTCATCTCCATTATGAGCAAGAATAAGCATGAGGCTCATATTCCAGGCAATCAAAGGTAAAAAAAAAAAAAAGATGATCCTATCTAAAGAAATAAATCAGTAAAATAACATGGCTGTGGGTATGGATCAAGTAGTATAATTCCTGCCTAGCAAGCATGAGTTCAAATCCGACTACCTGACCCCTTCACTCTCCCACTCCCTCTCCCCGCAAAAAATAAGCACCTGCTCTCAGGATTATGCAGTTCTGGAAATTTCTCTTTTAAGTACAGTTCTGTATTCCATTTAGTAGGCTGATGATCCACAATGCCACTTCTGGCTTCTTCTACTTATGTGGTGCTGAGGAACTGAACCCACGGCCTCATGCATGCAAGGGCAAGCATGTGGGTAAAGCCACAAGAAGTGGGTTTCTCTGGGGAGGCCTCAGAAGGTCTTCTCTTATTTTGCCATCCATGAACTGAAATCTCCTAAACTGTGAGCCCAAATCAAGCTCTTTGCTTGTAAGCTGATAACCTCAAGTTATTTGTTCTAACAATGGAAGGCAAACCAACAACGTGGAGCTTCTTCTAATATGATTTCCAATCCTCTATGGACCACTGTTGTCCTTTTTGATGCAATATTGTCTGGTTCTTCTTTGAAGTGATTCTGAAGGGCAAATATTATTTTCTAAGTATATTTTCCTTGAATTTTCTAAAACAATGTCAAGTGAATGCATGATTTGTTTCTGTAACATGTCACAACAAACTGAATATTGCAATTATTATTTTGATATCAGGAATTACTATAAGTCATAGTTTTATGTGCCTTTATTAAGCATTACTCAAATCTATAAAAATTAAAAGGGAACTAAAGCAAAAAAAGGAGAGGTCATCAAATATCAGGTGAAGAACTGCCAAAAAAAATGTAGTGTAGTCTGGGAAGGTAGCTCAGTGGTAGAGTGCTTGCCTTGCATGCATGAGGCCCTGGGTTCGATTCCTCAGCACCACATGAGCAGAAAAAGCAAGATGTGGTGCTCTGGCTCAAGTGGTAGAGCGCTAACCACGAGCTGAAGAGCTGAGGGACAGCACCCAGGCCCAGAGTTCAGGCCCCATGACCGACAAAAAAAAAAAGCGTATTTAGGTTATAAATTTCCTCTAAGTATTTGGTATGTGTTTTTGTTTATGCCTGTTTTTTAAAGCAACTTCTAGGCGCAGATTCTACAAGCAAACATATCTTTTTTTTTTTTTTTTTTCCGGTCGTGGGGCCTGAACTCTAGGCCTGGGCACTATCCCTCAGCTCTTCAGCTCAAGACTAGTGCTCTACCATTTGAGCCACAGCGCCACTTCTGGCTTCTTCTGCTTATGTGGTGCTGATGAGTTGAACCCAGGGCCTCATGCATGCAAGGCAAGCACTCTACCAGTGAGCCACCTTCCCAGCCCCTAAACATGTACTTTCTTTTACTAAAACTTTGAAAATTGGAAACTCCCAGTTGACAAGTAATAAAAATAAAGACTGCTTATTAATGGAATGCATTCACTTTTGAGAACATAATTTTGCATGGATATCGCACATAATTGATATCCCATTAATCCTTGTATTTCACTGTGTAAGAGTCATACATGCATGTGATATCAATTGTCCAATATATGTATATATATATATATTATTTAAAGAGTCCTCTTATACAATAATGTTCCCTACACTTTAACTTACTTCTTCAATGTTTGGTTTCCTTCCTTAGTGATCTCACACCAGAGTTCAAATACATTCATGTCCTTCAATTCTCTAGATGTTTAACCACCGCTAAGTCTCAAGTTTAAACATTATTTTTTCCTTTTCTTCTTTTATTCATATATGTATCTCCCCTTATATATCTATGAGGGGAGATAAAAAAGTTATAACTCAAGAAAAAGTCCTAAAATATTGTGAGGTTGTAATTTGTGAAGTTTAAGTTTCAGTACTTCCTTTAAATCATTTGTACTCCATTTATTAGATTGCAAGTCTCTACAGCATTAGATAAAAACATAATTTCATGTATCTGTGGCTTTTTATAAAATTGATTGCCATCCAAGGTGGTAGAAGCATTATAATGAATGTGGCTATTTTGATGAATCAGCCTCCTCGTTATTGAATGTTCAGTGAATTGATACTGTTAACTTTTGAATGCGCCTTTGAATCAACACAATTTACCTACAAAGCTGAGCCATTTGGGTATTTTGAGCAATTATTTTTTATATTATAAAAAGTATCACTCATACACTCCATTTTGTAAAGTATTATTCTCTCCTATATGTGTATTGGATATGGCACCCAGAAGGCCTGGATTTGTGATCCGGCTGTCTCATTTAGATTAACTTGGTAGCACTGAGCATGCCACTTAACTCCCTAGAAAACGGTCATCTTAACTAAAATATTGATAACACTTGCCTCAATCTACATTATTGGATTGTTATTAGAATAAGGTGATAATGGATGTAAAATCTTTCTGGAAGTAATGAGGTATTACAAAGCAGAGAGATATTGTGTCACATCCCTTTACATATTAGACAAGTAAATTAATGATAAATGATTCCAGCTCATTCTGCTTTAGCATTTCAGTTTAACACACATCTGAACATCCTGCTTCATCAGGGGAAAGACTGCTTTTTTTCTTTGATAATAAACTGTAACACGTAACCAAATTGTATGATATTGAATAGTAAAAACAATTCATGATGGTATTGCCTCTGACCATTTCAAAGGATGTTTATCTTTGGATTTTAAGAGGTAAAATTATTTGGGTTCCTTTTATCTTTGGAGTAATTCCATGTTTGTCATTCCTTTTAAAGTTAAGATCATAGAGTAATAAAGAAAATATACACTAGGTGATGGCATTTTGTTAGATGCTACAAGAAATCAAGGCAGGAGAAAGTCCTTTAATGTAAAAATTCCTAAGTGTTAACAGATCATGAAAATCAGCAACAACTGTTGTGCTAAAGATCACGATCCACAAGTAGAGGGCAGATAATTCCCCTCAGATAAAAAGGGTGCGTCTGGTGTTTGAGCTGTGGCCACATTTGACTTTCATGTCCTTCAGGGACCCGACACACTTTGTGAGAGAAGAAAGTCAATGCAGCTGCTTTTGCTAATCAGTCAATACATGTCAGGTCCTCAGGGAGGAAGGCTAGAAACCCACCAGCCTGGCTGATGAACAGCAAATGCTGACAAAGTTACCCTCCAACTTTGTCTACTCCATCAGGTCTAAAAATGTAATTTAG
This sequence comes from Dipodomys ordii, assembly GCF_000151885.1. Taxonomy (NCBI): domain Eukaryota; kingdom Metazoa; phylum Chordata; class Mammalia; order Rodentia; family Heteromyidae; genus Dipodomys; species Dipodomys ordii. Next base: position 6,172,456 of record NW_012267264.1, on the reverse strand, counting down.
ATGATTATCTCTGTGCCTATTAAACCTATGACCTACTGCAGTCCGTTTGAAGTCAGTCTGCTTACACTTGTTAATAGGAAGAAAAGAAGGATTAACTCAGGTTCTGAAACTAGAATGAGTGTAGGAAACCATCCACTGCCCTTTCAGGAAAGAGCAAGAACTCTCAAAATGAGGAAGAATAGGAAACATAGAATTTCTTTCTTTGGGGGTAAGGAAGGAGTTCTGTGGTTTGTTTACTTTATAATCATACTCTAACAAGGTAGGATCTTCCATTCAAGATCACAAGATTATGGAGAGGGATCCTAGTAGAAATTCTGCTTGAGAAACCTTATGGTCACAGAGACATTGTCTGCATTCAATAACAATTTGAAGCAGATGGTTTCACATATTTGGATGTAGGATAAAAGTTAAACCATTTTGTGTGGCTTGCAAGGTCTGATGGAACTTACTGGAAGCCATTCATTTGCAAGTCTGCTGCTGCTGCTGCTGCTGCTGCTGTGTGTGTGTGTGTGTGTGTGTGTGTGTGTTCTCATGTGCCTGTGCACACATGCATACCAGTCTTGGGGCTTGAACTCAGGGCCTGGGCACTGTCCTTGAGCTTTTTTGCCCAAGGCAGGTGCTCTACCACTTGAGCCACAGTTCTACTTCCAGATTTTTGGTGGTTAGTTAGAGATAGTCTCATGGACTTTTCCACTTGGGCTGGCTTCAAACTGTGATCCTCAAATCTCAGCCTCCTTAGTAACTATGGATTAAAGGCATGAGCCACAGGCACCCAATGGTGTCTTCTGCTTTTAGACTTTCCAGAGCTAAAGTCAGTTCCAGGTCCTTACCTGGTTAGACTGTTTGTACATGGAATAATTCTTTACTGGCTTATGTGTGAGACTTCATTGCTACAGGAGCACTTCTTACTGGTAGAGTTGTAATATGTTGAGAAAGAGGCTCAGATAAAATCTGATTATCTGTTGTCTTGTTTTGTTTTTTGTCATTCTTGGGGCTTGAAGTCTGGGCTTGGGTGCTATCCCTCAGCTCTTCAGCTCAAGAAGAGCGCTTTACTGCTTGAGCCACAACACCACTTCTGGTTTTCTAGTGATTTGTTGGAGATAAGAGTCTCACAGACTTTCCTATCTGGGCTGGCTTTGAACCGTGATCCTCAGATCTCAGCCTCCTAAGTAGATAGGATTACAGACATGAACCACTGGTACCCAGCTATCTGCTGTTTTATTTAAGATTTCCTGTAAACATAAAACCTATGATGATCATTTAAAATGTACAGTTCTTAAGATGGTAGCAAGATGTTCATATTTCAAAATTAGTCTTTTCCATTTCCAAACTTCAACACTCCATATTCGTTTAAGTTTTATCGTATAAACCTAATGACTCCTAGCTTTCATTCGTCACTCTTGTATCCTCATGCTTGACAGACTGTCTGACACACAATGAATATTGAATATATATTTGCCAAATGGATAAATGAATGAGCACATTAATCTGTGGCTGATGTGACCAGAGTAGAGAGTGGCAGCCAGAGTGATATTTTTTTTCTATGTGTGAAGAAAGAAGAATAGTCTTAAAATATTATTCCTTTCAGCTTTGACAAATCAATTTTGAATTAATATTCAAGGTATATTCTTTTATAAAATTGAAAGGAATGTGTTTGGAAATACATTTTATTTTCCCAGGACAGAGGACTCTGGCAACATAAACTATTTTATCAATGGCTGGTGGGAATAAAAGTCAGATATCCTTGGCTAGATAGGTAAGGACACAAAATAGTGGGCAGGACTGTCTCCAACCTGCAGAGGAAAGTTACCCAGCTAAAGATACTTGTCTTGTTCCCATTAGGCTTCAGGTCTTAGCACATTCACCCTGTGCTTGAATCCCTTGCCTCTATCCCATCAGGAGTCCTTTCCTCTATACCTGTGGGTAGAGGTAAGAGAGCCAATCATAGGGAAACCAGTGTTTGTGCTTTAGAGTGAAGGAACCAATTACAAGTGTCCCTGTAGTGCAAGTCCACCCATCAACCAATCAATCAGTCCAGGAGCCTGCCCTTAGCGGGAAGAGAACCAGTGACTAACTGTATCTAAGGCAGGCCTAAGAGAGAAACTGTAGTTTCCCAGTTCCAAGGCTTCTTCCTTGTACATGAAGTCCATTTTATTGTTTTATCATTTTGAATAAATCTGCTCTATTTTATTTGAATATTTCCCTGACCTTCAAATTTTCATTAGTGGAGAAAACAAAGCTGACCCTAGAGGATATCTGAAAAACAAAACAAAACAACAACAACAAAAACACTTCCTCCTTTGACTGTTTCCTTCCACTGTTCTTTTGCACACAACTAAGTGACACTTCTGTGTACATGCATATTACTCTACATACTTCTTATTTGTCTCAATATCCTTGTCACTTCACAAAGTGTGATGATGATGATCTTGAGTGCTGGTTGAGTGTCGAAGTGGTGAAGAATAAATCCATACAAGAAATCTACATAGTTTTCTGGTGATTAAATCATCAGAAAAGACAGAAGCCTGGTTTTCCTTTGTTGTCCTAAGCAAAAGAGGATGTATCTCCTATCTTCATCATTTATATAGAGAATTTGACATTTCTCCTTCTAGATCCTATGCAGTTTGGCTAAAGAATCTTTTATTTCTGGGTATAAATGTAGAGTTTTTCACTTCATTATAAATTTATATACATATTAACTCCACTAATATGATTAAATAAGCTTAATAATGATAGGTATATCATACTTACACAGAGCCTGACAATAAAGTACCCAGTGAAAGTAAACACATTATTATAGTGTTATTATTACAATATGCTAGCTATAATGCTGATTAAAGTAAACCTCATCTCTTTCTTTGCATAGCTTGGAGTGTAGTGGGAAAGAATTATATTCAAAACAAACACTAACAAACCCATTATAACTGTCATCAGTACTGTGGTGAAGACCTGCTTCTATCATTCACTGAAATTTCCAAGAATGAGAATGTTTTTGTGCTTTGTTTTCCTTTTGTCTTGATTTTTTTTTGGGGGGGGGAGTCTGGTTGTGGGGCCTGAACTCTGGGCCTGGGCACTGTCCCTCAGCTCTTCAGCTCAAGGCTTGCGCTCTACCTCTTGAGCCACAGCGCCACTTCCAGCTTTTTTCTTTTTGCTTATGTGGTGCTGAGGAATCGAACCCAGGGCCTCATGCATGCAAGGCAAGCACTCTACTACTGAGCCATCTTCCCAGTCCATCTTTTGTCTTGTTTTAAGGCTGAGTTTCTCAGAATGGGATCAGCCTGCCTCCACCTCCCAAGTGTGGGAATTCCAGACATGCATCACCAGGCATGGCCCAGGGATGAGATCTTTATGTCTCTCTACCACTGAAATTTAGAAGAATCTCTAGGGTAAAACTTTAAAATTACTCAAGCATAGATGTCTGTTGTACTCTATATAATTTTAGATATTTTCCAATGGACTGGGTGTGTTTTAACCTATGGAAGCTATAACATTTTAGATTATTAAATGAAAAAATGTAATGTCTAAAGTTAAAGGAGACCATAAAGTTAGTTTATGATCACTTATATAACCAATTAGGTAGTACATTTTTTCTGATTAAAAAAATCTGTATCTTTATTGCCAAAATGACGATTTTCCAAATTGTATTATTTATATGATTTCAGACTTTATTCCAATTAAGATTTTAAAATATACAATTATTTTATATCTAGACATCATTTCTACTACCTCCTGAGGTTTCCCTCTCAACATTTTCTTGTAGGGAAATGTTATTAAATAAAACATGTTAAAGCCTATTTGGACTTTATAAATCTGATTCAATAAGTAAAATGTCTTCTGAAAAGTCCCTGAGCATTCACAAACATTTCCTAAAATCCCAATCCCAGACCCATACTGTGTGTGTCTTCCCACCATGGTGGATAAGTAGTGTTTCTTACTATTTTAAAACCAATCAATGCTTAAACATCTTGATGTAACAATTCCTAAATGCCAATGCATTCATTTTAAGATCAGTGATTAACTATTAAATGGACTTGAAATGCCTAGTGATACATTTTCAACTACCATCATGACTTTGGAATTTAGAATCAGAAAGTTTGATTCCTTCTCTTTTAGAAGCCTGTTTTCTTATACCTTAACTTGCAAAGGAAGACTTTGAGGTACCTTATGGTGACAGCCATATAAAACAGACCGGCAAGATGGAAGTTAAGGACAGCAAAGATAAAACAATCTGTCAAGTCAAGCTGTTTGCACCATTCACAGATCAGATCCTCATTTCAGCCAGTCTTCTCTGCATGCTGAGGAGAGTAATTAGGCCTGCTCAGAAAGCAATTTCCTATAGATTGAATGTTTGGAGATAGGTATTTATAGCATTTGAGATAATGGATGATTCTCTATAAAACCAGTGCCTAATTCACAGATATTGAAAACTACACATAATTTTCTTTCATCTCACAGTTTTATTGACAATGTCCAGACCAAAATACTTTTAATGTTTTCTTTAATTTTTATTTTTGTGTGCCAGTTTTGGGACTTAAACTCAGGGCCTAGATGCTGTCCCTGAGCTTTTTAGGCTCAAGGCAGGCACTCTACCACTTGACCCACAGCTCGACTTCCAGCTTATGGGTGTTTAATTGGAGATAAGAGTCTCACAGACTTCCTTGCCCAGGATGGCTTCAATCTGTGATACTCAGATCTCAGCCTCATGAGGAGCTAGGGTTATAAGCATGAGCCACTGGCACCTGGTTCTTTCTAATTATATTTTAGTATTCTCGTTAAATGATGGTACAGATGAATTTTTATTCGACAAATAAGTTTATAATGTATCTTGAATGTCACTCTTTTAATTATTCTTCCCCTTCGCTCCAACTCAACCCCTCCCACAATTTTCCTAATTTCATAGGTCTATATTGACTATTATGACTGCATTCTCCCTTATTCCTTAAATTTTTAAAATTAGAATTGTACTAAATATTTTTTCTTTAATATAATTAATATATCTCACACAAATCTTTACAATCACAGAAAATTGCTTTCATATATAAAGGCAGGACCATGTAACCAAAGTATTTTAGGAAACATTATTACAGAATTTTGACTTACTTAACTGTTCTTTGAAAATATAAGGAGGACCTGAGATAAATGTGTAGATGATAGATCAATAAATAGCTTAGTCTAAACACTCATATTTTATGTTTCAATATTATTTATCTTAATCTGATAAATATCAGTCACAAATGAGATATGGCCTATGAAAACTTGAACTAAGTGCATTTAGTTGATTATTAAGTGAAGGATAGATCCAATAGCTCTGTCAAGCTAAGAACACTCTAGACTTAGTATCAAATGTTTTTCATATCTCTAGTGATAATTTCAATTTTGTATAGAGTAAATGAGTTTGAAGGACACATTCGACAATTGTTCTTTTTCTTTATATGTACTATATTTAATTTATAAATAGAAATTATCCTTGAAGATAAAGATGATTCATTTTGCTTGGGAGCTGGACAAAGTTCCATGCCTTCTTTTGTCACTTGTCAGTGACTTGCAGTTTTTCATGGGTGCATTTTGCTACTCAACCATAAAATGATTACATTTAACCATGTTCATGGAATTTTAAAGTTCTGTGAGGCACACACTAATGGCACCCTCATAGTATGGAAACAAGTCACAGGGCAGTATCTCTATTAGTCAGCTTTCCATTACTTTGACTAGATACCTGTGATAGTCAACAACTTAGAAGGAGGAAAGATTATGTTTGGCTCAAGTCAGAAAGATGTTACAGTGCATAGTTGTTTGGCTAGCTGCTTTGAGTGAGCAAAACATGATGGCTGGGAGCACATAGTGGAACAAAGCTGTTTACCTAGTGGCATCAGGAAGCAAGAAGAAAGGGAGAGGGGAAGCGAGCAAGTGAGTGAAAGAGCAAGCAAGTGAGTTACCTAGCGAGAGAGAGAGAGAGAGAGAGACAGACAGACAGCCAGAGACAGACAGACAGAGAGGCATGTATCCCAATATCACCTTTCAGTGTAATGAATTTCTCTAGCCTCACCTCATAAAGGTTCCCCTGCCTCCCTACAGCACTAAAGATGGACAACCAAACCCATAACACACAAGCTTGGGAGGGCATTGTAGATCCAACAGTAGCACATTGTAGATACAGTAGTATCATGCCCCACAGGATGGTGGGTCCTGAGCTAATGCAAGCAATTTGGTTCCACAGTTAATTTTCTATTCTTTTTTTAAATGTTATTATAAAAGTGATGTACAGAGCGGTTACGGTTATGGGCATCAGGTAATGAGTAGATTTTTAATATGGTTTTTTTATTGTAAAAATACTGTACAAAGGGGTTACAGTTACATGAGCAAGGTAATGAGTACATTTCCTATCAAGCATCGTTACCTCCTCCTTTGTTTTTCCCCTACCATCGCTTCCCTCCCACCTCCACAACTATACTCCTCCCCCGGCCCCACCTAAATTGTAAAGTTCGTTTTTCAACATAGCATCTTGTACATCTAATTGTTACAATGGGTCAACCTGTACCCTTATTTGAGAATTTTGTTTTTTCCCTTCCCCTCCCCAAATTAGAGAAGTGTATATACAAGATGCAGGGCATGACATCAAATACAGTGAATACAGGAGTTACACTGTGGGGAACATACAAAGAAACAAAAAATTCACATGGTACATTATGACAAAGGACAGTTGAAATCCCACATATTGGGAGAAGATCATCACTGTTCATATAAAGGATAAGGATCTCATATCTAAAATATACTTGGAACTCAAAAAATTAAATCCCCTAACAACAAATCCTCAGAGAAATAACTGCCTGATAATAAGTGGGCTAAAGACTTAAAGAGAAATTTCTCTGAAGAAGAAATAAGAATAGCCAATAGACATATAAAGAAATGCTCAACCTCTCTACCATAAAAGAAATGCAAATCAAAACAACATTGAGATTCCACCTCACCCCTGTTAGAATGGCTATAATCATGAACTCTAATAACAACAGATGCTGGAGGGGATGTAGACAGAAGGCAATCCTACTGCATTGTTGGTGGGAGTGTAAACTTGTTCAACCAATTTGGAAAGAAGTATGGAGGTTCCTCAGAAGACTCCACATAGAGCTCCCCTATGACCCAGCAATCCCACTTTTGGGCATTTACCCAAATGACCACAAAGAAGGTCATACCAAAGCTACCAGCACATCCATGCTTATCACATCATTATTTACCATAGCTAAGATATGGAAGCAACCCAGATGCCCCTCAGTAGATGAATGGATCAAGAAAATGTGATATATATATACACAATGGAATTCTATGCCTCCATCAGAAAGAATGACATTGCCCCATTTGTTAGGAAGTGGAAAAACTTGGAAAAATGATATTAAGTGAAGTAAGCCAGGCCCAAAGAAACATAGGTCCCATGGTTTCCCTTATTTGCAATAACTAGTATATGTCTGGGACAAGCAGAAAAGGTCAAAAGCTATGTACATATGACCAGATAAGCTGATGTTAAGCGAAATGAACCCCAAGATAGGGACAGAAGTGTTTTTTTTTCTTGCTATTGTTTCTAATGTATTTATAATGTACCATTTGATTTTTTTGTTTCTTTGTATGAGTAGATTTCTTTATGAACAGTTTCACCTCTTCTCTAATTTTCTCCCAGTCTTCTATTCTATTTTTTGAAGGTTATTATTGTTTTCCTCCGGGTTATTACTGAATAACTCAATGTTTCTTGGATTCTAACACAAAACTGACCATTCATTGTCTTTAGCCCAAAAGTCTAGGTTTTAAGTTAAAATAATCTTGAATTAATGATTATCACCATCTTGAAAATAGCATGGCCTGCTTGTTTGCCACTATAAAGAAGTGGTTAAAAAAATAAGCTATCACAAGAGTGAGTCAATGAAGAGAAAAGCTCAGAGCAGCTCTTGGTAACAAATAGATGTTTCAAGCCAGATATGCCAAAGGATATTTTTAGTCTTCTTTTAGAAAAAATGCTAACAACAGGGGCTCAAGAAGTATCAAAGGACTTCAGGCAAGTGCCTAAATTACTTAACCATTTTTTCCAATTCTAGCAGGACCCTGGCCCACAGGGATGGGTTAGAGGAAAAATGCAGACCTTCACACACTAGGGAGGAAAAAAAGGGGAGGGCAGACAGAAGGAAAAAGTCTCTTAAAAAAAACAACTTGAGTTTCACTATTCCCTATTAATAGTAGTATATGTAATGTGACGAATAGAATGAAAAGCCTACTAACATTGAAAGAGATCATTATGAATTTATCACATTCATAGGATTTTTGTTTTTGAAAGTGTTTCATGGAGAACCAATGGCTTTTATAACATATTTTAGAATATTAAAAAGAGCATATTTGAGAGATTTTATGGAGTTTTGGTTTTTTCACTACTAAAAGTGAAAACAAAAATTGGACAGACTTCAGAGAAGATCAAGAAACACCATTAAGAGAATGAAAGGTCAGGTGCCAGTGGTTCATGGTGTAATCCTAGCTACTTAGGAAGATGAGATCTTTCATCCCAGGCAGGGAAATCACTAACATTCTTCTCTAGAATTAACCACAAAAAAAGCCAGAAGTGGAGCTGTGGTTCAAGTAGTAGAACACTAACCTTGAGCAAAATAGCTCAAGCACAACTTAGAGCCAGGGCCCAGGAGCAAGAGGAAGAGAGAGAGTAAGTGAGAGAAAGAGAGAATATTGTTTATTAGCTAGAGATGATTGAACAAGCTGATTATATCTGGAAGGAGAGGAACAAGACAACAGCATACACAGAACAATGGCAGAAATAGTTCTGGATGTAGATGATTCTTTATGGCATGACACCCAGTATTTCTTACTAAGCAGATTTGATTTAGAATGTAAATAGCTACTTTACACAGTTATAGAGACAGTAAAAAAAATAAAAATGCCTGTGTTGCAACTTATCACACGCTTCCTCATCACTCTCCCATGTTGAAAAGGACCAGGACAAAAGCAGACACTCTGAAACCATGACAGGATGGAATAGGAGAAACCCTAGGTTACCTTGGCACAGGCTGAAATTTTCTTAATAGAGACCCAGAAACACAACAAATCAAAAAAAAGTTGGACAAATGGGATTGCATGAAATTGCAGAGCTTCTGCCTGGCAAAGGACATAGCTAGCAAGATCAATAGAAAGCCCACAGATTGGGAGAAGATTTTCACTACCCATACAATGGACAAGGGTCTCATAGCTAAAATATACTTGGAACTCAAAAAATTAAACCCCCAACAAGTCCTCAGAGAAACAACTGCCTGATAAATAAGTGGGCTAAAGACTTAAAGAGAAACTTCTCTGAAGAGGAAAGAAGGATGGCCAATAGACACATGAAGAAATGCTCAACCTCCTAGCCATAAAAGAAATGCAAATCAAAACAACATTGAGATTCCACCTCACCCCTGTTGGAATGGCTATAATCAAGAACTCTAATAACAACAGATGCTGGAGGGGAATGTGGCCAAAAGGGAACCCTACTTCATTGTTGGTGGGAGTGTAAACTTGTTCAACCACTTTGGAAAGCAGAATGGAGTTTCCTCAAAAGACTCCATATAGAGCTCCCCTATGACCCAGCAATCCCACTTTTGGGCATTTACCCAAATGTTCACAAACAAGACCACACTAAAGCTACCAGCACAACCATGCTTATCACATCATTATTTACCATAGCTAAGATATGGAAGCAACCCAGATGCCCCTCAGTAGATGAATGGATCAAGAAAATGTGGTATATATACACAATGGAATTCTACACCTCCATCACAAAGAATGGCATTGCCCCATTTGTGAGGAAATGGAAAGACTTGGAAAAAAATTATATTAAGTGAAGTAAGCCAGGCCCAAAGAAACATAGGTCCCATGGTTTCCCTTATTTGCAATAACTAGTATATGTCTGAGACAAGCAGAAAAGGTCAGATAAGTTGATGTTAGGGTAATGAACCCCAAGATAAGTATTTAAATTTTTTCATACGATTGTTTCTAACATTTCTATGTTGCTTTGTATGTCCCTCCTCCATTGTGTAACCCCTGCTTTCACTGTATTTGATGTTGGTATAATTTGTGGAGGAGAAGGGCAAAAACAAATTGTTTAAATAGGGATACAGGTGGACCCATTACAACAATGAGATGTACAAGTCTTTATGTCGAAAAACGAACTTTACATCTTTGGTGGGGGGGAGGATCGGGTCGGGGGCACGGGGGAGAGGGGAAAGGGATGGGAAGGGGAAACAAAGGAGGAGGGAACAATGCTTGATAAGAAATGTACTCATCATCTTGCCCATGTGATTGTAACCCCTCTGTATGGTATTTTCACAATAAGAAAAAGGAAAGGACCAGGACAACCTAAAGTAAGCCAGAGTTGTTTATGTGATTCCTCTCATGGAGACTTCTGCAGTCCTTGGAAAGGAAGTCTGTATGACAATGGTGAGCTGACCAGAAGTGCTCTGCTGAACAGAAGGATGCATAACTCTAAGATATGTCTGTCACATTTTAACTTACAGCTTCTTAATTTTACTACAAACAAAGCAACACTCCTCTGGCCAAAGGAGTAGCAAATTGTGGAGGAGCTTACATTTTTATGATGTTTGTTGGCATTTCCTATTCTTTTTTAATGTAAATTACCACTGAGATTCAGATCCAGTGGGACCATATTATTCTCTAGCATTTTTTTCTCATTTGGTCATGCTTCCTAGTAAGAGCAATATTCTTTTCATGGCTCTGTCACCAAATGGGAAAAATAAGATCTTACTTCCCTCGCTGCAAGGGTAGTAGTGTGTGTGTGTGTGTGTGTGTGTGTGTGTGTGTGTGTGTGTGTGTGTGTGTGTGTGTGTGTGTGTATTTGTCCTAATTTTCCTCATCCATTCCCCCTCAGGGTCTACAAGAACATTTGAAGGCAAGTCTTTAATATAAAACATAATTGTACAGACAGATATAAAACATAGTTGGTGCTGCAGCCTTTACCTTAATGGAGATATACAGGAGCATCCTGAAGAAAAAGTAGAAACACAGAATACAGGAAATGAAAGAGCCAGAGAGAAAACACAATAGAAGGCATTAAGTTTAGATAATCCAGGGTGAATGGTGTCCCAGTATATATATACATATATATATATATTTCTTGTATGTATGTATGTACATACACACACACACACACACACACACACACAAAAGAAAAGCTAGAAGAACTATCACACAATGAATTGAAATCTAAATAATGTTAGGATGGGGAGGTGGGTGTTATTGATATCAAAATAAGGAGTCTAAACCAGATATGACTATATAAAGACAAGAACGTGAGGATAGAAAAAGCAAGGAGCCACCATGCAATAGAAAATATGGACAAATACCTAGGAATGAAGGCAAGCTATACCATGTTTTAGAAGCCCTTGAAAATGCTGTATGGACAGGGAGTGACAGGGACATAAAAGGCTGCAGTGTAGAGTGTGTGAAGGTTGGGGCAGAGCAGGGTGGGGGAAGACTGAGCTGAACTAATGGCCTAGTTAGTTAGGTGGTTGAAACCTTCAGATGAACTGTATTCTTGAGACAGTCAGAAAGAACGGATACATGCAGACATACACTCTCTGCATGAAATTTGGCAGTGAATGAGCTTGAGAACAACAATTGGAGTGAGGTCAAACAAAGTATGCCAGAAAGAATCCAACTTAATGTAAACCCTTATGCTCCAATGCATATGTGTAATAAATTTAAATTTACTACCTGAAGAAGAGTTTATGCCCCAGATTTTGCTACTATCATAATAATGTACGGATGGAATGTTTCTGGTACTTTCTTTCAAATTGCTCCAGAATAGTTTTCATGTCTCTGTATCTTTAAGCTTTTTATTGTGGAAGTTACTTTATTACCATCATATCTTTATTTGATGTTCTGTTGCCTGAATAAATTAAAGCATACCCAGACATTTAGGAGAGATGGATAATAACAACTCACTGCTAATGTCTTTAAACTCAACACAGCAGTTTAGAGTTAGTTGTTGGGTCATTATGTGTTGACAGTTATTGGTGTTTAGCCCTGGTATAATAAAACATTAAATTAATTATATTACTTTGGTGATCTGCAGTATGCTCTGATTATGTGCTCTTTTCTTCTTATTTTATAGCAATACTGTATTTTTCTTCAAAGATTTATTCCTGCTCATTTTTCCTAAATTCTTTTGTTATTTCAAAAACAAGCAAACAAACTTATTTGATTTTCCTAGAAAATCTTACCAAAATGTCAGAACTTTAAATGACCACCAGGAAACTCAAACATGTGAAGGAGGGTGAAAGAGAAAGGAAATGAATGGGAAGAAAAAGTATGGGAGAATTCAGTCCTAATATTCAATGAACCTCCATGAAGATGGAATCAGGTAACACGAGAGGATGGGTGGAGTGGAGAGATGAGAGAGAATGGAGGGGTGACATTGTACTCATAGACTGATACGTTGAATTGAAACTCCTGTACGACTACCTGTAGATAATAATGTTTTAAAAAATGATTGAATTGTCTAGAAACTATAATCATTGATATAAAGGTAACATGTTCTAGAACTTATAGGCTTCCTTTAAATGATGAGCAGGTACTTTATCTCAATTCTGTGGGCCCCTCTCCTATCATTTGACTTACGGAAACTAGATGGGCTTTTTCCTTTAAGATTTCTAGGTGTTTCTGCTTTATTCCACTTAGGAATTCAATGGAATGGCATATGGCAATGTTAAATGCAAAATCTAAGTAATATTTGCTTCTGTTTCAGAAACTTTTGAAAGCTAAAGTTGGTGACAATTATCAACTAAGACATATGTACCAAGTATTAAGCATACACAGATATGAGAATATAAAGGTACTTTGCCCTTAAAAATCTTCCTAAATAAAGGAAGAAGAGTATTAGGACTTTCAGCATTGGAGATATCCTTGGAATATAAGAATAAGGCCTAGTCTTCTAGAAATTGTGCAAAGCAAGAGAAGTTTTTCTCTGTCAACTCACAGGTCTAATAAAAAATAGCTAGCACTGGCTAATGAAGAGCCATAGGAAATTGCTTATGTAAGTGTTTAATTGATGTGATAACAGTGGGGATTAGATATGAATAAAACTATTATCTTCTAGGTATTTTGATTTTTATGATTCCAATTTTAATTTTAAAATATAGCATTTTTAAATATAGTTTAATAATTTTAAAATATAGCAATTTTAATTTTAGAATATAGCATTGGGCCAGACTCTAGGTGGCTCATGCCTTTAATCCAAACTTCCCAGGAGGCTGAGATCTGAGAATTGTGGTTTGATGCCAGCCTGGCCAGGAAAGTCTTTGAGACTCTTATCTCCAATTAACCACCAGAAAACTGGAAGTGGAGCTATGGCTCAAAGTGGTAGAGCTCTACTTTTGAGCAAAAATTGGTCAACAATGCCCAGGATCTGAGTTCAAGCCTGATGACTGACAAAACAATAACAACAACAAAAAGGATAAATCATGGGATATACTGACGCTCTGATATTTGAGAGTATTGACATTTTTATTTAAGATCTCTTCTTTCTATTTGGTGATACTTTGCCAATTATTTTCCATACTTTTTTGGTTCTCTTGTGCACATGCATGTTTGTGTGCACATGTGTGGGGGGTGGGAGGATGCTCCTAGAACTAAGTATTTTTCACACTTCTTTAAGTATTATTTCTTCATGTGACTGTTTTTCCAAGAGGAAGGAAGTGGACCCAGAGTTGAATTCTTTACTAGGAAGTTTTTATTTGAACATGTTCCTATCATTTTCCAACTGATAGAACAACATAGTAAAAGCAGTAAAGGGTATTCTGAGCCTAGTTGAGAATAACAGAAGGCAAGTCAACAGTTTCAGTGAAATTAAATGTAAATGTAATTGAGATTTTGATCCAGTTTCAGATAAATGTGAAATAAAGTACTATTATTATGTAAATATAATCCTAAAGCTGTATTTCATTATTTCTGTGGTTTCTCATCAAAAGCCCATGCAATGTTTAACCTTTCTTGTTAAGTTCTTAAGGGGACTCATGTTTCCTTTTAATAAATTTTGCATTATATTTCGTACAGAAAAAACAGTGGGTGGGTTTTTCATTTCTCCCAGCTTTAACAATATTAGAGATAATTGTGTTTTCTGAGTTACACTCTGAAGACACTTAGCAATTGCATTCATCAATTAGTTGGGAACAAAATTAGAGTAAGAACTGCAGGCAAGTACCCAAAACTTTCTTTCAAAAGAAGGACAGTAGCAGAAAGAAGTGTGCTTATATCTCATGGCAGTGAACCTGTAAAGAAATACATGAAACCACATGAAAATAATTATTGTAATGCCTAGAACAGCTCAATTCTTATAATTAAATGGAGAGTGGAGGGTACACAGGGATAACCTTTGGAAACTAACCTCACCCTTTTCTGTGGCTAGAAGTAGACACAAGCCTACAACAAATCCTTTCTAACATGAATGTTGTCCATCATAAATGATTGCACAATGAGAGAAAAAATGGTATGGTTATTATGAGAGTCCTTACAGCTTTATTTTACATTTTTGATAGCTTATGGTTCCACCAGAATACTGTCCCTAAACCAGTATAATTTTATGATTTCCTGGTGCCTGGAAAACTGAACACCAGCATAAGATATAACTCTTGGAGGATTCACATCAAAATGTGTATATGTACCAAAATGATCAAATGTGGGGTCTCTCCTAAGATCCAAAGCAGAATAAAAGTTTCCACTGTAATAGCATCAATTCTGTGTATAAAGAACAGTGTATAGTCCCTGGAAATTTTCAGGTAGAGTACACAAATATGAATATTTCCTAGATTGAAAATATTATAAATGATACATTTTATACAGAAATAGCATAAGCTATAAAAATTCCATTCCCTCATGCTTTAATAGATACTCCTTTCCTTCTAAGAAATGACTGTGGAAAATAGCATAGGAAGATACTCATTGTACAACTATTTGGAATATCCATTTGGAATAGCCAAATGAACAAAATGTTTAAAGCCATTTTATTTTATTACCTAATAATTAAGAATATAGTTTTCAGAGTTTTCAAGGCAAACTAGATAGAAAAAACAATAATCTTTGGTATTCTATTTCCGGCTCTTCTTTCCCTATTCCTTCAGGTAGTGTAATTTGAGAGTAAAACATCTCAGCAAGCGACTGCAGGTGGTGAATGTTGGGCAAACTGTGCATCTTGTGGGGGTTCTTGTGAATGATTGCCACTGCTGACACATGCCCCATTATCACAGTTTCCTAATGGGAGCTTTAGCTCCACAGCATGTGTCTGATAACTGAGACTCTGCTCTTAAACAATCCATCCGCACCAACCCAGTGAGAAGAAAGGAAGGAATTCATTGGGAAAATTCAGGGCCCATGCAGTAATTTGACATGAGGCATCTTGAGTGTTTTGTAAACAACTAATTAGCTATACATGATAATGTAGCTATACATGATAATGTAGTCATTAAAAATGATACGTTAGTAAATATGGGTTATATTGCCTCCACTATCCATAGTGTCATTAAAAATAAATTGAAAATAAATATACAAAAGTTTTGTATGTTTTTATTTACTTCTCTCCCAAACCTTAATGCATATCCAAGATCTTGTTACATGTTATCCTTTTAAATGGACAAAAAAAATTGAAAACATTATCCAAGTTTTTGCCATAACTTGTTTTTCCTTCCCTGTTTTTGGTAAAATATGCCATGAATTTCATGAGAAATGAGAAATTTATGAGAAATGAAAAATTAGATCATTCTGTAAAATGACCTTAAATAAATCAAGTGTTTGTGGTTTACACTTGTAATCCTAGCTATTTAGGAGCATGAGAAGAAGATCTCAGTTCAAAGCCTGCCCAGACACTCCCCCAAATCCTTAAGAACCCACTGACAAAACCAGTAAAATGCCAGACTAGTCATGTGGTGCAAATGGCAGAACACCAGCTTTGAGCAAGTGAAAGGTATTGAGTTCAAGTCATAGTATAAAAGAAAAGAGAGAAGGAAGGAAGGAAGGAAAGAAAGAAAGAAAGAAAGGAAAGAGAGAGAGAGAAAGAAAGAGACAGAAAGAAAGAAAGAAAAGAAAGAAAGAAAGAAAGAAAGAAAGAAAGAAAGAAAGAAAGAAAGAAAGAAAGAAAGAAAGGAAGGAAGGAAGGAAAGAAGGAAGGAAGGAAAAGTTGCTGTAAATACTTTCATGTCAAATTTTCCTTTGGCCAGGGAATACAGTTCAGAAATCCAGGTTTTCTTTTTTCTTTACTTTTCTGGTAATGTTGGAGTTTGAACTCAGTAACTTGTGCTTAGCTATGGCTACTGCTGAGCCATAGCTCCAACCATTTTTGTACTAGTTATTTTGAGATAAGGGTTGGCTTTTTAATCTTGATTTTTCCTGGACCTTGAGCTGATTAGTCTTCCCACAATAGCTAGGATGATGGTTGCTTACCACAGCTCCTCAGATTTTTCTGACCTGGCTGTCATATAATCACAATCCTTCCAAGTCCTGTTGGTAGCTAGGATGACAGGTATTTGCTCAATTATGGGTAGAGAAGGTTTTTTCATGTATGCTTAGGATGGTCTAGAACTACAGTCTTCTCAATCACATCTTGCCAAGTAGTTAGGATTACAGGCATGAGCCACTGGCACCTAGTAGTGAGAGAGCTTTTGCCTACCAAAAGACCCTCTATTTTACCCCAGACATCAAGATGAAAGACTCTGGGTTTTATACTGGCAAAGGTTTACTCAAGCCAGTCAATAGCTGGATTTCTTACCCAGTGATTTAAATTGGCTAAATTTGTCTTTTTTAGAGTAGAAAAGAAATTTTTGACCCAGTTACAGAAAATCCCTCAAAGATGTAAAAATCCAGGCAATTTATATAAGTATACATCTCAGCTTGCTGGGGTATTTTGCTAAAACCGATTTTGTTATGCATGGAGACAACTGTGGTGCTTTCTACATCCCAGCAGTCCATGTTAGAAATGGACCCAGCCAAGGCCTACTCTCTGACCAGCTCTGAACCCCATTCCCTTATTCTTTTCATTCTAGATGCAACTCTCTAGGTTGTCAAAAAATAACTATGTAGTTTCTCCTAAGTACTTTATAATCGAGACATTATTAAACAAACCCCTAAATAAGTAATATCAGCTCTACAGATTCTGCTACCTCCCTGTGATGACGTATTTCAAATAAAAGAAAGCTAGTCAAAAAGAAAAGGACTGGACTAAGGAAATTCCATGTATAAGAAACTTCTTGTTCAGGAAAGAATTTAGTTCTGGCAAAGAAAAGCTTAACATTTTAAAGAAAATGTCGAAAGATCAGTGTGGTAAGTGTGAGTGCTAAGTATGAAGGAGTGAGAGAGAAGATCAGATCCTATGTACTTTCATTTGCTCGTTTATTACCTGGTACCAAAGAGATATGGAGGCCTTTCTGGCCTTCCACATCATCTCCCTCAAATAATATTGTATATCGAACTCTGAAAAATGAAGCCAGATCTGAATTTCTCTACCACCTTGAACAAACGTCTAGAGTCTGCAACCTGGAAGTGATGACAGAATTTTAATAAATCTTGATGAAGTCATGGTAGTGAAATTGAAAATTAGTTTACAAAAGTCACCACACATCCAAATCAGGTTTTCTTCCCACGACCAAGTCACTGCTGAGTTTAAAGAGTGTCTGGGTTAGTCTTTACTATTATAATGTTGTTCCATAGCTTGTAAATGTCAAGGTCACTTAGAAGTGAGAACCATGTAGCTATAGTGAAAAAGAGTGAAAGGAATGAAAATATTCTCAAATCTCAGAGTAGAGAACTTGGTGGGATAAATGAGAGAACTGTTTGATTCATGATTTTTTTGCTACCTTACAGAATACAAACAAAAATCTAAAAGATTGAACAAGAAGAGATTTATAGAGATTAAAAATGTTTACAATGTTTGGTAAGAAATGTACTCATTACCTTGTTCATGTAACTGTAACGCCTCTGTACAGTATTTTCACAATAAAAAACTTATTAAAGGGGCTGGGAAGGTGGCTCAGTGGTAGAGCGCTTGCCTTGCATGCCAGAGGCCCTGGGTTCGATTCCTTAGCACCACATAAGCAAAAAGAAAAAAGCCGGAAGTGGCGCCGTGGCTCAAGTGGTAGAGCGCTAGCCTTGAGCTGAAGAGCTGAGGGACAGCGCCCAGGCCCAGAGTTCAGGCCCCATGACCGGACCCAAAAAAAAAAAAACTTATTAAAAATGCTTACAGATTTAGGGCAATTCATGTTTTAAGGAGCAAAGTACATTGCTAACCTAAACCCTGCACTCTACAATGTAAAACACTGACTACTGACTGACTAAAGAGCAACTGAGATGATTTTGAATATGTGGTGGCCAGGATGAATAGTATAGTTTCCTGATTGACTACAGAAAGTTTTGGTGGTAATTTTCCTTTGACTTACCCTCAATGATGGGTAAGTCTGGTTTTCCCATATAATATTTTTTATTTATTTTTTTATTGTGAAAATACTGTACAGAGGGGTTACCATTACATGGGGAAGATAATGAGTACATTTCTTATCAAGCATTGTAGCCTCTGCCATATAATATTTTTTGAAAATATTTAAAAATATTTTATCATTGAATTTTTGCAAATTTTCAACTTTTAGTATTGAATATTAAAAAAAATTTAATTTTTTATCTGGATTTCTAACAACATCTTCTCTACCTTTTATTGTTCTAGATAATGATTTTCTAAAGTCCAAATATGCTTTAATTCTGTCCATAAAACTCTCGCCCCTTTTGTCTTCAGGATAAAGTCTACTCTTGGAATATCTCCCATGCTTCAAATCCCATCTGTGCCCTCATGTCTGCTTTTACATTTCTCCTAATTAACCATTTAAACCTTTACAAGTGCTCCTCTTTCTTTGAAAAACTCTCTTTCCTGTCACGTTCATCTCTCTTAAACAATCTTCCTCAGATCCTAGATCAGGGAAGGAAGAAATTCTTCAGGTTTCTCAGTTTACTTTTCCTTACCTGTCTGTCTCAGTCTGTTTCTGCTTCTATAAAAACATGCTTTATACTGGATAATGGATTGGCAATAGAAATGTGTTCTATCATTTCTGGAGCATCCAAGACTATGGGTTCAGCAGATTTGGTGTATGGCAATAATCTGTTCCATAGCTGGCATTTTTACACAGGTCAGAGAAGAAAGAAAAGGTATACACGTTAGGTTCATATGTCAGAAGGCATCGAAGGACCAGAAGCCCACATGATTTAATAACTTCTCAAAGCATATCAAGAGAATGAAAATTAAATTTTAACCTGAATTTGGGAGAGATGCCAATATTACAATCTTAGCAATGTCACAAAACATTACAAGAGTGTTGCTCACAATCTAAGAGCTTCTGAATGACTACAATCTTGTCTTTTCCTTGAATGCTATCAGCAACCAATGGATTGTCTTCGTGTAGCTGAATTTCTCAGTAATATTTGTGAAATAAAACATGTGAATATGTTTTTCCCTAAACACCAGGCATGTTTCTATTTTTCAAATAGTGAAAATACATGAAAAAATCAAAATAATTCCAATAACTTCCCACCTTTTTTTAAATCAAGCACAAGAAATGTGACATTTCAGATAAAAAATTTTAAAGTATTTTAAGAAAACAATTATTGGGTAAAAAACTTAATAAACATTGGTATTTGAAAGGTTATTGTTTTTGCAAAGTATGCTTTGAATTGAAAGTTTTGGGGATTGAAGTTTGCAATAAAAGTGAAGGAATAGAGCCATATATAATCTATATTCTTTTAAATATACTTTCCATCAATTGTCCAGACTTTTTTGGGCTGCTGGAATGTCTGTGGCTTTCGGAATAGTGTACTAAAAGCTGAACAGATCTAATTCACTCAAGTTTCTGTGGTTACTGGTTGCATGCCTCTGCAGTTCTTGTTTCATTGAGTCTGTTCCAAAATTCTGGGAGGTATATCAGTTTCAGACCTCAATCAGAATGTATTTTTAATTGGCAAGCTCATTGAAGAGATTGGGAAGGATAGTATAAAGGGGAAAAAAAGGAAAACTATTACATGAAAATTCAATGTAAGCATTTTCCTTCAGCTTAATTTCCCTGGCTTAACAACAAAGTGACATTGTAACTAGGTCCACAATAAATATTTCTATTAAAATGTTGTCTGATCTCTTGTTGAAGTGACAGCAACAAAACCACTTTCTGGGCAAAACACAACAGTACCATAAATGAAACTTTTCAAATACAATGAAAACATATTTTCAAATACAATGGAAGTGTCTAGTATGGGAATCCTCCTTTTGGTGTGATGGAAGCCAGAGCAGAGAAGAATGAAATTTTAGAGGAGATGCCAGGGATTGTTGGTATATGCCTGTAATTGCAAGTAATCAGAAGGT